>NW_012267356.1:5460332-5526345 GCF_000151885.1 Dipodomys ordii | reverse complement strand
GGGAAAACAATGGAGGGGGTAACAATGTTCAAGAGGAAGTGTACTCATTACCTCACTCATGTAACTGTAACCCTCTGTATAGTATCTTTACAATAAAAAAAGATCTGCCATCATATTTGACAGTTTCTCTTTCTTTTCTTCCTCCTTTCTTTCTCTGTCTTTTTCTCTCCCTGTCTTTCTTTTTTATTTATTTTTTGATGCTTATATCAATACGAGTCTCTTGACAGTGTCAGAGTCAGGGGGAGACTATTTCAAATTCCTGAGCCCTATGATCTGGCTAGGACTAAAATTTAGTTTTCCAATTTCCATGTCTTTCTTTGCAAAGGAATTATTGCTTATTTTAATCCTAAGCAATTCCACATTACATTTGCTAGCTAGTCAGTGTGAAATGGAGTAATTCTCTATATGCAATAAATTTTATTTATAATATTTTAATGCTACCACCTCTTCAATATTTTGTAAACAAACATCAAAGTCCAATTATTTCCAACTTCAGAAAGGTAAAGTTGAAGAAATAAAGTAAATAGAACATGGAAGACCAATCCATAGTTTTAAGAAATTAAATTAAAAGTTTAGGAAAATTGTCCTAAACAAAGAGAAGAATAATTTCACCTAATCAGTTTCCCAGGTGAGGGAAGATGGGGTAAAAAAGTGCCATTAGTGGATTATATAATACAAGGTTTGAGGTGGTGAGAGGTAACAGTTAGAAGGGGATATAAAAGGGAGCCATAGAGGGAAATGCAGCAAACATGGAGACATTGTGCAATAGTTGGACAATTTTAGTTATAATATTAAAGTGTGAGCTGTAGGCTCACACTTACAATCTTAGCTACTCAGGAGACTTAAATTTGTGGGTCAAGGTTTGTAGCCAGATCAGGCAGAAAAGTGTGTGGGGACTCTTACCTCCAATTAATCATCAAAAATGTAGAAGTAGAGTTGTGGTCCAAAGGAATGAAGGAAGAAAGGAAAGAAGGAAGAAAGAAAGGATGGAAGAAGAAAGGAAGGAAGGAAGGAAGGAAGGAAGGAAGGAAGGAAGGAAGGAAGGAAGGAAAGAAGGAAGGAAGGAAGGAGAGAGGGAGAGAAGTAAGAAGGGAGTGAGGGCAGGAAACAAGGAAGGAAGAAAAAAAAGAGAAAATAAGAATACTAAAGCAACAAATCAACATCATGTAGTCTGCTCTCAGATGCAACAAAAGATATGCATTTGAAGCCAGTGTAAGCCTAGCCACTCAGGAGGCTGAGATCTGAGGATCGTAGTTCAGAGCCAGCAGGTGCAGAAAAGTCCCCATGAGACTCTAATCTCCAATTAACCAATCAAAAACATGAAGTACAGCTGTGGCTCAATATGGTAGAGTGCTAGCCTTGAGAAAAAGAGGCTCAGGGAGAACATCCAGGCCCTGAATTCAAGATAGCTAGCTAGGTAGCTAGATGCATTTGTATGAATTACAAGGATTCATGTACAAGTTCAATGTTTGTGGAATATGTGTGTGGTCAAGATACTATGTTAACCCTGATGAAGTTAAGCAGAAATGAGAAAGGGAAAATGCTATGTAAACATATAAAAAGGTAACTGATAATGCAAGAACTATAAGAGGTGTGAGGGCCTTTGAAGTTTGAAGGTAATAGAAATTTCTTCCACTTCATATTAGATTCTTATATATCATCCTGTAACAGAATCAACTCCAAATGGATCAAAGACCTGAAGGTAAGAGCAGATACCCTGAAAATACTAAAGGAAGGGATAAGGGATACACTAGGGCTCCTTGACTCAGGTTGAAACTTTCTAAATAAATATCCAGAGACACAACAAACCAAAAGAAAGACCGGATATATGGGATCACATTAAACTGTAAAGCTTCTGTATGGCAAAGGACATAGCTCGCAAGATCAATAGAAAGCCCACATACTGCGAGATGATCTTCATTGTCTATACAACGAACAAGGGCCTCATATCAACAATATACCTAGAGGTACAAAAATTAAACCCCTAATAACAAATCATAAATGAAACAATCATACTATTAATAAGTAAGCTAAAGACTTAAAGAGAGACTTCTCTGAAGAAGAAATAAGAATGACCAATAGATACATGAAGAAATGTTCAACATCTCTGGAGATAAAAGAAATGCAAATCAAAACTGCTTTAAGATTCCACCTCACCCCAGTTAGAAGTTCATTATCAAGAAAACAAATAATAACAGATGGTGGACGGGATGTGGCCAAAAGCGAATGCTACTACACTGTTGGTGGGAATGTAAACTGGTTCAACCACTTAGGAAAGTACTATGGAGGTTCTTCAAAAGATTAAAATTAGCATTCCCTCATGACTCAGCAATCCCACTCCTGGACATTTACTCAAATGATCACAAACAAAGCCATTCTAAAGCTACCAGTATATCTATGGTCCTTGAAACATTAATTACCATAGCTAAGATATGGAGCCAACCCAGATGCCCCTTGTTAGATGAATGGATCAACAAAATATGGTATATATTCTATGCTTCCATCAGAAAGAATGACATCATCCCATTAGTAAGGAAATGGAAAGACTTGGAAATAATCATGGTAAGTAAAGTAAGCCAGACCCAAAGAAACATAGGTTCCATGGCTTCCCTCATTTTTAATAATTAGTATATGTCTAAGACAGTCCTAGCAAAGAATCCCAATAGTTCAATAGCTATGGACATATGACCATATAAAATGATGCTAATCAAATATAACTCCAAGATATGGAAACAAGAGTTTTTTGTTGCTTTTTTTTTCTTTTTAATGTAATACGTGAAGTTATTTCTTTTTTCTTTCATTTTTTTTCCTTTGGTTTATAGTTTGGTTTTTCGTTTTGATTTTGGTACTGTGTCTTGTATATGTTTATCTGATTTGGGGAAAGG
Source organism: Dipodomys ordii (assembly GCF_000151885.1). Taxonomy (NCBI): domain Eukaryota; kingdom Metazoa; phylum Chordata; class Mammalia; order Rodentia; family Heteromyidae; genus Dipodomys; species Dipodomys ordii. The sequence continues at coordinate 5,523,460 of NW_012267356.1, read as the reverse complement.
AAGTGGAATAACAAAATGGTGAGACAAAGGACAAAGGGTGAGCCAAAGCAAGTGACATTCCTAGGTCACTGTGTTGCAAATGAACTTTACAACCTGGGGGCTGAGGCCAGTCAAGGGGGAGGGAAAGTGGAAGAAAATGAAGGAAGGGCTACTCATTACCTTATTTATGTAACTGTAACCCCTCTGTACATCACCTTTTCAATAAAATTAAATTAAATTGAAAAAAGGATTGGAAGTGGTGCTGTGGCTCAAGTGGTAGAGCGCTCGCCTTGAGCTGAAGAGCTGAGGGATAGCGCCCAAGCCCAGAGTTCAAACCCCATGACCGACAAAAAACAACAACAACAATATTGGGGCTGGGAAGGTGGCTCAGTGGTGGAGGCTTGCCTTGCATGCATGAGGCCCTGGGTTTGATTCCTCAGCACCACATAAGCAGAAAAAGCCAGAAGTGGTGCTGTGGCTCAAGTCGTAGAGCGCTAGCCTTGAGCTGAAGAGCTGAGGGACAGCGCCCAAGCCCAGAGTTCAGGCCCCACGACTGACAAAAAAAAAGGAAATTTCTTCCACTTCAGAGAATCAGGTTCAGATAACAAGCTTTTGAAAAACAGTTGAATTTTGCAAAATATAAACATGTTCCCAATGGGAACATACATGTAAAGAAAATGGTTGAATAAAACAGGAAATTGGACTGGATACCCTATCTTAGAGTTGATACTGAAGTAGAATTCTTTTAAAAATATTATTGTTTTCACATTTAATTCATTTTAATTAACCTACATTAATTGTATAAGGGTACTTTAGCATAGGTGTGAGTCATTAGCTTGGCTTTTCTTGTGTCCTTTAACTCGATAATTCAGGTCTCTAGAACCTTATTGCTTGAAATATAAGTATATGTACATATAGCCAAATACAATTTGTATTGGAATGCACAGTCCATAAAAATTTAATGAAGAAATGCTTAGGAAAATACTACATGGAAATACAACATGGAAAAAGTTCTAGGAAACTTACTGAACTCTAAAGATATGCAAAGATTAGGGGAAAAATGAACTGTGCTCTTTACAGGTTAACCATGGCTAACACTTTGAGATACCTGTCTCTAATATTTAATAACCCTTTTATATAAAGGGAAATGTAGATGGAATATTGTTATTACAAATCCTAACAGAAACAGTTCACACATTCCTTGACATTGCCCCATTTATTAGGAAATGGAAAGACTTGGAAAAAATTATAAGTGAAGTAAGCCAGGCCCAAAGAAACATAGGTCCCATGGTTTCCCTTATTTGCAATAACTAGCATATGTCTGAGACAAGGAGAAACGGTCAGATAAGGTGATGTTAGGGAAATGAACCCCAAGATATGGACTCAAATGGTTTTTCTTTCTTGCTATTATTTCTAACATATTTATAAGATGATTTCTTTGTTGCTTTGTATGTCCCTCTGTGGAGAGCTGCGGGAGCCGGGACCAAAGACGGCTGCAGAAGCAAAAATGGCAGGGCCGCGTGGTGCGGCTGCGACCTAAGATGGCGCGGGCTTCCGCCTTCCGTCTTCCTGGTGACGAGTGCTCTCTGTAAAAAACAACTCCTTATATGGCTATGACTTGGCTCCTAGTTTGCTTCCGTGTTTGCAGCCCTATCGGTATATGCCACGTGGCGCTCCATGATTGGCCACCAATGGGGAGGAGAAGCAGGCAGAAGGAAGAAGTGGGCAGGAGAGAAGTAGGAGAAAAGAAGCTGTAAATAAGGTCCTGAATAAACCTTCTGAAAGAAGGACCTGTTGTTGCGTCATCCTTGCGGGTCGAGGCAGTCACGACATCCCTCCCCCATGGTATAACCCCTGCTTTCACTGTACTTGATGTTGGTATAATTTGTGGAGGGGAAAGGGAAAAACAAATCGTTTGAATAGGGATACAGGTGGACCCATTGCAACAATGAGATGTTCAAGTCGTTATGTCCAAAACAAACTTTACAACTTTGGTGTGGGGGGCGGGGGAGAGATGGGAAGGGGTAGGAAGGGGAAACAAAGGAGGCAACAATGCTTGATAATAAATGTACTCATGTCTTCAAGTCTGTCCATTTCCTAACAAATGGGGCAATGTCATTCTTTCTGATGGAGGCATAGAATTCCATTGTGTGTATATATACCACATGTTTTTGATCCATTCATCTACTGAGGGGCATCTGGGTTGGTTCCATATCTTAGCTATAGTAAATAGTGCTGCAGTAAACATAGTCATGCTGGTAGCTTTAGTGTGGTCTTGTTTGTAAACATTTGGGTAAATGCCCAATCATATTAAGTGAAGTAAGCCAGGCCCAAAGAAACATAGGTCCCGTGGTTTCCCTTATTTGCAATATCTAGTATATGTCTGAGTCAAGCAGAAAAGGTCAGATAAGGTGATGTTAGGGAAATGAACCCTAAGATATGTATTCAAATGTTTTTTTTTCTTTCATGCGATTGTTTTTAACACATTTATAAGATTATTTCTTTGTTGCTTTGTATGTCCCTCCCCCACAGTATAACCCCTGCTTTCACTGTATTTGATAGTCGGTATAATTTGTGGAGGGGAAGGGGAAAAACAAATCGTTTAAATAGGGATACAGGTGGACCCATTGCAACAATGAGATGTACAAGTCGTTATGTCAAAAACCAACTTTACAACTTTGGTGGGGGGGGTGGGGGGTGGGGGGGTGGTGAGGGAGTGGGGAGGATTGGGTGGGGGGGGGGGGAGGATGGGAAGGGATGGGAAGGGACACAAAGGAAGAGGCTACAATGCTTGATAAGAAATGTCCTCATTATCTTGCCCATGTAATTATAACCCCTCTGTACAGTATTTTCATAATTAAAAAAAAAGAAATGTACTCACTACCTTGCCCATGTAATTGTAACCCCTCTGTATGGTATTCTCACAATAAAAGAAACAAAAAAAATGTGGATAGAACTTTCAAGCCCTTATTGACTAAAACGAGGAGGAAAATACATTCAGGCTAAACATGAGAATTCTTTCCAATTCATTTCCTTGACAATGAGGACTGCTACCTCTGAGATTCTGGCAAGGGATGGGAAGAGGAGTAATAGAGGAGGCAAGCATAGGCTTTTGAGAGAGCACTTGGTAGTGTGAAATTGATTTTGTAGGCCATGACAGATATCTGAAACCACTGTCTGTCACCCATATCTTCTTCCAGCCATTCAGCTCTTCATTGCCCTTCATGGATTTTATTCCATTTCTCTTAAGTTTTTTGTTTTTGTTCTTGTTTGTACTTTTTAGCCATGGTAGCATTTTACCTATAGTTTCACAAGTGGATATTTTGGTTTGATATGACCTTCTTCAATATCTCTTGTGTCCCTGAATTTTCTGGGGGCAACCATATCCTTTATGATTAACACAAACTGGTTTTAGCACATTATATAGAGAAGGGGGACCCATCATTATTTCCATTAATTTCAGAAATTCACGGAGGACTTCACATCTTTGAGTATTGCTGCTAAATTTTTCTTCTTTTTTTGGGGGGTTGTGAATTCTTTTTTATTGATTAATATTATAATTAAAGGTTATCAATTACATGTCAATAGTGTAGTTATGACTTAATTTTTTCATTATTGTTATAAAGATGATATACAGAGAAGTCACAGTTACATCAGTCAGGTAATGACTACATTTCTTTTTGGACAATGTCAACCCTTCTCTCACTCTCTCCCAGTTTTCTCTGCTTCTCTCTTCCCACAAATTTTCATTTTCAACATAGTGTCTAGTGATACCACTGCTGAATTTGTTTACCCTTTGTTTCCCTCCTTTCTGTGTTCTCCTGTACCCTTGCAAAAACAAATAAATGAACAAATAAGACAAAAAGAAAACAACAAAAGAAAAAAAACTCTCTTGTTTCCCATTTCCTAGAGCTTATTTTCATAAATACTATTTTATATTATCAGATACCCATAGGCATTGTGTCTTTGTATTCTTCTCCTAAGAATATTCTCCTTTGGTCTCAAACTATATGAACATCTAGAATCCTGTAAAATTTACCATATTCCAGTGTATATCAGATCTAGTTTCAATGTGCTGTTTGTCTCTCTGAGCTTGGCTTACTTTACTTAATGTGGTTTGCTCTGGGTCCATCCATTTTCCTGCAAGTGACATATTATTCTTTTTAATGGATGTGTAAAATTCCATTTGCTGCCAAATTCTTGATCTTTTGTTGAGCGTGCTTTTCTTTCTGTCCTCATTTTTCTGTTGAACAGTTCTTTCTTGTTTTCTTTCTTCTAAAGTTCCTCAGACACAGGGCTGAGGAACTGAGTTGACTTAACTAAAATGTTCGGAAGGTATGGAAGTGACTTTATGAAACATCACTAGTAATGTAAGATTCAATTGTGTATGTCTCAGTAGTTAAAAATCCTCAGATGTACTCAACATCCAGGACTTTCTTATAAGGAGTACTTTTATTTGAAGATCAGATTATTTTACAAAACTCCTTCTAGGCGGTAGAGTAGCTATCTCTCAGTAAAAAAAAAAAAAAGATTCCATGTCTTAGAGGCAATTATAGACCTTGAGCTGAATTCTAAGCTGACTTAGGTGCATATAGATCATAAGTATTTAGTTAAAGCAAAAGATTTCTGCTCCAACAACAACAAAAAAAGCTTCCTTGACAGCACAAAGCCTCGAAATTACAACATGTCTGTAAATCTGGGGGGGACCTGATGATTTAGCAGAACTACAAATTTCTGCTTCTCATCATTCAAAGCAGGAGGGACTACCATCACATTGCTTTTGAAGTTTGTTTCCCCCTTAAAAGCATCTTTCTTTCTCTCTTCTCTCTTTCTTCCTTCCTTCCTTCCTTCCTTCTTTCTGTCTTTCTTTCTGTCTTCCTTCCTTCATTTTTCTTTTTTTCTTTTTTTTGTTATTTGACCCAGTACTGGGGCTTAAACTCAGAACCTTAGATTCTTGCCTAGTTTTTTTCAATCAACTCTGTCACTCTTCCACTAGAACCCTATCTCCCCCTTCTGTCTTCTTGCTGGTTAATTGGAAATAAGAGTGTCTTGGATTTGTCTGCCTGGACTGGCTTTGAACCAAGATCCTTAGATCTCAGTAGCTAGGATTATGGGTGTGAGCAACCAGTGTCCAGCAAAAAATATCTTTATTTCTGATGTAAATAGTTATGATACTTTCTACCCAGTCGAATGAGTGAATGACACTGTGGGACGGAGTGAAGGATGTAAGGTGCCTCTCTAGACGCCTTCGGAACATGATGAATGTTCTGAATGTTCAACTTTTTCTATGATTATGACACTGATGATAGGAAGAAGGGGAATCTGGAAATGTACCTTGGATCCGGCTAAGGAAAGACAAGGAAGACTGCTTGGATTTTATTTTGTGAGTCACGGGGAAAATTTCCGGAATAAAAATATTTTCAATTTCATCACTTTGCTTTAGGAAGAAATTTTATGATTTGGATGGAGTTGACTAAAGTGGTATAATGGAAAACAGAAAGGAAATAATATGTGCACAGATCCTTGCAGGAATCTGTTGTTATGCATTAGGCGTATGATAAATACCGATTTGGAGTTGCTTCCTTCAATTCCTCAGTTATTGGCTGGATTTCCATAAAAGAAATGGCTGGGAGGGGGGATTAACACTTTGTTGAACTGAGGAATATTTCCTGGGTTGATGAGGTTATCATTCATGGTTATGGCTCTCAAAAAATGGATAAGAAATGTATGACTTAGATCTTATACAATAAATTAAGAAAGTAAACCAGGACTTTAATATTTTCTACACAGAACCAGCCTTGAACAGGGGAATATTTTTCTTAGTGTTTCAAATGATAAAAATTGATTTTAAAGGTATAGGTTTCACATAATTTAGCATGTCAACTTCTCAGTTCAACCTATTATCACATTTGAGGTTAGACTCAGAGTTGAAATCATACTTCAAATCCATATGTGTGTGGGGTAGATGGTTTGAATATGAGAGAGTATGGGAAAGGATTGAGATTTTTAGAGAGCTCTACCTCACACTTTTCTGAATTGCCTTTTTTTTTTCCTTTTTGATGAGGCTGGAAGTTGAATCCATCACCTTGCCAATGCAGTCAAACACTCTACCACTAAAAACTATAGCTCTAGCTCTTGCTTTCATTTTTGTATGTATCACATTAAATAACCATCTAAACAAGTTAAAAATGTGTTGCCAAGACTGCAGAGTTAGCCCTACTAGTTAGTAATAATTCAACTGAGGATTGTCAAATTAACTTGTGAGAGCTGATTCCAACTTCTGCTTTTATATCGCTGAGCTATTTGGAAGTAGAGTAGAGGTGAGTTGAGGCTAACGGTAACTGCTGTATCCCACTAGACTTGGGGAGTTTTGACTTATGTGCTTGCTCATTGAATTTCTTCTGAGACCCTTCGTTAAGAGGATCAAATTATGAGTTTCACAATATTAGAATAAAGTCTGAATCAAAGCTGCTTTATACCACATTTTGCTTTAAGATCAAAGATTGATTGACAGTTTTACTTTACACAGTCAACCCCAAATACAAAAAGAAAGAGGCCAGATAGGTTTACTAGGTTAAAGGAAAATACTTTTACTAAGTACTTACTTTTTCTAACCCTTCATCACTTGACAAATTAATATTCATTGATATCCATTCTGTAGACAAGGAAACACAAGTTCAGAGAAATTGGATAGTATAACAACAAAAAAGAATCACATAGGAACTTGATGAAGTTATTAGTATATGTTTGTCTCTTTAGTCCTTATTTTTCCCCAAACATACAACATGGCACTTACAAAATTTAACCCCTTGAGATCTATCTGATGTGACTGATCAGAAGAGAAGTAAGATTCAAGCACTGCCCTCAGCAACTTCCTTTTTCTCTCAGAGCTCAGCTTGCTGACAGTATTTCTGCATGCTGAGCTTCCAGGATGATGGAGTAGTTTTATATATTTATTTGTAATGAGTCAGTATATTTGCTCTAGCTGAGTAGTCAGTATTTATCCTGCTGGAGAGACACTGTGAGTGAAGATTAATGACAAAAAGTTCTCAATTCCTTTAAAGTAGTTCGATGTAATGCTGGTTGGCAAATGGGACGATGTTGTTTTCCTGTAGAATTTTGCGTTATGATTGTGTGTTCATTCACTCTCTTCTCTGACTTTTCCTGGTCACTATTCTACTCTCTGGGTTCAAAAATAACACAGGAATTAACATAGCTAAACACATTCTATTAGAAGAACTAAGTGTATATGTGGCAGTGGATGGGGTAGTCATGTCCCACTAGTAGAGGATTACACTAATGTAGAAGGTGGTGAGCCATCCATCCATCGGATATGCAACATATGCAAGAATTTGCTTTCCCCTGGATCACTCCCTTTCCTTTCCTAGCTGGCCTTCTCTTTTCATTTTTTTCTATGATTGACAGTCTTTGGTTTCATGGTGAGGTCCTCCTCTACCAGAGCAGAGATTTGCACCAATTATTGTTCCCCAAGAATTGAGATGAAAGTGCTTTTCTCCCAAATTACTTGGAAAATTGCCTCCATTTCCTTTTTCATTTTTGCAAGACGAGGCCCGTCTGCTAGCTGAGAGCGTCCAGCCCAACCATCCCATTACTGAGTGACTCCTGTAGGGCCATTTGGAAAATGCCATTGTAGTCACTGCAGCCTATTTTGGCTGCCAGATTGTTATTGCTCTGAACTCTGACAGCTTTTTCCTTCTGAAAAGCCAGAGCTACTTTTTCAAACTCCAAAAGTGTTCAGTATATGTAAAATGGAAAATTAGGACTGTGATGAAATAATTAGTCTCTGTGTTTATAACATTGGATAGACTCGATTCAGTTGTTGATCTTAACGCCATGTTTTCTCTGAAGAGAGTCTGTAATCCCTTTAAATAATAGGGTCATTCTAAGGAGAGAGCATTAAGCATTTGGGTGAGACCCTCCAGTAGCAGTATAATTTATCTGATAGTTACATAAGTAAATTCCTAAGCATTGGACAATGTGTATATATTGAGTCCCTGTGCATCACACGCTTTTTTCTGAACTTTTCCAAGTAATCCTCTGGTCATTTAGGAAGGCAGATCACCAGCCCCCAATGTCTTAGTTTATGGAAAAAATATCAAAGGGGTACTTGCAATGAAGATTATTAACTGTGCTCTAGCTGTATTTAACCATGCTCTAATAAGGCTTACTTAGCTCCTTTCTCCATGCCCTAGGAAGAGGTAGGCTTCTCAGAATGTTTAATAAAGGATAGTGGCTAATTTATTTCTGGAAGCATAGGACATTAATTCTCTGTGACCAAGAACAGGTGGCCCCCAAATTAGGTGTCCTACATGTTTTTTTCTACTTTTTTTTTTTCCAGACAAAAAGGTGGCAGCCTTGAGTACTCAGACAGCTAGACTGTGCTGGGTTAAGGCTTCTTCTGGGATTAGCTAAAAGTATTTGCTTTTGATGGAAACAATTTTCCTAAATCCAAGTGAAACTAGGACTGAATCATGCATTTGATTGAGAATTTGATGAGATGAGAACAAACTAGCATGGAGAAAGGCAACCAACGAGGAAAGACTGCAGAGATTTTTGTCTTACAATAAAATTTGGTAGGAAAGGCAAATTTCTCAAGACAAGCAAAGAATTTCACAGCAAAGAATAATCAGGAATGAAGAGGACTGTAGAAGATTAGGGGGTAACTCCAAATATAGATATAAGTCAAGGGAATTTTCTAACACAAGTTCTCTAAAATATGATTTTTCATCTTAGTCTCTAAGTGATACAGGTCAATGCTGTAAATGTTGAACTCTCATTATAAATTCCTTTCTATGAAGGAAGCAAAGATAATCGATCCTGCTTCTCTAGTCCTTGGGTTTGAACTGTAAAGAGCCATGCTTTAGAATTGCATCTTCCCTTGTGAACTAATGGAGTCACCTTCAAATGTAGTTTTGGCCTCTGAACCTCAAGTATTGCATCTGAAACAGGGTTTATGGTCTTGTAGGCTATTTCCTTGGGTTGTTAGCTTGTTTCTAACCACTAAGATAACTGATCTTGGGGCCTATTTCCTGGCCCCTTTGTGTCCTTGGTTCCCTGATTATGTATATTTTTATAAATGTCATGATCCTCAGAGCAAGTGTGGCAGGGCCTGGCACAATACAAGCATCCTCTTGACATAATGTATTGGGCAGGTGCAGATTACTCTATCCTACCACATCAATTCATTTTTTCATCAATGCTGCAAATACTTGAGATAAATCAACTTAAACAGAAGTAAAGGTTTATATTGGCTCATCATGTCAAACTTTTCAGTTCATGGTTGCTTGACGTTGTGGTTTGGGCCTGTGGTAGCCAGTACATCATGGCAGAAGAACACAGCAAAGAAGTCTTGTTCTTCTTATGTCACAATATCTCCCTTAAGGATATGTCCCCAGTGACCCAACTTCTTTCTATTATGCCCCAACTCCCATAGAATCTCCCCATTCATGGTTCCCCAGTCTGGACACAGACCATTCAAGATCAGGATTATAGCATCTGCAGTGGTTGCAAGATCAATTTAAACACCATTCTAATCACAGTTTGAAAGTGTCTCTATAAATGTGCCCTGGCCAATAAGAAGCATATAATATTATATCTTATCTACTTGTTCATTTCCCTCCAATTTCTAAATGAGTGTGCTGTTCTTCCTAAAGAAACAGAACCACGATGACAGGGTCTTTTGTGTTCCTTAATATCACTTAATACTATTTAAAACAGTTTAGTGTTTTCAATGTGATTTTAGAAAACCTTTCAATATGGGCATACAACTGTTCTGAACGGTATGTGTTATGTTAACTGTAATTCTCTCTGCTCTTTGCATTGTGGTATTGTGGTATCTTTCTGCTTACGTGAGGGAACTGGGACTCAAGGAGGTTATTTATTTTGTTTTCCTGGGGGATGGGGACCCAGGAGAGAAGGCATTCGAGTCTGGTTATGAACTTAGATCTTCTTAATCCAGCATCGGTGTTCTGTTTTACCAAGGGTCCCTTTCTTCTTTCCTCTTTCATTCCACATTCTTCTTCCTCCTCCTCCTCCTCCTCCTCTTCCTCCTCCTTCTTTGTTTGGAGACAGATTCTCCCTGTGGACTTCAAGCTTAGGGATCCTGAATACTGAGTTTCTAGGTAGGTGCTATCATGCCAAGTAAGCTGCCTTTTGTAATCTTTCCTGCCACATTCTGGGGACACTGCTCAGTCTGGAAGGGACATGGGTAGGCTTTTCTCAGAGCAGTTCCCCTAGCAAGGAAGGGCTTTAGGGACACCACTGACCAGCTGAAGGCTTGTCTTCATCCAGCTCCAATTCCCCACTGCCTGTGTGTCCCTGTAGCTCTGTGCAGAACTGTGCCTGCATGCACTGATCACAACCTTGAGGGAAGCACAGTAAATGCCAATTTCAGAGCGACAGCTAGAGGCAACCTATGTTTTACAACCCTTCATGCTGAATTATTGCAATAATTGCATCTCCATCTATGCTGTGTATGGTTGCCCTCAGAGGGCAGCAGATCAGTGGCTAATCAGCTGTCCTTTGCCCCTGCCAGAGATTTGAGAAACATGCCTCAGCAGTTAGAAAAGAAGCCACACACTCAACGCCTGAGCTCTTCTTTCTGTGTCTGACTTTGTATTTGCATCCGGGTGATCTCAGCTCTGGCAAGGTGAAGGGTCACCACACTGCACAGTCTTTCGAAACACTCCATAGTAATACTCTTTATAGATCCTATTATTGTCAGTAGAAAACAATTTTGAAGCCTGTATGTGATTAGGGCAGATGGCCAGCTGGAGACATTTGAAGAAAATATCTTTTTATATTTCCTTTTATTGAATTTGGAGAATTCTCGGTTTAATGTAGAGTTTCATACTGAATTTCAATACAGCTAAAGTTGGAAGAAAATCTCTTTTGAGGCTACAGATGGATCCTGGTAGGGCTTTGATTAAACAGTTGTTAGTGAGCAATGGTTCCAGCGCTCATCACAGAACCTTCTCTTCCCTTCGTAATTCTTACCTTTGATTTCATTATTTTCTGAAGGCAGACAAAAAAGAAAATGAAATGTAATTTTTCAACTTCTTTACTCAGCCAATGTGCAGAAGAGAAACCCAGAGAACTTGAAACATTTTTAAAAAACACACAGCCAAGCTTTCTAAGCATGAGATTTATTTTTAATTCAAAACTACTGGCTGTAGAGTTAATAAATTGTTTATTTTTCTGATTAAAATGTAGTCAACCTTCAGTGATTTCTTTTTATCTTAGAGTATTTATGTATGTTGTTGTAGGGCAATGAGTCAGGGACTTTTCAGGAACAGTTTGTTGTTTCTCCTCTCCTTACAATGGAGAGATATTTAGTAATGTATCACTCGTTACTTTTTTCCAATCTGTGATTGTAATGAGTCTTCCTTTCCTCTAACTCGGTTGCATATTTCTGAAAGCAGTAATTCTACTCTATTCCTCAAGCTCTGACTGGTGAAGGTATGCATTTCACATGTGGAAGACAGACAGAACAAAGATTTTCTAAGTTTTCTGTACTCTAATTTAGAAATCATATGGCTCACATTCAAACATAGCTATCTTCTTTCTTAGCCTTTGGGTGAGTATCGCATACATATTTGAAAACACAAAGAGCAGGGTGTAAGAAACCTATGCCTACAATCTCAGCAATTGAAAGGCTGAGGAAGGAGAGTCACAAGTTTGAGACCAGCCTAACATACACATGAGATCTAGAAAAACATTGATAGTGGGGATTGTAAACCAGTGTAACTACTATGAAAGGCAGTTTGGAGAGTCCTCAAAAAGCTAAATATACTCTCTGGGCCTGGACCTGAGTTACGGCAATATGGCCAAACGCACCAAGAAGGTCGGCATCGTCGGTAAATACGGCACCCGCTATGGTGCCTCACTCCAGAAGATGGTGAAAAAAATTGAAATCAGCCAGCACGCCAAGAACACCTGCTCCTTCTGTGGCAAGACAAAGATGAAGAGGCGAGCAGTGGGCATCTGGCACTGCGGTTCCTGCATGAAGACAGTGGCTGGTGGTGCCTGGGCCTACACCACCACTTCTGCCGTCACAGTCAAGTCTGCCATTAGAAGACTGAAGGAATTAAAAGACCAGTAAAAGCTCTACCATCTGAGATGTCACTACCCTACAATAAATGGGTTAATTTATTAAAAAAAAAGCTAAATATAGAACCACTCTATGATCCAGCAATACCACTCGAACTCTGAGGCATTTATCTAAAAAATTCCAAGTTAGGATATAGTAAAGACACCTGCACACCCATTTTTCATCGCTACTCTGAAGAACATGCTTTAAAAAAGATCAAGTATGTAGAATGTATATCCACTAAGAGTTATTTATCTGATTTGTTTGCTTTTCAAAAGTGCCTCAGCTTTCTGCCTTCTACTTTTGTTGCGTTTAACCTAGATAAAATTGTAGATTTCATTTGCTGCAATAGTCAATCACTCACTGTCATGTTTATTTGGCTAGTTGTAAGATTGGGTGGCAATCTGAGATTTTTTTTCCTTTTGCTTTTATCTTTATACAGAAAATTAACAAGTCCTATTTAGCAATCTCCTTGTCTTTCAGAATTGCTTCGTTTTTTTACCTTTAAGCTGTGCTTTGGTTTTAAGGAAACCTTTCCTTTCTTTTGGACTCTGCTGGTCTATTGATGAGACGCTTACAGGGAAGTTTTGTGTGTGTGTGTGTGTGTGTTTAACATTATTTTGATTGGCAAAAGAAATGAGGACAATTCTTATATGCACAACTGTGTTAATTGTGAAATCTGTTGTCTTATTTCAAAAGTTCTAATACCCTTTCTTTTTTTTTAAAAAAAAGTTGGAACCATAGCTTTTTATTATGTGTCGGTACTTCTGCTGCTGTTATTGTTACTGTTGTCCTGCTGTTTGTGGACTCGTGTGTGGTAAGCATGTGAGGTAAGCACGCTATCACTGAGCTGTATCTCAGCTGCAGATCCTTTAAAGTAATGAAATATCTAGTATGTCATGCAGGACTGTGTGTATATTTCTGCCTGCAGTAATTGGCTAAGATCTGATGAGAGGCTGTTTCCCACTGAGAGTGCTCATGAGATTCTCTACTAGCATCCACCACTCGTCCACTAGACACTTACATAGGTGGCTTCCTTTGTATATGATGTCTGTCTGTCCATGTGCTTACTTGAATCTGTAATCCTGGATTTACCTGTTACATGGATAATCTGTGTATCTGTTACTGACTGCATGTAATCGACAAATCAATTGGTAAAAATTTATAGATATGAAGATGTTAAATCTATTGTCCATATAGCTGAGGTCGTTTAAGCAGCAGAAAAAGAAAGTTTTATGCCATTGTAGTTTGTGGAAAGTTTTTCTTTCTTTTCATTTCTTTTCTTTTTCGAATTGAAAATAATTACTAAGGTGTTAAAAGACCAGGAAGGGATTAGTCAAGGAATGTCCAGCTCTGCCTTGGGATTCACAGGGCTGGAACCAAGGTGTTGGCCAGGCTATTTTTCTCATCTGGAACACTGCATTTTCTTCTGAAATCAGACTATTAGCATAATTCTTTTTCTTCTCAGTAGTTGTCAGCGCTCAGGACTGTTCTCAGCTCCTAGATGACGCTGTCAGTCCTGGACATGTAGTCCCTTTCTGCTTACAGGACAATGTATTTCTTCAAGGCCAGCAGGGGAATGCTGCTGTTTGTCTTTTAAGAGCTCATCTTATTATGTCAGGCCCTCTCAGAATAATCATCCTTTGTTTTTTTTAATTGTGAGAATACTGTACAGAGGAGTTACAATTACATGGGCAAGATAACGAGTACATTTCTTATCAAGCATTGTTGCCTCCTCTTTGTTTCCCCTTCCCATCCCTTCCCATAAAACCCCTTCCCCCCACCTGATCCTCCCCCCACCCCCCACCAAAGTTGTAAAGTTCGTTTTTTGACATAATGACTTGTGTAATCATCCTTTTTATTCATAAGCAATTTAATCACATTTACAAAACCCTTTTTGCGGTAGATTATAATATAGTCATAGATAAACCCCACCTAGAGGAGGAAGGGACTAGGTTGAATTTGTATGTTATAGAGTAGGAATCTTGGGGCCATTTCCCAGATTTTTCTCTCTTGCTTCTCCTTCCCCCAAGTTGTATAGTTCATTTCCAACATATTGTCTAGTGAGTATCACTGCTGAGTTAGTTGGCCCTTTGTACCAGCATTTCAGTGCTTCCCATCCTCCTCCTCAAATTAGATAAATTTACATATAAGACAAAGGGTACAGACATTTTTTTAAAAAGTGACAAGAGGGAAAAATCAGAAGAAAAACAAAAAAAGAAAAAATAACCACAAACATTTGTTGGAGTTCATTTTGATGGGCATCATTTTATATGATCATATTCAAATAGCCATTGAGCCCTAGAGATCCTGTCCTAAGAATATTCTCCTTCGGTCTGACTGTGTGAATGATCAGGGTCCTGTTTAATTAATCATGTCCAAGTGTAATTTTTGTCTTTTACTATTCAATAGGTTTACTTGTAGATTTATAAGCTCATTCTAATTATTACAAATGAGGGAAACTACACAACCTGTTTCTTTGGGTCTGGCTTATTTCTCTTGATATAAGGTTTTTCCAAGTCTTTCCATTTCCTTGTGAATGAAGCAATGTGATTCTGTCGGATGGAAGAATAGAATTCTAATGTACATATATACATATATATATATAATATATTTATATTACATTTTCTTGATTCATTTATCCACTGAGGGTCATCCGGGTTGATCCCATATCTTAGCTAGGATAAACAATGAAATGGCACTTATCCCCATTCTATACAGTGGAGGAATGCCATATGCCATGGAATTTTTGTTACCACTATACTATCAGTATTTCATGTGCCTATCTTTTGGGCGTTAAAAATTGAGTGAAAGTAAAAGCAGCTCTATTAATAATTCCATGAAAGCAGGTGAGCCAAAATTATATAGGTGGCACATTTCCATCTCTAGATGATTTTATGCCAGCAATAAAGCTACAAAAGAACTGGATAGCAATGAAAATGCTGACACAGGTTCTAGGAGAACAGTACAAATGACACCACAAAAATTATAGCTGCATAAAATGTATTCTTCTCAGAAGATTTAAAGGATTCAATTTAACACACACACACACACACACACACACACACACACACACACACACACATATACACCCCAAACTTTGCTTTCTTTACTTGGAGTGCTGAGGAAATTCCCAGTAGGCTGAAAATTCAGAAAACCAATGACCCTCCACTATCATAAACAATTAAAGACAATAACAACTACCAACTCCCTCCCATGGTGATCTACTTATATAATCAGAAATGAGCAAAGAATGAAATAAGCTGGCTCAACTTGTTTGCCCAGTTCCCTGCCTTGCCTCTGTAGACTTCCATATCCAGAAGCATCCACTATGCTGTCACCCACATCCCCAAATCCCAAATGTCCCATATTTCCATAAGCCTTTGCTAAATTATTTTCCAAGAAAAAATATTTTCCTTCTCTGTGGACTTTGGAAATAGTGGAAAATAACCAGGGTACTAGAAACTCACCATTTTACATTTTAAACCCTGAGAACTTCTTTCTCATGCAACAGGTTTGCTCATCTATTATTCATGTTTGATGCAATATTTATATTTATGCAATACCTCCCCCCATACACATACACCACAGCCACGATTCATTAAAGCAGCTACCACCAGCCCCCAGAGAGAATAGCACTGGCTAAATAAAGCTTACACACTGTGCTCTTTTTTTTTTTTTTTTGCATTAAGAGCCTCTTTGCTTCTTATTCATATTTAGGGGTAGATAATTTGTGAAACAGATTAACAAATGAGAGAGCTGAAACAATAGAATGTAAAACATGAAGAGCTCTGCATCTAAGTTGGAGGAGTCCAGAAACAGATGCTGAAAACATGTTTTGTTTATGTTTCCCTTTCCTGTTAAATCACTTTCAGTATTTAATGAGAAGGATGCTGGTGACAGCTGGAGTGGAGAGGAAGCAATGGGATTTCAGTTAGGAAGGTTAGTGAGGTAGAACAAAGGCAAAGTAAACAGCCAGCAAGCAGAGATTCCAGAAATGTCTAGTGACCTCGTGAAGCGGGAGTCTAGAAAATACACAAAAGAGTCAGAGATCACATCTTATGCTCTACAATAGATGAGTGGATCCAAAAAATATGATGCCTAGATTCAATGGAATTTTACACAGCCATTAGAAGGAATAATATTATGTCATTTGAAGGAAAATGGATGGAACTAGAATGAATCATGTTAAGTGAGGTAAGTTCAGAGAGAAAAGGTTGCATTGTTTTTTTCTCATATGTGGAAATGAGACCTAAAATATACTGATACATAAGAAATTAGACAAGTCTTTAGACATCTACAAACAGGGAGGCCAAAGGAGGATACTGAACACAAAGACACATTGCCTATGTGCATCTGATCATACAAAATAACATTTATTGAAATGAACTACCGGAAATGGAAATGATTTTTTTCTTTTTTGCTGTTTTTTCTTTTCTTTTTGTTCTGTTTGTTTGCTTATGTCTTTGCGAGTGTAAGGGTAGGCACAGAAATGGAGGGACAAAGGAAGAACAAATGCAACAGTGCACTCACTGGATACTACGTGGGCAATGAATTATACAATTTATGGATTGGAGTCAGGAGGGAAAAATTGAGAGAGTGAGGGAAGAGGTGACATTGTTCAAAAGGAAATGTACTTTTTACCTGACTTATGTAACTGCAGCCACTTCATACATCATCTTTATGATAACAAAATATTTTTTTAAAAATTATAGATTAAAAACTATAAAAATCACATCCAAAGATGTGTACAAAGTATTTTGAAAACATTACCTGCAATAAATGCAGACATAAGGAAAAGTTAAATGGTAATACAAAGAATTCTGCTACAATAATTATTCAGTGGGATTTGTTTTGTGTGTGTGCCAGTACTGGGGCTTGAACTCAGGACTTGGGCTCTGTCCGTTAGCTTTTTTTGCTCAGGAATGGTACTCTACCACTTGAGAGACAGCTCCACTTTCATATTTTTTGCTGCTTAGTTGAATATAAGAAGAATCTCACAAATTTTCCTGTCCAGCTTACTTCAAATCTTAGTCCTTAGATCTCAGCCTCCTCAGTAGGTATGATTATAGGTGTGAGCCATTGGTACCCCCCATCACTAGCTTTTAATATTCTGTCACTTTTGCTTTATTATTGTGACTCTCACATATTTTCATCATATCATATCTTTAAGCTACTTAGAGGTGGTAGCATAAAATATGCCCCTTTCCTTTTTGATCCCTCCCTGTGTTTCATAATAGTAAATGTTCATTTAACCAGTGCCCAATTGGCCTGTTCAGAAAATGTGACACTGAGTTATTTTGATTGACTATAGCATTAACACTTCAGTCTAACATTTATTCCCAAACATACTTTTCAAGATTTTTTTTTGTACAAGAGCTAGTCTGTAATAAAGTATTATGAAGTTGGTTATTTCTTTTTGTTCTTCATTCTCAAATGATTCCTAATTCTTTATTGTTAATGATGTTGATTTTTTCAAAAAAGATAGGCTAGATTTTTTACAGACTATTTGCCGATCTGGGTGTGAATGATAGAGCCCCTGGGATTTGGGATTTGCATCCAAGCATGATGTGTTTGCTCTTTATTACAGAAGCTAATTCTGGTTACTCAAGTAAGCCACTGTCTGCTTTCTCTGCTATACGATTGCTCATTTGCCTTTTGTAATTAAGAGGAGATTTGTAGAGAGATATTTGGGACCATGTTTCTCACCTAGATCATCCATTAATTCTTACCTTCCTTCCTTCCTTCCTTCCTTCCTTCCTTCCTTCCTTCCTTCCTTCTTTCCTTCCTTCCTTACTTCCTTTCTTTCTTTCGTTCTTTCTCTCTCTCTCCCTCCTTCCTTCCTTTCCTCCCTCCCTCCCTCCCCCTCTCTCTTTCTTTCTTTTCTTCCTTCCTTCCTTCCTCTTTCTTTCTTTCTTTCTTTCTATCTTTCTTTCTTTCTTTCTTTTTTCTGCCTGTTTTGGGGCTCGAACTCAGGGCCTGGGTGCTGTCCCTGTCTTTTTGTGCTTAAGGCTAGTACTGTTTCACTTGAGCCACAGCTCCACTTCTGGCTTTCTTTCCTGCCAGGGCAGGCTTCACACTATGACTCACAGATCTTAGGCTCCTGAATAGCTAGGATTTTGAACACGAGCCACTACCACAGTCACCCAGCCTCACGTTGTTTAACAACGGTGTTTGCAAAATAGTAATGTCTCTATTTCTATCAATATTTATTAATCAGATCTATTATAAGAAATAGCTTTTCCTTCTCTTAGTCTCTGTCTCTAACTCAATCATTTATTAGTAGGATCATCTCATGGGTTTTTATTTTATTTAATGAACTATAATTTGCCAATTAATTCGCCAATTTCCTTTGAATCATTTGTTCCTCCCTACTTCCCTCCCTCCCTTCTTTCCTTCCTTCCCGACCTCCCTCCTTTCCTTCCTTCCTTCCTTCTTTCCTTCTTTCCTCATTTCCTTCCCAATGAGAATCTAAATAAAGTCATTTACTACGGAAATTGCAGTTTCTAAATGGGTCACTTGTCTCAGTAATAGTTGTTTTGCCTTTTCATTAACTTTCAGTAAAAGCAAGCCACAAACATGGATGAAACATGCATGATTATAAATTAGATTGCTTGTATTTTGCCTCTAATCATTTTTAGTAGCCAAGCAAAGTGCTTACTATTTCAATTAACACCTCTCAAACACTGCCATCCATGAATCAGTAAAGCATTCAGTGGAAGGTGCTTCTTGCTGGGCACATACTCTGTGCAACAACCTTTTGTGAGAGAAAATCAAAAGTTACCAAGAACACACAGAGTGGAGGATATCTGGGGGACTCTGACACCAAGATATTTCAAATACCTGTGTAAAAGCACAGCAGAGTTGCTTCAAAGGCATCCCAATCCTTTGATCTTACCACGGTGAGGACCAAAGTCTCATTTGGACTTTGTGTAAGGACATCCCTGATGGGGGTCTGTGTGAGGCAGCTCTTTGGTACAGGAAGAAGAAAATATTTCTTCTACCTTCATTGTGCTTGAAAGGAAAGAATACATGTTGTTTCAGACGAAGTCACAGAGTTTCACTGGGATTTTGATGTTGAATGCTAAATGTCCTCTCAATACATAGTTATGGTAGAGACTGAATAATCATCATTAATCATAGAAAACACCTCCCATTCCTAAAAACTGACCTTTTGAAGGGATACTTGAATAGTCATGGCTCAAGTACGCACGACTTGAGCTTCATTGCTGCCATTGCCTTTCGTCATGAAGCTCTCATACCTTGTTACACATACTGATTTAAGAGCATTCTGCCCAGTGGCCATCCAGGCAGTTGTGCCTGGAAGGGTTGCCTTTTTCTCTCCAGCCTGGAAGTAAAAACAGACAGACATCATGGCAGTCCACCAGCTCCTTCAAAGTCAAGTCTCGACAATGCAACTTCATGAGTTTGATTAGAGCATCATCAATTCCCTAAATGTCACACAAAGCCCTGTTCAAATATTGGCAAAGAAATATAATCCAAAGGCAAACATACTTGTTTAGTGATTATTCAGTGTTTATAAATATTCACGTCCTGGTGTCCTGGTTCTTCTCCAGGGAAAACACAAAGGAACATAGAGAGATGCTGAGTCTTGATTTAGATCAGCCATCAATTTATTGAGAATTCAACTTCCTAATGTTGAAGAAGAGGGGGGAGTTATAGTATAAATCTAGCTCCTTCTGAAAAAGTGCCATTGGGTTAGATTCTGAGACTAGTGGATTAAATCTCACAGACATGAAAGTGATTCAGCAGAACAAGCCCTGACCACTATCATGTAGCATCTCATGATGGGTATTCTACGTCTAAGCATGGCTTTGTCCCATCTTTTTATAACTTGTTGTTGCTATACTTTATTACTTTATCACCTGATAAGGAGCCAGGCACTGATGACTGATGGCTGACCTGGAAGATTGTGGTTCCAAACCAGCCTAGGCTGGAAAGTACTTGCAACTCTTATCTCCAATCAACCAGCAAAAAGGCCAGAAGTGGAGCTGTCGCTCAAGTGGTAGCACACCAGCTTTGAGTGAAAAAGCTAAAGGACATCACACAGGTCCTGAATTCAAGCCCCACACTCCTGGTAGGTCTGCTACAACATTGTCACAAAGCTACCATTTATTGTGACTCCCTAATGCAGCTTCAAACCCTACATTTTCCAAAATATGTTCTTGGGAACTGTAATTCTGTGAGATATTTGGTGAATTGGGAAAACAGATAGTTCATAGTGAAGTATGTTCTGAGAAAGTTATACATTCTCTTTCTTGGAGAAGTAAAAAAACAATGAGCAAGTTAAAAATTTTGAGAAATTCTAAAAATAGTTTATGCTTAACTTAGCAATTTTCAAAGCTTATTTGACCAGAAAACATTTTGAATAATTTTCAAAGCTTATTTGACCAGAAAACATTTTGAATAATCACTTTTGCATCTTGTTTTTGGCAATGCTGTGAAGTCAAACCCAGGACCTTATACATGCTAAGCAAATGCTTTATCACTGACCTAAACCACTAGTCTGAGTCATCACTTTAGCTATATTAACCTCTCTAGAAATTTTCTTATAAGACACATCTCTACATCTGTGTTAAAAAATCATCTTAAGATATAAACTGACTATGTCACACTGCTGTGTAAATGTTGCCATGACTATTCATTTCCTATAAGGTCAAATTCATAACTGGAGAAGGTCAAATTCAAATTCCTACCTGGGATATAAGATCATGATTTTGTCTGTGGTCAGCTCATAAGCTTTTTGTGGAACTCTGCGTGATATATACCATGCCTTATTTTTACAACGTACATGCTACAACCTCCTATGCTCTGCTATGTGTCTAGATTCCCATTCTCACTGTATCCTCATGGAAAATCCCCATTCAGCCTTTAGACTCTAGTCAAGCATTCGTTTCCTAGAAAGTTTCCTTGGTTATCACCCTTAGCATGATTTCTCTTTTTCCTCCCATCTAGAACATTCTGTGTGTACTTTTAGATTTGCATAGGTTGTGTTTTATATTTTGCATGCATTTTCTCCTCTGTGTTCTAAATCTCCTGACAGTAGAGCTGCGGCCTATTTATATTAGTACCTTTCTGAAATGGGTTAACGTAAGACATTGGTAAAGTTTGGTAAAAGAACAAATGAATATATGAGAAAATTGTCTGATATATAATTGTAATGGTATATGGAGAGAGTTAGATTGAATTTTCTCAAATTCAATCAAAACAAATTTCATTGAATCGGATCAGAAGATAGGGAGATTGAATTTTCTTGAAGTCTCTTTGGGAAGAAAGAAGGAATATATAGAAAGTACTTTAATTACTTTCAAGCTATTGAATTTACTTCCTGTTTCAAGGTTCCAATTCATGTTCTTATCAGCTGATCCTGCCTATAGAGATAAATTTACAAAAATTCTGAGTTGAAGGAAACCTCACTAGCCTTACAGTCAAGTTATTTAGACATATAAGCATTTATAGCATATTCTGCTAACGTCTGTTACTGACCTTGCACTGAGTGTTTGAGGACATGAGAAAATCAGAATACAGCTATTTTTTATGTAATTAAATGCAGTGTGGAGGTCTGGAACAACATCTAATAGTTCATGATAGTTAAGCTTAACCACAGGGCAAGCTTAGTTCACCCATGTTCACAGTCAAATGTAAAAGTTGGAAGGCATTTGCATCTTAGGAGAATGCTGAAATGCAACATTGGACATAAGATCAGCATTCCCATTAGGACAGAATCCTCAACCCAAGCCAAAGCTAAACTAGGACTGTAACAGAATGGTATGCCTTTGCTTTGTGCCCTATTTATCTTCCTGCATTAAAGTGATAAATGAATCTGTAACTGCCTTTGAGATTTCACAACTCTCAGAAGCAATGCTTTTCTTTTGAGATGATTTCAAAGGAAAAAAAATCAAATATTTAAAAAAAGATGTAGGCAATGCTTAGAAGACCTTGGCAAACAGACATGTTTCTTTCCAATTAATTAGAAGGGAAAGAAATCCAACTTGCTTTCTTTGTGAGTTCTCTCCAATATTTGCTTTTCTTAAGCAAACTAGATGTCATGCGATGAAGATATCACCATAACAAAATATTTTTCAATCAGGATGCTGTTGGGTGGGATGTGATTTAATCCCTCCTGCTTTGTGAAATATGCTGTATTTAAATTCCCAAGGATATTGTTATTGAACTGTTATTCACTAGTCATGCACTTTTGAGTCTTTTCCTGTATGGAAGGATTTTATCATGCCATCTGGTCAGCTGCTTTCATGAAAAGTGATACTCATTTATTTTTCTCTCTAGCAAAATATACTGAGTTGTACGATATGTTGGCTGTTGTACCAGAGGTACAACAATGACTAAAGATGGCTCTTGCTATCCTAGTGGGAAAAGTAAACAAATCAATAGTTTTTCTTCAGAACTGTAGTATAATTTCATTCTAGATATAAGCGTGGTTGCTGTGGGAGTACATAGCAGTGCCTCTAACCCTGCCTTGGGAGCACTGGAATGGTCAATACCCATCGAGGCAGCACACAATCCTAGACTGAGTTGCTGAATCCCTAAGTTAGAATCCAGTCCATGGCTGGATCCCATAATCTTTCTCTCAGGACATGTTTAACTCTTTCCTCTAGTTAGAATGAAATAACTTTGCCACTTATTTAACTGGCAATTCACAGTTGCCACTACATTAAAAAAATTTTTTTTTTCTGATGCTGGGGATTGAATCCAGGACCTTATATATATAGCAGGCAATTTCTGCCACTAAGTTCCACCATCAATCCTAATGCTTCTGTTAGTAAAACTAGAATGCTTATGTTCTTTGATGGCAGAGGATATATACATCTTAGCACCTTTTGCAAGAAGCTCAAATTACCTATTTCTGCAAGTCTTTTTATTTTAATGAGACAGTCAACAAAAATACTAATGAAAGATAAGAAGATGATTATGTATTCAGATTTTTACCTTTTGATATAAACTTATTGGAAATGAGGTTTTTAGTTTTCCTAGATGATTATAATAAAAATCTTTCATCATTACTATGATACTATTATTAATCACAAATATATTAGATTTAATCATGAAATTACTTCCTTTTTTCTATTTTTTTGTGTTAGTAGAAGAGCTTAAAATCAGAGCTTTGCAGTTTTGCTTGGATTTTTAGCTCATGGCTGGTGTTCTACCACTTGAGCCACTCCCTCAGTTCTGGCATTTTGCTGGTTAATTGGAGACGGAGTTTTAGGAACTTTGTTACAAGGCTAGCTTTGAACCGTGATCCTCAGAGCTCAGCCTCCTGAATAGCTTGGATTATAGGCATGAGCCATGGGTGCCAGGCTGAAATCAAATGGCTCAAATTAATATCAATACATGTCTAACAATTGATAAGCTATTAATAGCAGCATACTAAGGCTGAAGACACATGGGCAAAATCTTTCTCAAATACACTTTATTGTATTTCCAAACACATGGATGAACTTCTTAGCATTACACTGATTGGTAACTGTGTTCATCGCATTGAGATTTATAAATGTCCTCTAAGTTTAGTTCCTGGGTCTTAATTTATTACAGTGACTGAATGATGGTAGGGAGAAGTTCATGCCACTAAAACAATCTGAAATTCTTACAGATCCCCAGAAAATAAGTCACCCCAGGTCAGTCATTGTGGCAAGGAAAAGAAAGCAGCATGGTCAGGAAACCCAGATGCCAGGGACAGAAGCGAGATTTGGGCCACAGTGTTTCCTGGACATCTGCAGGTCGCTGACAGATTAAGCCTGGCTGTTTGGATAATTCTGGTGGGCTTCATGTTACAGAAATGGAGTTCCATTTCCTATTCCTTGTTCTGGAATGATTAATGCAGAAGAATATTGCTTCTGGGGTATAAAAGACAGATAGACGAATTGAGAATACAGGCTGATTCTTTCATAGATAGAAAATCTTCTCTTGGCTAGTATCTTTCTTAAATTTAACAATTGTTTAGTCCCCAGGAGGATCTGTTTCTGTTTTTTAAGATGTCCAAAAAATCATGAGGTAGGGATATTTTTAAAAATTAAAATTAGAATGCAGTCCAGATCAAGATTAGAAGCTTCGGATACCCAAGCAGAGAAAACTAGAAGCAGTTTGCATATCATAAATGCCATTTCACTAATATGGCCACTCTGGCCAGAGGTGATTGTCACCTGTAATCCCCTTACTCAGGAGTTTGAGGAGGATTATGATCATTCAAAGCCAGTTTTGGAAGAAAAATTAACCAGCAGAAGTCAGGGCTAGATCCGTGGCTCAAGGGGTAGAGAGCCAAACATGAACACTGAACAAATTTGAGGCACTGAATTCAAACCTCAGAATAGGCAAAAACAGACAAACAAAAACCCCCACAAATCTAGGTACGGGTGGCTCATGTTTATAATCATAGCTCTCCAGGAGGCTGAGATCTGAGAATCTTAGTTTGAAGCCAGCCAAGGTAGACAAATTCACAAGACACCTCTCTAATTGACTAGCACAAAGCCAGAAATAGAGGTGTAGCTCAAGTGGGTAGTGTGCCGGACATGAGTGAAAAAGTTGAGCAAGAGTTCAAACCCTAATACTGTCACACACACACACACACACACACACACACACACACAGAGGACAACAATTCTAATTCTTAGTAATTTTATTTAATAAAATGAAATATAATTTAAATACAATAGATTTTAAGTTATTAATGGACTTCTTCAAAGCTTTATTGGATAATTCTTTTAGAGACATGTATCTCCTTAAAGATGTAGTTCAGGTATATTGGTTTATTTCTAACAATAAAGACTGAAGAATCAATGTGTGTGTACATGTGCTGGTACTAGAGCTTGAACTTGGGCCTGGCCCTGGTGTGTACCAGTCCTGGGACTTGAGATCAAAAACTGGGCACTATCCCTGAGCTTCTTTTTGCTCAAGGCCATCACTCTACTACTTGAGCCACAGTTCCACTTCTCTCTTTTTGGTAGTTTATTGGAGATCATCATCTTGCAGACTTTCCTGCCCAGGTTGGCTGCAAATCATAATCCTCAGATCTCAGTCTCCTGAGTAGCTAGGATTACAGGCGTGGGCCACCAGAGCCTGGAAAGAATCCATTTTAACGTGATACAATAAACAGACCAAATACCTCATGGGAAATGAGTGAAGCTTGGTGAAGGCCAATAGCTAGGTGAGAGATATTCTAGGTTTCATTATTATAAAGTGGTCTTGCTTATTTCTGGGCATCTGAATTGTCCTCCAGGCCCTGCCAGGCCCCTTTTTCCAACCATGAACCTCTCAAAGGTGTAAATTCTCATCTCTTATAAATCAGCCCAAGAATCAATTACTTTCTTTTTTTATTTTTAGTTTACAGATCATTTAATGTAGCTATAATAAAGTTCCTGCTGCATATGCTTAGCATCTCAGAAGAATTAATTCCTTGAGGAAACTCATTCTGAATCTAACTTTTCCTTAACCAGTGGCTCCCAATCAGTTAACCTGTTTCTACCTGAGCCTTCTCATGCTCACTGATCAAGCATAACAGATTTAACCTATAGTATGTATTTCTTCACCTGACTCTAAACCAGATGTTTTAGCACAAAAATACAGTGTAGTTTGATACTGTATGCTCACTGTTCCAATAGTGCTCTGTACATTATAGGTGCTTATTAAGTGCATTTGGAATTGTGATGTACAGTAGCCACCCCTGCCAGTTCCTGAAGGAACTCCTATACCTCCTTTGGAAAAAAAATATATGTGTATATATACACATATATATGTATACATATATGTATATATGTACATATATGTATATGTGTATATATGTAAATATGTATACATGTATACACACATATATGTGTATACACATATACATATATATGTATATATATGTGTATATATATATATATATATATATGTATATAGTCACTTGTGGGCTTGAACTTAAGGCCTGGGTGCTGTCCCTGAGCCTCTTTGTGCTCTCACTGGAGCCATAGCTCTATTTTTGGATTTTGAGTGGTTAATTGGAGATAAGAGTTTCACAAGGCCTTTTCTTCCCAGGCTGACTTTGAACCATGATCCTCATGTCTCAGCCTTCTGAGTAGCTAGGATTACAGGCATGAGCCTTCAGCATCCAGCCTTGGAAAATATATTTTTAATCTTTCAGTTTGGAGTAATGTTAGACTTCATGAAAATTGCCAGATTAATGCAATTTATCTGTTATTCATCTAGCCTCTCTTAATGTTCACCTTATACCCTCATGATCACAATCTTGAGACAAGAACTCACACGAGAGCTGTGTTGGGGCAGAGCTTGATGCGTAGCAATGGAGCTGGTGTGAGTGCTCAGGTGGATGGATTCTGAAACAGAGTTTCCAGGATTTGCTATCGTCTGTATTAGATGGGATGAGAGATAAAGATAATGTCAGTCTTGGCTATTTTTCACCTGAGCACCTCCAATAAACCTTAATGAGGAAGACTACAGAGGAACAAGAAATGGAGGAAACAGCAGGAACTTAGGATTGGAAGGTTAGACATGTAAGGAGAGATGCAGAGTAAATAGTTGGACACATAAGTATCGTGTTCAAGGAAAGGTTCATACTGATGGTATTCTGAATCCTGAAACTAGATAGACCCATGATACAATGAGTGTGGATAGCAAAGAGATACAGATCAAGGAGAGAACCCTAGAGTATAGTTCAATTTACAGGTTGAGGTGGGCTTCTTAGCATAGAAGAAATGGCCAATAGTTCAAGAAAAAAAATCCATGTGCATTCAACAGTGGTCCAGGGAAAGCATTTGTTCTTTAATTATGGGAAAAACAATGGAATTTTTGCTTACTATAGCACAGGTTCCCTATCGTCTCCCAAAGAAGAAAGGTGGTCTATCATTGGCCAAAGATAGTCCAATGAGAATACCAGAGATCTCATAGTTGTGACATGGACAGAAGACTGATTTATGAGAAAAGGAGGGGAATTGTGAGTTTACCTTGTACAAACTGTATCCCAGGGACTTCTACATTAGTGTTGTGATTTTAAAGTTCATGTTGAAGCCTCCTCCCATTGTGGTGGTAGTAACTGGGGGAGTCCTTTGATAATTGACTGAGTCTCGAGGGCTCCACCTCTATCACTAGATTAGTAACATATGCGAAACCTAGAGGAAACCAGCCTAACCCATTTCTGGCTCTCCGTTCTTCCATCATGTGAAGAAGGTAAGGTCTTGTATTACCTTTCCGTGTTGTTTTGTGAGAACAGTGTTCAAAGCACCATTGTGAATCAGGGCCTAGACTATTACCAGACATTGAACAGGCTGGCACCTTGCTCTGAGGTTTTCTAGGACTATGGGAAAATAAGCTTTATTGTTTATCCATTGACTCAGTGTCTGGTATTTTGTTATAACAGCTTAAAGGAACTAAAATAAATAAGGATGGCAAATGGCTCTGTTTTGTGTAGTTTTGCACACACCTGTGCCTGCAGTGATATGACATACTAGTCCCTGTAGACAAGAACTACATAACGGAGTCTTTTTACTCCAGCATAGCTCCTGGAACCAAAAGGAGGTCCTGGGGGGATGCTTCTGAGTCAAGGTTGCTCCCTGCTTCCCTGATTTCCCAGCAGGCCTTTCTCAGGAGGCTCTGAGGGTATCTTTTCAAACATCCCTTCAAACTCCCTCAATGTAATGTGAAACTGTGATGACAAGTTACATCAATGAGAAAATGCTGCTGGATGCTAGTAGCTCATGCCTGTAATCTAAGCTATGCAGGAGGCTGAGAGTCAAGATTCAAAGCCAGCCAGGATAGGAAAGTGCATGAGACTCTTATTTTCAATTAACCACCCCAAAAGCCAGGAGTGGAACTGTGGCTCATTTGGTAGAGCTCCAGTCTTGAGAAAAAAAAAATTGAGACAATGTCCAGGACCTGAGTTAAAACTCCAGTACTGTACTGGCACGTCGTCCTTCACGTAAATCAAGAGAAAAAAATACTGTTGAAATTTATAGTTGCAGACTCAGAAAATCTGTCCATAAAATTCAGTGAACTTAAAGTACTTCAGCCAAAGCCCAAACACATAGCTCTCCAGAAAGAACTCACTGTGCACAGCTGTTCCATCTTTGGCAGTGGGAGATTCTACACCTGCTGCAAGCAACAGGAAACTCAAGTTCAGGAGCCCAGTATTCCTCTCACTCAGAGCCTAGCAAGAGCTTGAGGAGAATGCTGAGTATCTGCCAAGCACACATTTGCATCAGAATCCTTTAAAACCAAATGACAAGAGCAAACAGTAAAGTTCCCACAGCTGGAAGAACAAAGGGTGTAGTCTTGTAGGGAAATAATGTCATTTGCATGCACAAACAAACCTTGTAGTAAATTCTTTGTCGAAACCTCAATAGAGAACCACTGAGCAAATAAATGGAAAGGAAATAGGAAATGAAATGACTTGGATTGTACCCTTTCTGTAAGCCATATTTTAAAATCCTCAGGCATTGGCAAAATTTCAGAAGATTTCTCAGAGAAAAGGTACTCCTGAGTTTGTTTTCCTGGGGTCACAAGCTGGGTCATTGATCTTGGTCCACAAAGCAGCCTGCAAGGTAATATATTCTTATTCATTCTCTCCCCCCTTCACTTTCTCTCTTACTCACTCTCTCTCTGCCCCCCCTCAAGCTGGGAAAAGTAGTCAACTATGTGGGGAGCCAGTGGTTATATGAGGTTTTGAGAGTGAGACAGTACAGTGGTAAAAGCTAATAGTAAAGAAGTTTCTTGGAAATACTTTTTCCTTCTTTTGTTGGTGCCAATCCTGGAGTTTGAACTCAAGGCCCGGCACTGTACCTGAGGGTAGGGCTCCACTACTTGAGTCACAACTCCATTTCCTGCATTTTGGTGGTTAATAAGTGTCTGAAGGACTTTCCCATCTGGGCTATCTTTGAATTAACATCCTCAGCTGTCAGCCTCTTGAGTAGCTAGGATTAGCAGTACAAACCACCAGCACCCAGCTTCAATC
Organism: Dipodomys ordii; assembly: GCF_000151885.1. NCBI lineage: Eukaryota > Metazoa > Chordata > Mammalia > Rodentia > Heteromyidae > Dipodomys > Dipodomys ordii. The sequence continues at coordinate 5,494,394 of NW_012267356.1, read as the reverse complement.
CTATTTTTAAGAAGCTTCACTTATTCACTGCGTGATTTTGTTAAAGATATAACACACCCATTGGTCTCAATTTTCTTAATGAATAAAGGCAATATTGGTCTGTTTCTAGGGAAAAAAAACCAAAACAGGAACAGAGACATTTGTAAAAATAATACCCATAACATCTGTAATATACAGATATTTTATAAATCTTTGTTCTCTAAAAGAATACAATCTATAAACATTTCAGTCATTGGATCACATCTTCAGTGATGAATTTCGATCTATCAATGATTTAATAGGAATACTGCTTTCAATGTGAGAAGTGGTACCAGGAAAGCAAAATCCAGCACAGCATATCCACAGAACACTAATACATTTTAACTAAGATAAGAAGCTATCTCTGTTCCTAGGATTCAAAAGAAATGTAAACTGTGGAATTTACCTTTCACATTCAATCGTGTTTGGAATTTTCTTTCTCCTAATGCTATTGTGTCTGGGATGGCTTAGTTGGCAGTACCAGATAAAGAGAACTGGCTGATTTTTGACATCCCTTTCAACACAATTATGCAGCTCATCAGTAGTTATCATTTGTTATTTTAAAGTCTGATCAAAAAATGTAAAATTTCAAATGGAATACATTGTTGACAAACCTTTGAACTCTCATTTCAAAGTTAATGAGATTTATTTGACAGAAATTTGGCACCAAATGAATCCATATTGAAAATGTACAAGTGTTTCTGTTTATTTATTTGTTTGTTTTTAGAAAAATGGACTTTTTATGTGGAGTTCTATTCATGCTTCCATTTTCTGTGATTTACATAGTAACAGGAATAGTAGCCATTTGTCAAATATTTGTTACATATAAGGATTTAAATAAATGATCTCCCCTGATTTTTATCACAGACTACATTCTTTTATTATTACAACTTTAACAGGTCAAAATGTCTTCTAAAAATATCATAATGAGACCCTTCACTTTGTACAATTAATATATGCTACCAAGATTAATTTTAGTTTTCAGGCACTGGTGGCTCACATCTGTAATCCTAGCTAACTAAGAGGCTAAAACCAGCTAAGGCAGAAAAGTCTGAAAGATTTTATCTCCAATTAACCAGCACAAAGCTGGGATAGAGGCATTACATCAGTGGTAGATCACCAACCATGAGCTAGTAAGCTGAATGAAAGCAAAAAGCACTGAGTTCAAGTCCCCAAACTGACCGATATTTTTTTAAAAAGAAAATAGCTCCTACCTTGTGACTCCTGAGAAAACTACAGTATAAAAGTAGATAGTTATGGCATGATGATAAGGAATTAGATTGTATAAACATTACTTTATTTATATCTTATTTATTCTTAATTGAAATTATGGATTGTTCTCTAAGAGTTTTGTTGTGGAGTAATTAAAATTAAGAATTCACTAGATCTGGTGTGTGTCTAAAGCCTATTTTTCTAGCTACATAGGAGGCAAAGATCAGGAAGACTGTGGTTCAAAGTCAACCTGGGCAAAAAAGTCTGCAAGACCCTATCTTAACCAAAAGACCCAGATATGGTTGAGTGAATCTATATCCTAGCTTCACACAGCATAGGCATAATATGAGAGCCTGTTGGAGAAGTAACAAAAGAAAAAATAAGGGCTCAGACATGGCTCACATTGTATACTATCCTGCCTACAAAGCACAAGACCTTCAGTTTAAACCCCAGTACTATTAAATAAATAAATAGGAAGAGAAACAAATAATTGGAGATTTCTGGTTCCATCCATGAAGTTGCGTCCATTAACTGCTTTGGGATTTTTTCTCCCTTCACATCCAACTAGAAAATCAAACAGAATATAGAAAATAATAACTTTTAGACACTGAACAAGAGGCAGCACAGGACTAGAATCCCAAGAGAAAGGAAGTAAATGAGTTGAACCCTCAAAGGTAATTTTGGTCTGTGTAGCACAAGTGAAACAGCAAACTTGCCAAGAGATCTTAGCAAGTTGAAGAGACAGAGTTTGAGCAGTGGGGATTTTTATGGGTACAATACTAGAGAGGAAAAATCTGTGCACATATGGGCAGAGAGAGAGAGAGAGAGAGAGAGAGAAATAAAGAGAGAGTGTGTCATGGAGACAGACAAATTGGCAGAGAGAGACAGAGGTAAAGAGAACTGTGGAAGTCTTTAGAAAGTCCTTTGGCATCTTTTGAAAAACTGAAAGCACTTAAGGAGCCTGGGAGAAACAAACAAACAAACAAATAAATAGTAAAGCAACAGGAAATTTCTTGGAATTCACTCAAGATTCTTAATGTGCACAGCATCAAGTAGAATCCTCAGGAAGATAGTGCCAGACAAATTGGGCTAAATTAGGCTGCTCTAGGCCTGCTCTAAGAAAGAGTAAAAGCAAGCAAGCATCAAAAACATCAAACTTGATCTCAAGTAAACAAACTGCATTCCAAAGTACAACAATATCAAGTTCATATCTAGCATTAGATAACTGTTTATCAGGAAGTCTAAGATGGAGGAAAACATAACCTACCCCAGAAGAAGTAACTCAATAAAAGGGTAGATCTGGAAGTAGTAGAGAGGATATTTATTATTATCTGATATGGGCCATAAAATAGCTATGTACAAGGGTAAGTGCATATACTCAAGGCACAGGGCAAGCCATGAACAAGCTGCAAGAAGAAAAGGAAGATAACTAGTTTAAAAAGTCCTCAATAAAGCTTCCAGATAGGCCTTTTGTCCCATCTACTTGAAAAAGTGAGACAGGAGAAATCATGTCCATACAAAAAGAGAATTCTTGGATATGAAAAATGTAATATCTGAAATGAAAAGAAATTCATGTGATAGGGTGGAAGAGAGTCAGATATTGTAGAAGATCAATGAACTTGAAAGAGGTGATCCAACACTAATCTTGAGAGAAAAACTGTTAAAAATGAGCTGAACAATTTGGGTGCTGGTGTCTCATGCCCATAATCCTAGCTACTCAGGAGGTTGAGATCTGAAGTTCATGGTTAGAAGCCAGCCTAGGTATGAAAGTCTGTGAGTCTTTTATCTCCAGTTAACTAACAAAAAGCTGGAAGTGGAGCTGTGACTCAAGTGGTAGAGCACTAGCCTTGAACAAAAAAGCTCAAGGATATCACCCAGGACCTGAGCTCAAGACCCAGGACCAGAAAAATAACACCAAAATACAGTGATCTTTCATAAACATTTTCACATATATGTAAAAAGTAACATTTTTGAAGGAGATAGTCATATCTTTGAATAAAAATATGAAGAAGGCTAATAGGCCGTAATACTACTAGGAAGTAGACTTACACTTAAGTTCTGAAAGATGTCAGGAATTTATTGGAATATATTGTTCTTTTTTTCTCTCACTTCTACTTTCTTCTGAATTTTGTCTTCATTCTATAGGATGGCTGTCCATTAGAAAAGAATGACTGAAAAAATGGATACTTAACTCCCTTCTGTTTGGCTTACCTACAAGAGAATAGCTCTTTCCAAAGACTATGAATCATTCACTCCAGAGAAAAATTCTGATTGGCTGAAATTGAACCACATATTCATCTGGGCTAGCTCAGACCAGAATGGTGATGAATCCTGATCTGGATGAGGTAGCACACTTGTAAGTAACCCACAGTCTATAGTTTGTGGGACCAGATGGAAGAGAAAGAGGAATATTTTAATTTAATTTAATTTTATTGTAAAGGTGTCAGAGAGGGGTTGCAGTTACATAAGTAAGGTAATGAGTACATTTATTGTCAAACAGTGTTATCACCTACTTCATTTTCTCCCATTTTCCCACTTTCCACCCCCCAAGATATAAAGTTCATTTCCAACATAGTGTTTAGTGAGTATTGCTGTTGCTTTGGTTCACCTTTTATCCTTTGTCTCACCATTTTGTTATCACCTTCCCTTCCCCAAATCAGATAAACATATATACAAGACACAGGTTACCAAAATAAAAAACAGTAACAATAAACCAAAAGAACACTACTGTATCCCCTATCCCTTCCTATAATATTTTCTTACCTAAAGATCCATTTGGAGTTGGTTCTGGTGAAGGATGATATATAAAGTTCTAACTTCATTTTTCTACCCATGGACAGCCAATTCTGCCAGCACCATTCATTGAAGAGGCTGTTAAAGTGGAAATTTCTCTAAAGGCAGTAAGAGTACTAGGTTAAATAAAAATAACAGATGTTCAAACTACCATCCTTTCAATTAGCTCATTCAAGGACTTTTAAGGCAAATTATTTCCCTGTGAAATACTCAGCATTGATTTTCCGATTCATTTCCTAATTGTGCATCATGTGTGTCATTGTCTTCAGTTTGTTACTTAGCTCTCATTCTGGCTCACATGAGCTCTTCCTACCAGGTAGATATTAAAGCCCTGGAGAGCAGTGGCCTTGTCTTATATATCTTATATTTTTAATCTCTCCCAATCGCAGCAAAGTGTCTCTCAAATGGTGGCAGAAAAATGTCTGTTTAGATGAATCTGCTTCAAGAACTAGTCAAATACTCTCATTAAGCTAAGGAGAAGTTAGATTGAGTAAATACCCTCAGCCTATGTCATCATGAAAGAAGAATAAAATGTTCGTTAAAAACTAACTGATAAGCAATTTGCCAAGGAAAAACTCATCCCTTTCCCTTCCCCTCCCTCCCCCTTTTTCTCTTCCCCTCCTCTCTCTTCTCCTGCATTTTCTTCCTTCTCTTCTCTCCTCTTCTGCCATTTCTCTTGTTTTCTCCTGGATCATCCCCTTCCCTCCCCTCTCCTTCTTCCCCTCTCTCCTCCTTTCTTCTTTCCTTTGTTCTGCTTGAGTTTCCTAAAACTTGGATGAAAATGCCAGGGACCAAAAAGAGGCTTCTAAAAAAATAAGCAATGACAAAAAATAATGGTGAATAAAACTTCATTCTTTATTTTTAAAACATGTGTTACTAACACCACCTTTATTTCATTGCTTTAAAGACTATTTTTTGGTAATGTTTCTCTTTTAGAAATTAGTTTGTTCTTTGCAGTTTAATACATAGCATCTTACATTTCTTGATACATAGACCCCTTGAGCTCAAGCAGGACAGGTAACTGCCCACATAATGCAATTTGATAAGAACTAAACATCCCTCTTGCTCTTAATATCTTTGTTGGTGTTCAAAAATATAGAATAGAGCCGGGTGCCAGTGGCTTATGCCTGTAATTCTAGCTACACAGGAGGCTGAGATCTGAGGATCATGGTTCAAAGCCATCAGGAGCAGGAAAGCCCATAAGACTCCTATCTACACTCAACTATCTAAAAAAAGCCAGAAGTGGAGATATGGCTAAAGTTGTAGACTGCCAGCCTTTAGCAAAAAAGCTCAGGGACAGTGCCAGGTCCTGAGTTCAAGCCTCAGGACTGGTATTTTATATATATATGTATATATATAAAATATACATATATGTGTATACATGTAAATATATGTATATCTATGTGTATACATGTATGGATATATGTATGCATATACATGTATATGTACATATCTGTGTACATTAGTATTAGAAAATTATAAACTAGAATGACATTGAAGAATATACAATATCCCTCAATTCAAAGTCAGATATTTCAAATTAAGTATTATACTTTCCAAAGAATCTTTTGAAATGCACATATACATGAAAGTTGTGATTGATTGTCCACTGTCATCATTGCCTACATTTTTGTTTTTCCAAGTAGTTTAATCACTCAACAAAGCTGCAAAAGGAAGAGGTAAAAGGACAAATATGTTTCCTGGGATGATAGGAAGGAAATCATGCATATGCAGATGATGGGAAATTCAATATTAGACATTTAAGAAAGTGTGCTTTTCAATGCAAAATGGTAAATGAAGAAAAGAGATGGTCTGTACCACTCATTTGTAGACCAAGAGCCTCCTCATTTTAGTACAGCTATGATGAGAAAAAAAAAATTAAAACAAAGAGCCACACACGCAAGGATTTAGTTCCCTGATGCTAATTCCCACCTAGTGAGAGTGGAATGAGAGCATCATGCACCACTCACTATGGGATCCACCTCCCTTTCCTCCTCACCCTTCACCTATCATGGCTACCTAGCCCAAGAGCTTTCACAATTCAGCCCTAGGACGCTGTCTCTATTCAATTTTATTCACTCTATTCATACTTACTGGCCGATACATCATGTATAATTTAGAGAAAGAGTAAAGGGAAAAGACACTACTACATAGATTTTAAGATTTCAGCTGGATATATTAATTGTAAGATCCTTCTTGAGGTCAGAGTTTTAAGTTGGGGAAAAAAAAGTTTGCATCTTAGAATAAAGAAAATACCGTAGAGGAAAGAGTGTTAGTGGGCCTTACTGAATAGATAAGGAAATCTTTGGAGCCAGAAGCTATCAGTGTTTCCAGAGAAGACAGACATAGAGAAGCAACTCTATCTGGGGATACAGTCTGAATGTCTTCTGTCAAACTTGTGCTAGAATTTAGTCACACTATGACAGCATAAGATGACAAGACTTCAAGAAGTAGTTGAAATAGTTAGGTGTTGATATTCTGTCCTCATGGATTTATTCTGTTATTGAGGAAACAGGTTAGCTAATGTGGGAGCAGGCTCCTGATAAAACAATAAATCCAGCTTGATTTCGTTTTCCACACTGGTCATGTAATTCCTGGTCATCGGATACCATTTTCATTTGAGAATACAGCAAAAAGACCTTGACAGATGTGGGAGCCGGGAGGCTGGATGCCCTAACCCTCAAAACTAGAAAAAATAAATCATTTTCTTTATGAATTTCCCAGTCTCAGGTGCTCTGTTATAGCACCATAGACTTAGCTCAAATATCTCCCAAGTGAAATAGTTTACTCACAGAAGGTATGCAAAAGAAAATGCTTTATATAATCATCCCTGAATCACATCAGAATCCAAGGCACTTACCTCCAATACCTGGGACAGAACCTCCAAGCCAGAGCCCACATTGGCACATTTCAAAGTCTTGATGAGCAGCAGCCGAAAGCAGAGGCAGAGAGACGCCCCTCTTCCAGTGCATGGGCCTCTTCTGCTATAACAGCATCACCTCAGCTCCCACTGGCTGGCTCCCCGACTCACTGAATATGCACGTGGTGTCCCCAAGTGATCCTATTTCATCTTAATCATCTATTTGGGGACCTTGCCTAGTGGCTTTCCTTATGATTTTCTACCATGTCTTTTGCTCTCATTTCGCTTTCAAAAACCTGAAATGAAATTTGCGTTTACTTTTCATTTCCTCTCTTCCATCTGAGTCGGTTTCACTTGGAATCAGCTGTCCCTTCTGGCCCTTTTAAGGAAGGATGGTTTTCACGAAGGTGAAAAATGGTCACTCTGTAGGTTATTGTATAGCCAGAGGGAATGGGAGGCCACATTCTCACCCTTTCTCTGATAAACTCACACCCCCCTGCCTTTTAGTAATTGTGCCCAGTCAGTCAACCCAGATTAAAATGCTAAAGTATAATTTTCCTGTGTACATTTTAATCCGGTTAGCAACTGAGTCTATTGAAAGCCCAGTTCCTTTCCCTGCTCGGTAATAGCTTTCACTCTCTAAGTCATTTCCTCCCTCCTATGACTTCGGTGCTCATATTAGCTGTGCACAATTTCAGCTCAGCACAGAGGGAAGGAAATCACCAAGGAAACATTGGCTGCCCACACTGCAATAGTTTTATTGTGAGCATGTGTGTTTTTAATAGAAATAACATGCAGATAGGCTCTTCTCTCTTAATGTCTCTAATGAGTTGAAAGAACCCAAATTTCTGCTTTTTCTTAAATTTGTGAGAGATTTAATCTGAGCCACAAGGGGTAGGAGAAGGCATTAGTTAGCTGTGAAGGAGTTGGGGCAGATAAAGATAATACTTAACTTTCCTGTGCAAGTGGGACATGAGACTATCTGAACACAATGTTTGGAGGAACTTTTCAAACAAAGCCACACTAGGAATGTTTTAAAAAGCTCTAATTTAGCTATTTGACTCCGAGGGCTTTGTTGATTACATTAGCAACCGGTCTAGCCTGAGATACACAAACGAACAGTTGACCTGTTCTGGTTCATTATAGGGAGTCTATTGGTCTTTGGCACTCTCTCCTCCATCCCCTAGAGAGCCTTCTCAGCATCTTTTGGTTTGTCTTTTCCTGCCTAAAGGCCAGTGTTTCTCAGAACCCGTGTCCTCTCTTTCCTTTGCCTGCCCCATGTATATACAAGTAGACCTGCTTGATGAATACACCATCCTTTCTGCGTCTTGCTCTTTCCTTTGTAAGGAACCAAAGGTAATAAATGTTTGCCTTCCTTCAGATGAACATCTGAGCATATTTCTTTTAGCTCACGAAAGAAGTGATAGCATTCTTGAATTTGAGAAAGCTGTTAAGAACCTGAAGACTGGCGTGTGGAAAGAAGGCAACATGAATGCTAAAGAAAAAGAGGTTGTGTTGTGGTGTCCTCATGCCTCTAATCCTAGCTGCTTGGGAGGCTGAGATCAAGAGGATTGCAGTTGGGGACCAGCTTAAGAAGATGGTGAAAATGTTCAAGAGCCCTCTCCCCACCACCCCTAGTCTTAATAGAAAATCCTCAGTGTGTTGGTATTGCCTGTCTCCTCTACTATAGCACAAAGCAGAAATAGGAAGAGCATTGTCCAAGGGGCCCTAGGCAAAAAATGAGAATCAATCAAAAACAAACAAACAAAATAACCAGAACATAAAGGGTCTGGAACCATGGCTCATGCAGTAGTTTCTTTTGGGAAAGCATGAAGACCTGATTTCCAACCCCAGTGCTGCTAACAAACAAACAAAAAAAGGAAATTGAATGGAATACTGATGTTGCTATCTTGCTGCATAAGAATAAACAAATGAATTAACTTCTGTTAACTTCTCTGTGTCAGTTTATTTATCTTTATAATAAAGCTAACAATGCACATTCCAACAGGATGTTGCAGAAACTCAATTAGATAGATTTTGCAGATTTCACATTTACAGGACCTGGTACAAAGGTAACTGCATTAAGAGTGGAGATGCAGTACTTGGTTTTTTAAATCTCATACCAGCCATGTGTGCTTACAGAATTATGTTGAGTGCTTGAAAATGCTTTTAAAATGATGAAATATCATCGTATTATAAAGTAGCACAGCAACAACTGGGTTGCAAATCATAAATACTATTACTTCTCTTCCTCCTCCTTTTTATTTTTCCTTTTCTATTTAAGAATTAATCAAGGTCTGGGAATATAACTCAGTGATTGCCTAGCATGCACGAGGCCCTAGGTTCGATTCCTCAGTATTACATAAACAGAAAAAGCCAGAAGTGGCATTGTGACTCAAGTGGTAGAGGGCTAGCCTTGAGCACAGAAAGGCTAAGAGGTAGAGTCCAGGCCCTGAATTCAAGCCCCAGGACCAACCAAAAAAAGAATCAAGACAAATACCTAGATTAGAAGTTGCTTCTTAATCTTGTCTTTCATCTCTAGCTTCCAGTTCACTATTAAATTCCAGCAATTCTGATGCGCAAATACTTTTTAGATATTGGTGTATCTCATCACTGCTGTTGGCAATTTTAAGCCACCCCTACACCATTTGCAGGTCTCAGTAAGGGGAACCTCAGTTCCAGAAGTGCTGTGGAACCACTATTTGAAGATGCTCTTCAATTCACAAATAGATGCACTTGTCATTGCTCTGCTTTCCCTAGACTGTGGAAATTGTCTGTGTTGGGTGCCACCACACCAGCAGGACAGTACTGCTTAGTATTATTAAGCAATGGTGGGGGTCAACAAACATTCTATGGATTAATTGTATTCATTAATGTGCTCTGGAAATAATCCCATAAGTTAGGCCTTATTAGTGCATTTACAGATTAAAAAAAACCTGGGAATTTTCTTTTAGGTGATTAGACTTTCCATGAGAGGCCAAATAACAGTTGAATCCAATACCCTTTGTAGAGATTTTTATGGAAGCTAACTGCAATTTAAAAATACAATGAATCAAAAAGTGTTTTATCCTACAAGGTTGCTATCCCTAAATTTCTCCGCCATATTCTGCTGGACATATTTATTAAAGCTTCTAAATCTTTAATACCACTTTTCCTTTACTGAATTCAGTGGACAAAGGCCGAAGCCTTGATTTCTATAGATGGAACACACTGGAGTATTCATCACACTGCTGCTTTTTGAGGGTTTGCACAAACTTTATGTTGTTTCCTACCCTCTGTTGGCCAGTATTCTGAAGATAAATCCAAATGAATTCTGTCCTTATGTAATTTGACATGAAGAGATTTATTTTATTACAGTGTTAGCCATGGGTGACATCTTATTATATTAGCAGTTTTTTTTCCATCACAAGTGTGCTCTCAGTAGCAATTTTCATTTTCACCTACTTTACATTAACACTGTTGACATGGTATTTATCATATCCAAGTGTATATTTAGTAACTAAAGACATTAAAGGAAGAGTGTTCCAGCTGGAATGGAGTAAGGTAACCCTTATAAAATCTTAGGAAATCTAATATTTGTGTCTGGACTTTCTAATTATTTTTTCTTTCTTGTCCAAATGATCTGCCTAAATTACCATTAGGATACATGAATCAAAATCAATGCAACATTAACTCTGCCAAGGCAGAGTAGGATTGAATTAAGTAGCTGATGTGGTAGAAGAATGGGAGATGTGTGAGAAGTCATCCGGACACAGTGAGGTTATTCTCATCCTTTATCCGTGTCCCCTAGATGCTTAAAATTATAGCTTAATGTTTTTATTTTTCTTGTGTAGAAGAGGAACTGATGACACTAGAGGCTATCAAACCTGAATTGTTCGGTAAATGTGAAATTCAGCTAAGGCTCATTGGGTCAGATGCCAAATCATAAAATGATCATAAATGCCCTTGAAGTAGAGATCGTAGAGTGATAAAGTGAGCTCAGTTTTCTAGCAGACAGTTTTTCAGGGCTGTGGAGATGGGCTGATGTGTGAAAATGGATGTTAATCTTTTACTATACATGCCTACAGTGAGACAGAGGCAGAGAGAGTGAGAGAGGAGATATTAATATTACTTAATTCACAACCACATTGTAATTTTCAGGATCAACAAAACACAGATATTTGTTTGTTTGTTTGTTTTTGTTTTTTGATGTGGTTGAAATTGGATTTTTTATTGTAAAGATGATACACAGAGGGGTTACAGTTAACGTTAGTAAGGAAATGAGTACATTTCATGTAGAACATTATTTCCCCTTCCCTCATTTTCTCTCACTTTCCCACTGCCCCTACACACAGATATTTGTTGATCATAAAGACTGAGATTATAAGAGGGTTGTTTTATGTCTTTGGCTTATACAATTATAGGAATAGGAATTACACTTATAGTTGAAAAAAATCTTATATTTAAAAAAATCTTATATTTAAAATTCAAAGTAGAGCTTTCAAATTTTTTAGTTATTAATTATCTCAATAGGTCATATAGTTCCTGTCAGGAACCTAAGAATCACAGTGACAATAGAAGCCACTGTATCCACTGATAGCTTTTAAAAGTGAGCCACAAGCTTCAGCCTATTACATCTGTACATTTACCATTGATGTATAATTTATTTATAGTGAACTATTCTGATCTGAAGAAGACAATTTAGTCCATTTGAAAAATGTGCATGTCTGAAACTAATCCAAGATGAGTTAAACCAACTTTACAGTCCCATATAAAGCATTGAAATAGAAACAGCAATAAGAGACCTCCCATCTAAGAAAAGCCCAGGACCAGATGGATTTACAGTGGAATTCTACAGGGCCTTCAAAGCAGAACTCACACCAAAACTCTTCCCACTTTTCAATGAAATTGAAAGAGAAAGTTTACTACCAAACTCTTTCTGTGAAGCTATCATAATCCGCATCCCAAAATCAGGCAGGGACTCATCAAAGAAAGAGAACTATAGACCCATTTCTTTGATGAACATCAATGCAAAACTTCTCAACAAAATTTTGGCCAATTGACTTCAACAATTCATCCAAAAAAATCATACACCATGACCAAACAGGATTCATTTCCCGGATGCAAAGCTGGTTCAATATATGCAATCAATTAATATAATTCATCACATCAACACGAGCAAGGATAAGAACCACATGGTTATCTCAATAGATGCAGAAAAAACATTTGACAAGATCCAGCACCCCTTTGTGATGAAGGCTCTGGAAAAATGAGGAATCCATGGACCATTCCTCAATACATTAAGTATTTCACCATTAAGTATAATGTTGAAAAACTAAAGCCATTTCCTCTAAAGTCAGGAACAAGACAAGAACGTCCACTCTCTTCACTCCTCTTCAATTTAGTATTAGAATGCCTAGCTACAGCAATAAGACAAGATGCAAACATCAAGGGGATCCATATAAGGAAAGATGAAATAAAACTCTCCCTCTTTGAAGATGACATGATCTCATATTTAAAGAATCCCACAGACTCCACTCCCTAATTACTCCAGCTGATTTGAAACTTTGGCAAAGTAGCAGGGTATAAAATTAACCCTTAAAAATCAATGGCTGTCCCGCCCTCCCCCCCCCACAGTATAACCCCTGTTTTCACTGTATTTGATGTTTGTATAATTTGTGGAGGGGAAGGGAAAAAAATTGTTTAAATAGGGATACAGGTGGGCCCATAGCAACAATGAGATGTATAAGACGTTATGTCGAAAAACAAACTTTACAATTTTTGCAGGGGTGGAGGAGAGGGAGTGTAGTTGAGGAGTTGGGAGGGAAGGGATGATAGGGGAAAACAAAGGAGGAGGCAACAATGCTTGATAAGAAATGTACTCATTACCTTGCTTATGTAACTGTAACCCTTTGTACTCTATTTTCACGATAAAAACTTATTTTTAAAAAAGAAAAATGTGCATGTCTACATTACCTACATCCCTATCAAAGTATCCACTATTTCCAACTCCTTATCACCTTTATGCACATTTTCAGATGGTCACAGATACCCCACCATGCAATCACTGAGTATATTTCTGTTCCTATAGATTAGTCTACTGGTCCAGAGCTTCATATATCTAGTTAGAATCAACCAGACACACATATCCCTTTAAATTTGACTTTCCTCAAGCAGCATACTTTTTTTTTTTGGTCAGTTGTGGGGCTCAAACTCTGGGCTGGGCACTGTCCTTGAGCTCTTCAGCTCAAGGTTCACACTCTATCACTTGAGCCACAGTGCAACTTCTGGTTTTCTGGTGGTTAAATGGAGATAAGAGTGTCACGGACTTTCCTTGCCCAGGCTGGCTTTGAACTGCAATCCTCAGATCTCAGCCTTGTGAGTAGCTAGGATTACAGGTGTGACCCACAGGCACCCAGCTCAACATAATACGTTTTAAATGTGTCCAAGAAAGGCAAGAAATCTATCTTCATGGAGGCTAGTGAGAATTCCTCAAAGTGGAACCAAGAAAATAATTTTTAGAAATCAAATATTAAATAAAAGCATTTTTGTTTATGAACTCAACTGCAAAGATCCAAATGGCTATGGGTCAGAAGTAACGGGGGCTGGTGGATCTGCTTCTAAGAGAGCTTTGCAAACATATATCTATCTAGCCCCTGGGTTGGGAGGACTGAAGATAGATTTAGGTGGAATTCTGTTACTATTAGCTACATGATGCCTCTCTTTACTGTTTGCACTTTTCAATTGATAGCATGTGGGATCCACAAGAGAATATTCAGTGAGGGGAATTCCTGAGAATGAGAATTCCAGCACAATCAGGCAGAAGTGCTAGCGCCTTCTAGGATGGACTCTTGAAAGTCAGAGAGATTAGCTCTATACTATCTATTGATAGAAAAAAAATCACATACTCAGATTCAAGTCTCCACCCCTCAATGAGAAGAATTATCAATTTACTTATCAGTTATATGAGGAGTACACATGTACCAAAGAATTATGGTCTACTACTTAATTGAGAAAACTTAATTGAGAAAAGGTTGCAATACATGATTTTTGCATGATTGAAAATAGACAATGTGAATGAGAATAATAAAAAATTCTGAGTGTAGTCAGTTGACTTCTGCTATGTTATTATGAGAAGAGTTACAGTGAAATAGAGCTGTTGGTTTGAAAGCGATCATTAAGGAACCATGGATTGCAGACCAGTTTTATATCAACAAATACAAAATGCTCTGTCCACTTAGAGTGATTTCCCATGATACTAAATATAGCTCTACATGTATTATAGGATTTTAGAAATGAGGTTAGTGGGAAGAGAACTCTATTTTAGAAGGCTAGATAAAACATTCAGGTGTCTTGGACACATAGATATTAATGATTATCAAGTTTGTGGTAGGTAAAATAAAGATTTCTGCTTCCCATCTCTCAAGAGATCTGTGTCCTTATTCCTGTCATCTGTGAATATATTAGATTGTATGGCAAAGAAAAATCAAGGATTCAGATAGAATTGAGGTAGCTAACCTGTGTTGAATATTATATTAAATTTATGTCTGCTTCAAGAATGAATTTCAGGGTAAATTTCACTGAAAAGAAAAAAAGAATTTCAGAGTAGATTTCAATGAAAGAATGTACTTCTCACACTGCTAATCTATTTTTTCAAGATTTATTTGGCTCAGGATGACTACATGAAGGAGGAAGGCCAATTAGTGGCTAAACACATCTAAACAGTACAGTAACTGACTGTAATTTGTTGTAATTGCTTTGTGTACTTAACTTGATAGAACTATCATTGTTAGGGAACCTGTACATGGGAACTTGACGGGAAGCCATTTTCCCACTCTGTCTTGTCAACATAATGAACTACAAGGCATGTGTATGTTTACTTATTGGATCCACTTCCAAATAGAAATTAATAATAAATATTCCTAAGTAAATTACTCCCTTGCAAATTAATTTCAGTTGGTATTTTCTATTTAATTTTATTCAAATCAAATAACCTTGGCCTCAGGTTCTTTTAAGATCAAAGTGGGTTGCTTTCATTCTGGGTATAAGAGAGTAATCTAAGCAGGTTTTAAATTATTTAAACTGGTTACCCTGCTCCAATGCATTCTAAACAGTTCTTTGAATTATTAATGAGGGCATCAGATCCTGCAATCTGAGTTGCAAATTTAAAAAAAAGGAAGGAAATCTATTTTGGCTTTAATTACTTTAAAAAGAATAGAATTAAACTCTGATCTTATTAAAATCAAATCATAGGCACTCAATAACCTGAAGTCAGAAAATAGCTTGAGTTCTATGCTTCCAAAACCTCAACCTATAAAACAATAACAAGCCCACATATTATCTAAAGAACCTCTTAGCTACTTCCTATAACTTTCTATACATTATTTCTTTTAGTCTTCACAGTAGCATAAGAAATGGATGATTGTATAAGTTAGCTTTCTGCTACTGTAACAAAATAAATAAAATGATCGATTTGTAAAGAACAGTTTTGCAGAGTGCTGATGGAGCAAAGCTCTTTATCTCATGGCTAGGATACACACACACACACACACATACACACACACACATTTATACAGGTAGCATGATCCCATTTCAAGAGCACACTCTCAATGTCTAGAAGTCAATCTAATTTCTTAAAGTTGCTATTACCTCTCGATATCAACATAGGAACCTTTAGGGGGCATGCCAGATCCAAAACATAGCAATGTTGTTATCCCTGTCCTCCAAGTAAACTCTTTGAGAGATTGTTTAGCTCCCCTATGTCTCTGAACTGAGATTCATTCTGCTCCAAAACTTTCTATGCTATCACGCTGAATCTTATTTCATGGTTTACCAGGTGCTTTTAACAGTATTTTATTTGAGCCTACAAAAGTCCTATGAGGTAATTCTCTATTTTATGGTTGAGAAAGCTGAGTGTTCTAGCAATTGACCCCAATAATTAAGTTGGAAATAGCCTCTGATTGTTTTCTTCTTTACCTCAAGCCCAGCACATGCACATACATGCACATGCACACACATGTACCTACACATCCTGTACATGAGGGTCCACCTACGCAGGAAACCCTATTCAGAGCCTATCTCATGCTCAGGGAAAGCATAAACTAACTTGGCAACTTATATTGAAGAAAACGATGGAGAATCCTAGAAGTTCTTCTGTGAGAGCCACTTATTTGCAATTTGTTTTCATAATATTGGAGGCTATGAGGGGGATATCCTTCATTTGTTCCTTTTTGTAATAAAACACATACTTGTTGAATGCAATTGAATATTTTATTATCCTTGGGATTAGAGTGCTCAGGTAAAATGCAAGGCAGCCACTTAAATTTTCAGATAAGCAATGACTATTTTTTAACATATAGCTTTATTATTATTTTCACTTATGTGGTACTGAGGAATAGAACCCAGGACCTCATGGATGCTAGGCAAACAGCCTGCCAATAAGCCACATGCCCAGGCACAATGCTTAAACTTTAAGTATATTCTAAGCATTGCATTGGACATATACTAAAAGACAAATTTTATTTACTTGAAATTCAAATTTCAGGTTACCTGTACTTGTACTGAATAAATATGGCAGTCTTACCTAAGGTAGAATTATGTGGAAGGCAGAGATAAGACTCATGGGCAGAGAAGTCTTTTAGCCACTGATAATAATATGAGAAACATTTATTGAAAAGAATAGTTCTGCTTAGTACTTGCCACACTTTTCTGAAAAATTATATGACTTCCCCTGTGCCTTGGATTCTGCTGTAATTCTCATAAAAACAGAAGTTATATCTCTATATATTTATAAATATATACATATTTATTTATAAATACATATGCATATAAATACATATGTGTACATTTACACATAAATATATATTTATAAATTATATGTAAATATATGCATATACATACACATATGTATATTTGTATAAATGTATAAAATATACATATATAAGTACATAAACATATACATATATTTATATATAAATATATACATATAAGTATATTAAGATATATGTATATATTTATAAATATATTATTTTAGTTGGGTGCTTGAAGCTCAAGCCTATAACTCTAACTACTCAGGAGGCTGAGAGCTGAGGATCATTGTTCAAAGCCATCCTAGGCATGAAAGTCCATGAGGATCTTATCTCCAATTAGCCACCCGAAAGCAGGAAGGCTACTGTGGTTCAAAGTGGTAGAGCACTAGCTTTGAGCTGAAGAGCTGAGGGAAAGTGCCCAAGCCCAGAGTTCAAGCCCCATGACTGACAAAAACAAAAAATAAAAACACGTGTTATATATAATTATATAATATATACTTCATATATAATGTATATTATATAATATAGTATTTATAAAGAAGAGAAGCAGAAAACGTTTTAAACAAAATGAAAGCAAAACAGACAACAATCACAAAAATAATTCTTATTTTGATTGCACGATTACTTAATTATTCACACCAGTGGTTTTCAGTTCTTAGTAAGCATCAGAATCACCTGGAGTGGGGACTGAAGAAAGACAGATGACTTGGAGGGAAGGGTAATTGTCCAACATTAGTTTCTTTTCTATATGTGTGTGTATATGTGTCTGCATATATGTGCATGTATGTGCATGTATATTCTCAAACAAAGTCCTATTGATCCTCATGATTCTATGCCAGGGATCACATTTTGAGAATCCTTGCTCTCAACAGGAGATATCATGTTACAATATCACAATTGAGCTTCCTCCAACAGTACTCAAATTAATCAGGAGGAAAACAGTAGCTAATTGAATTTGACTGATAATGCTGGCTGGGTGCTAAGACAGATTTTTAGCACCTGACCAAACTTTCCTATTTCCTTTGAGCACATTCATTTCCCATAGGATGCAGTGTAATAAATCACAAAAGGAAAACCAGCTTTGCACCACCCTCTCCTGCATATTCTTCAATTCTAGGCCAATGCACAATTCTATGTGCCTACTAGTGAGCACATATTCATTCATTATCCTTTATTATCACCTAAGGCTAAGCATATAATGCCTCAGAATTACAACCTGGCAAAAACGAGCCATAAAACTTTCTATAATATCAGTGATTTGTAGAACTGAGTTCTTAAATAATTAGTAAGGATGCATAAGAATATTTCCTGGAATTATTTTTTCTGCATGCATTCCTACTTTCAACATATATATATAATACTTGATATAAATATATATATATATACTATTATGTATACATAGACACACACATATACAATACACACATATATACATATATGTATGTATATATGTGTATATATGTATATACATATATGTGTACATACATACATATATGTATGTGTATTGTGTATGTGTGTGTATTTCTGAAATGGCCAGCACACAATGAATATATTGAAAGTTACATGTTTGGATACTAAAGTGAGGGCTCCTGGCATTCTAGACCTTTTTCTACCTTGCCTCCATTCCTCCCTTCCCTTCTTTCTTCCAGTATGAACTTAAAACATGTGCAGAAAGAAGACAGAGTCCATATGCTAGAGGTACATTTCCATCATTTTTCAGAAACACCCTTTTAGGTTATCCTGAAATCTACCACCTTGACATAAATATACTATGAGTTGAAGACTATTGAGAGGAAGCAGATATAAGAAAGAATCAGGTATAAACTGACTCTTTCCCCAATTAACTACCAAAAAGCAGAAATTGGTTCATGTGGTAAAGCACCAGCCTTGAGCAAAAACGCTAAGAGAGTGAGACCCTGAGCTTCAGTAGTAACACACACACACACACACACACACACACACACAGACACACACAGACACACACAGACACACAGACACACACACACACACACACACACACACGAAAAAGGAAAGAAAGGAAAGGAAAGGAAAAAGGAATTTTTCCTCTCCATTGTAAAGCAGATGATAAATTTACAAAACTCCTCTCTTTGTCCTTCCTTCTCTCTCTACCACAAAGGATAAAAGTTAAACATCTTGCAGACTGCACCACAAAGAGTTTTATAACATACTTGACAAACTGGTTTTTATCTACTATATGTTTTGCCTTGCCACAGTTTACTTTCCTTTCCTTTCATCATGTTACCACTCTAAAAGTTTGTTGTTCTTTGTCAGAGAAGAAATATAAGCCAGGGGTTTAAGTTATGCCTTGGAGTTACTCATTTCTAGGTACTCTCATGTGTTATGCATCCAGTACAGGTGTTAACAAACTTGCATGATTTTCTCTTGTTAATCTATCTGATGTTTCAGGGCCTCCAGCTGAGAACTGAAAAGAATAGACAGGAAATCATCTTTCTTCCCTACTATAGTTCCCAGCCAGCAATTGAAAATCCTAACATGTACCTGGGCACCGGTGGCTCACGCCTGTAATCCTAATTACTCAGGATGCTGAGATGTAAGGATCACAATTCTAAGCCAGCTGGGGCAAGAAAGTGTATGAGACTCTTATCTCCAATTAGCCATCCAAAAATTTGAAGTGGAACACAGAAGTTCAGGGAGAGTGCTCAGGTCCTCAGTTCAAGGCTAAGGACCAACACCAAGAAAAAAAAAACAGACAAACAAAAAAAACCAGTAACACTTATTTTAAGGGGGCATCACATGTTCATATCTATGATAAAGATAAAAGGAAGATAAAAGGTAAAAGCTAAAGGAAAACTTTGTTTTTTACCTTTCGCCTTTCACCTCTGAATGAAAATAGCAAAATGACACTCACTGAAAGCTGATGAATAATAGTGGGTAAGAGGAATAAAAAAAGCGGAAGTAAAGAAGGGGTTCAATCTGGTTAAAATATTGTTTACGAGTGTGCAAGCACCAGCTTAAACTCATTTGAACAATAACAAAGACTGACAGAAATATACAACGGACCCTGTCAGGGTTAGGGGTACTAGTAGGAGTTAAGCAAAAAGAGATGGTGCATAGGTAAAAATGGAACATGAAGTATGTTGGGTTGTCTTGGGAAAGGGGAGAAGGGATTAGGAAGCATGACTTAGGGGAGGATCTGACCAAGGTACATTGAGAGTATTTACAGATATATTAGTAAAAGTCCTTTGTACAGCTCACTGATGCTAATAAAAACGTGTAAAAAAGTAATATGAACTCTGTGTTCAACGTGGCTGTGTGCTGTTTCTCCTATCTCCAATAAAATATAGAAAGTCCCTGACTTAATGGCACTCTAATTGAATGATTTAAAAAAATATATTTTGTGTATACAGGTACTAGCACTTAAATTCGGGGCCTTACATGCTTGATTGGCAATTTTGCTCAAGGCTGGTTCTCTACCACTTGAGCCACATCTCCACTTCTGCTTTTGTTAATTGGACAAAAGAGTCTCTTAGGTTATCTGCCCAGGCTGGCTTTGAATCTTGATCTTCAGATCTCAGTCTCCTGAGTAGCTAGGATTACAAGCGTGAGCCACCAATATTTGCTGTCTTATTCAATTTTATGATGGCACAATAGCTGCAAACATTTAGTAGCAAGTAAACATCAAATATTGAATTTACATTCTCTCGTGGCCTAGTGAGATGCAGTCTGATCCTCTTTCACAACACGGAAGCATCAAGCCGTAGCATTCATTCAGCCCACGATCACAAAGGGTAACAGTTCAGTTCTATGTTGTGCTGCATTTCTAAGTTACCATGTCCCATCGGTCATGTGTATTAAGTGCATTTTTGACTTATGATTATTCTCAGCATATTTTCAACCTAAGAGTAGTTGTAAATCACACCATAGATTGAGTAACATCTCTATACTGAATTGTGTGATCTCTCATTGATTTGATGTCAACATGATGTATCTGGAGTTTGTGCTTCAATAGTTTTGGCTGTAAGGACAAAGGAGGCATGGCTATTGTCAATGACTCTGGGAATTTTTGGTATAGTTGTCTTTATAATCCTGCTGTCAAAATTTTGTAAGCAACTTGTAAGAGGCAACTTAAAAGACATTTTGGCTGGGTCCTGTGAATTCACCAAAAGTCTCCCAACTTTGTATCTGAGCTATTCTCTCATGCACCTTCTTTGCAATCACCTTCTTTGCAAGAGGAAAGAGAAGATTCACTTAAGTATCCTGGGTGGAAGGCAAACTGTCCCCCCCTCACAGATAGGCAATTTCTTTGAATTATCTTAAGGCAAATAGCCAAAAACTAAAGACTCCCTGGTATTTCCATTTGTTCTAGTAGTAATGTAATAATTTCTCTGACTCTCCTTCAGAGACGAAGATAAACTAATGGTCAACTAGGCAATAGTTTTGACTTGTGACTATTGTAACTGTGAACACATTTCTCACCCCAGCCCTCAATTTCTCCTGTTTAACTTGAAGGCAATTTCTGTACCTCTGAAGATATACTAACGTGCCATCTTATGGCTGCCGTGGAATAAATTCCCTTTCTCTGCCCTTTACCATGTCTCTTTATTTGACATATGGTGATGAGTCATCAGACCTCACCTGGGCTTCTTGAACTTTGTGCCTGGGTTCTAAAAACTGCTCCTTATTATTATTTGTAGTTTCTACTAAGTTTTCAAATGGTTCCACTGATCAACTCTCATTAGGAGTCAAGTACTTGGGCTTTATGACTTCTTTCATCTTCTTTGAAATATCAAACTGTGTTCCATGTGCTCAAAAAATGGCCTTCAATTAATCATGTTCCATGATAAAAGTTGTTTTTGCATGTATAGCTGCTGCCAAACCCCACTTCTAGGAAAGTTGGGACTTTGGTTTTCCCATAGTGATACAACCACCTCTTCTTGTGAGCTGGGATGTGGGACGACTAGAATATAACAGTGACCCAAGAAGGGCTAGCCAAATGCAAGACTGAGGAGTAAAGACATTTGTGGGAGGAAGTGGCCCTGAGGCTCAAGCGGTAGAGCGCTCGCCTTGAGCTGAGGCATACAGGGACAGTGCCCAGGCCCAGGGTTCAAGCCCCACGACCGACCAAAAAAGAAAAAAAGACATTTGTGGGAGAGCTCAGCCTCTTCATTCCATTGCTTCCCTCCAACTGAAAGTTGTCAAATTAAATATATGAATCAGAGCTACCTTAGAAACTTAGATAAATGCCTACAACTGTTTTAGTTTAGTTATATTGCAAATTTGAATGGTTTATACTTTATCTGAGATTAAAATTTTAATTAGACATTCACTATCTTATGTTATTATTTGTTTTAATTTTATCTCTAATCACAAATCACACCATCTCCAATCACAGCACATTCAGAGCTGGGAAGGTGGCTCAGTGGTAGAGTGCTTGTCTTGCATGCATGAGGACCTGGGTTTGATTCCTCAGAACCACATAAGCAGAAAAAGCCAGAAGTGATACTGTGGCTCAAGTGGTAGAACACTATCCTTGAGCTGAAGAGTTGAGAGACAGTGCCCAGGCCTAGAGTTCAGGCCCCACGACCGACCAAAAAAAATCACCCCACATTCTGGTGGGTTTTTTCATTTTTAAAAAATTTTTATTGTTAGTAAAGTTGACATAAAGAGAGGTTACAGTTGCATGGATCATGTAATGAGTACAATTCTTTTAAAACCCCATCACCCCTTCCCTCACTCTCTCCCAGTTTTTTCCCTCTCGTCCCCACCCATAAGATGTACAGTTCATTTTCCACAAAGTGTCTCATGAGTACAGTGATCTCTCACTTATCATGGGAATTACATTCAGAGACATCCCTCCCCCCACCACAATAGGTAAAAATCTGTAGTAGCGTTAGATAGTTGTCCCTCTCTATATTGATGTTCACCTATTGCTGCTTCATGGATTTTCACCGATTGAGGGGTTCTCTGGAACATAACTTCTGCAATAGGTGAGGGATCACTATTTAAGTTTTTTTCTTTTTTAAATCCACGATGCAGTTAAGCCACAATAAGTGAACTGCGATATAGCGAGGAACAACTGTACCACAGTTGTATTTGTTCACTCTTTTGCCACCTTTTCTGTGCCCCCCTTGCCCTCCCAAATGCAAACAAGACAAAAGGAAAAGAAAACTAAAACAGCAACAACAGCAGCTAAAAAGTATCTCATTTCCTTTTCTTGGAGTTCATGTCATAAAATATGATTTTATATGATCAAATGCACATAGCTGCTGAGAATGTTCTGTTTTAAATTAGTGAACATTGCTAAGGAAACAATTTTAAAATTATTCAATTGAAAGGGTAAAATGGTAGGTAAAATTTAGGGAAAGGTAATAGTCTTTAATAAAAGTAGAATACAGTGTAAGTGTGGAGATCATTCTGTACCACATTATTACTCCATACTATGTAAGACAATAGCTTTTAGGTTGCGCCTTGCCCTGACTGACTCTATTTTGTAAAACAACAGTTTTCTCCATTTTGAGCATAAATCCTGAAGCAACATGACTTCATATTTTCTTTGTTCAAAATGAGCAAACACCTTCTGTCCAACACAAACAATGAGACACAGACTGATAAAGAAGTTATATCTGTAAATAAAAATTTGCCACTTA
This sequence comes from Dipodomys ordii, assembly GCF_000151885.1. Taxonomy (NCBI): domain Eukaryota; kingdom Metazoa; phylum Chordata; class Mammalia; order Rodentia; family Heteromyidae; genus Dipodomys; species Dipodomys ordii. The sequence goes on along the minus strand of NW_012267356.1, from coordinate 5,471,094 downwards.
TAAGCCAGGTGTCAGCGCCTCCTGTCTGTAATCTTAGCTACTTGGGAGGCTGAGATCTGAGGATTGCAGTTCAAATCTAGCTATGGCAAGGAAGTCCTGAGACTCTTATCTCCAATTAACCACTAGGAAAATCAGAAATGGAGCTGTTGCTCAAATGGTAGGGTGCTAGCTATGACTGAAAGAGCTCAGGGACAGCACCCAACTCTTGAATTCAAGCTCCTCGACCACCACCACCAACAACAACAAAAAAAAAATACCACTTACAAACTTAACAAAGTAAAGCAGAAACATCGGAACACAAAGGCATATCAAAACCATATCAGATAATTCACCAGATGTAATGACTTTACCTAGGACTATAAAAGAAGTACTCCAAGTCTGAGAATGGCAGGCACACTGACCTGTCAACTGTCACCTGATTACATTCACCAGCTTTATCCTGCTGGTTCCATCCAACAGATACTATGATGGTGGGAAGGGTTATTCTAGATACATAAGCATCATTAAGAGAGACAGAAGAGAGCCCCTGGGTCAGACCCCAGTGATTTCCAGAGCTTGCTCAATCCTCTGTTTTTAATTAGTAAGAGAGTACATGTTAGCTTTGGGCAGTTTCATTCACAGAACAAAGGGTACAATACAAAAAATAGATAACAGAATATTGGGATGTAGTAGAGATTAGGCATACAAAAGAAAACCATTCTGTCTTTGGATAGGATCACTATGCCATGGTAAGCAATTAGAATCCTATGTCTGTGCCAGTTTTGGCTCAAACACAGGACAGAACAGACACAAACCAGTAGTTTTCTGCTGACATCAGGATTTCTCTGCAAACATCATCCAATCATAGCTTCTTTCACCCAGTCCTAGCTTTCACGTGACTCTAGAGGCTCAACATTAACCAAGAAAATGGCCACAGCAAAGGAGTTCAGCCTTGGTCTTCAGGATGCAGCTCAAGTACAGCTTTCCACCTGTATGTTTAGTTTAACCTCTTTGAACACTCTTTAACCCTTTTGTAATCCTTCTCTAACACATAGACACACATGCACTGTAACCTGTGATCTTAGAGTTAATATTTATAATTAAGATTGAAATAGCCTAGCACTGGTGGCTTATGCTCATAATTCTACCTACTTAGGAGGATGACATACAGAGAATCATAGCTCGAAGTCAGCCTAGGTAGAGAAGTTAATGCTACTACATCTGCAAAATAAACAGCCTAAAGCCAGACTGGAGGTGTGGTTCAAGTGGTATAGTACTAGCCAAGCAAGCAAGCTAAGAGAGCATGAGATCCTGAGTTCAAATCTCAAATATTGAAATGACATAAAGTACAATAAAATAAAATGGTTCCATACCAAGGGAACTCAGTAGTATTAGCAAATTGAAGCCAACAAAAATTGGTGTGTCTTGTGAATTCATTGTTTTTCCAATATATTCTGACATTGTGAAAAGGCATATTTTTGGACACTGCTCATTCATGGCAATAGGGAATTTAAATGATCAGTGTTAGCATTATCCTCACCTCTAGTCCTCAGCTCCACCCAGACCAGCTCCTCCCTGTCCTAATGTTCCCACCATACAGCTGGCCACTCCTTCTCTCTGCCCACATCTACCTGCAAACATACCTGCCTCACTACCAGCCCCAGAGCTACCTGCCACCTGGATAAGGGCAGATGCCATCTTCTCCCTCTCCCAGGGGAGATATGGTCCCTCTAATAAACCTTATAATAATATTTCTCCAGTGCCTGCCTGCCTCCACATGGTCCCCTGGGATGGTTATGAAGAATTCTAATATCAAAAGCACAGTGGCCTTAACTCCTGGAGAGAGAGAGAGTCTCTCACTTCTGTAATTCTACTATGCTCACAGCTTCTGTGGGTTGGCGTGAAGGTTGACTTGATAACTGCAGTTCCGGAATCTTGACCTCCTTCTGCCTCAGCTGTGCAACTACAAGACACCACAGTTATGTATAGCCACTGAACAAACTACCCCAAATTGGAGAAAAAACACCAGCCATTTAATTTTATTTCATGTAGTTCTTTGAAATCTTAGGTAGATAAACAGGCTTAACCATTTCTTCAAGTCCCATGAAATCCCATGTACACCTAAAAATATCAAATAACATGTATAGGTTTTTCTCCTGTCAGTCTATCTTATGGAACCGTAATTGTCAGGCCCAGTTACTTAAGTTAGTAGAGAAAAAGCCTTTCCTTACTCAAAGCTGGCATTTCCCTTTCCACCTAGTGGCTTGTCTATTTGGTTGGGCAGACTTTTTTTAAAAAACAGGAGAGTAGTCTAAGGACAGTGAACTTATGACATGGTGACCCAGTTTCCAAGTTCAATATTTTCAAGAGATCAAGAACAGAAGAAGCTGCAATACTTCCTATCTAACTTACATTCTAGTAGTTGAAAAGTAAGTCACAGAGCAAGCCGAGTATTCCAGGAACTAACCAGACTCCCAGAAATTCAGATTTTTGCCTCTATCAAATGGGCTAGGATGCTGCTGCATTTCTATCACAATACATGTAAGGTAGCCTGAGTGACGTTTCTGCCACCATCTCCATTTTGTGTAGTGTTTTATTTATATAGCAAAGTTAGAGCTAGTTGTAATATATCATAAAATATCTCTATATAAAATTCTATGCCAGCCAGGCACTGGTGGCTCACACCTGTAATCCTAGCTTCTCAAGAGGCTGAGATCTGAGGATCATGGTTCAAAGCCAGCCAGGCCAGGAAAGTCCGTGAGACTCTTATTTCCAATGAACCACCAGAAAACTGGAGGGGGCAAAATGGTTCAAGTGGTAAAGTGCTAGCCTTGAGCTGAAGAGCTGAGGGACAGTGTTCAAGCCCAGAGTTCAAGTCCCATGACTGACAAAATAATTCTATGCAAAATAGATAACTATATGATATTTGTGTATACACATACGTATACATACTCTGAAGTTATTTATTGTAATGAATGTGGTGAATTGACTTCCTGTGATGCTTCGAGACTGATAATGGCTAAGGAGTATTTGTGCGGAGTTGAGAAACTTACTAAAATTGTTTTCTGTGAGAGAATTCTGTCACAGAATTAAAATCTTTTGTAAAAGTGAATCTAGCTCTTTCAGTTTCGCTCAATTCACATGTTGAATTATCTTGACTTTAAAGACAAAGTAACACATTCTTCTCCTGAAAACACACCTTTCACTCCCTCCACAAGCTGCTATCTTTACTTAATGCAGATATACATCCCTATGTATGTACACATGTACATAGGCAGACATGAATACATATGAGGAAGAAGAAATGTCTGAGCAATGTATAGATCGGGAGAGCATTGTTTTTTAATTTTTTTTTTTTTTGGTCCAGTCGTGGGGCCTGAACTCTGGGCCTGGGCGCTGTCCCTCAGCTCTTCAGCTCAAGGCTAGCACTCTACCACTTGAGCCACAGCGCCACTTCTAGCTTTTTTCTTTTTGCTTATGTGGTGCTGAGGAATTGAACCCAGGGCCTCATGCATGCAAGGCAAGCACTCTACCACTGAGCCACCTTCCCAGCCCCGGGAGAGCATTGTTATGCTGACTTTCACATATCTCTTCTGATCATTAGAATCACTCCTTAAGAAGTCAATAGCTGACACTGATAACTTAGTAGAACTCCTTGTGGAGTCTTCTCCCTTTTCATGATAAACCTCATCAGCATGAACTATCTGTTGCCTGCTCACAACTCAAAGCCTGTCAGTCATTTGGAGAGTTTTATGAAGCCATTTTCAATCACAGAATTTATTTGAGAACACATACATTTTACTGCTTGTATCTAGCAAAGCTAAGGCTTTTGTGATAGCAGGTACTTAATTTGACATGTTTTTTTTTTATTTGCCAATCAGATATTTTGGGCTCAGGTATATTTGAAAGAAGCCTTAAAAATTAGACTCTTCAAAGTTGTATAAAGTTAAAATTTCATATCTCTATAGGAAAAGATTTCTCTGATAAAGTCTATGAACTATACTTTGCTAAAATGTCTGTGTACTGATTTTCACAGAATGTCCTGATATGATTCACAGGGTGTATCAGTCAGGGTTCTCCAGAGAAACAGAAGTAATTACATGTACAATTATAGATAAGTTGATGGTTTGCATTATGAGAATTGATCCATAGAGTTAAGAAGCTAAAACGCACACGGCAATGGTCTGAAAGCTGGAAAAGGAGGAGAGCTGGAGGCATATTCCACTCTAACACCAAAGGACTAGTGACCCAAAGAGTGGAGTGGGTAATTCTCAGTTCAAGGCCAAAGTCTTGAGCCCAGAGGGTGAATAAAGAGAAGTGAATCCCAGGGTCCCCAAGTCCACCAATCCGGAGTTCTTGTGACTGATGGCAGATGAAAATGGATTTTTCAGCTCTAGAAGAGAACAAATTTTCTTTTTGTTTTTTTGCTCTATCTGGGCTCTTAATAGATTGTATGACACCAATTTAACACTAATCTCTTCCAGCAACATTGTCATGAGCACTCTTAAGAAATGTCTTATCATTGATCTGGGTATCCTTTAATCAAATCAAGTCCATAGGATCACACACTTCAATTCTCAATGACAACTACAGAAGCTAAAACACATTGGTGAGTGTTATTGTCCACGTACGTTGCCACTTTACTAAAGAACCAACTGTCAATGATATTAAGGTTTCTTTCCATAGCACACATTTCAAAAAAAAAAAAGAAAAGAAAAAGGTTTGTTTTGGTGAATATACTATCCTTCTATGTTATTTCCTTCATGAATATCATTTCAACAAACTGTCACTCTCCTTTCACAACTATAGTAGTTCTGAAGTGTTTATCCTTTGTTCCTCACATATCAACATTTTGCATGAAAACATCTTGATTCCTTTGATTCTCGCTAACCCTTAAATTTGGAGAATTTGCTTAATCAATGAAAATTCAGAAAAATCCAACTGTTTGTCCTAATGCAGATGTACAAACTAAAGTCCAAAACTCAATAGGAAGATAATGCATAGGTGATAGACACATTCTGTTCCTCTCCGAAGTCCTCAGCATTTGGATGACTTGGTTTTCATGTCATTAAACCAGAAAAAGAATACATATTGTTCTTTTTGAAAGAATGGTGGCTAGTGGGATAGAAACACCGCAGGTGTTTTGGGTCCTTTAATTAATATATTTTCCTAATAGGTATGAGTGGGAAAAATAAGAAGTCACAAGTGAATAATAAAGTATGGAAAAGGAAAGATTTGTGGATGTGGCAATCTCAGTGTAAGAACTAAGTCAGGGGCTGTGTTGACAAGAACAAGGCAGCTGTTTGGGGGGAAATTGATTGTTCTCTTAACACTGAGGCTTGTCAGATTGTGGTGTGCATTATTTGGGGTACCCCAGAGATCACTGGTAGGAGCCTAGCAGCTGCTGTTAGATATATGAAGGCGGTTACATCTAGAGACTTCCCTGACATTGGAAGCTTCCTGGGGCAATCCCAGATGGCTCACTTAGCAGGAAGCTCATTTATTTGTAGCTCCAAACACTTCCTGGAATCTCTAATGTCCATGTAAACAGGACCACAAACTCATAGTTGCTCCCCTGTGGTCAATTTGTAAGCCACATAAACACTTTCAGACTAAGAGGGTTCCATTTGGAAACAGGTTACTCATATTGTGTATTATTAATTCAGAGAGCTGGATTTTGAAACAATGAAATTAATTCAACAGAGAAGCTGTGAGTCAAGGACATCTTGGATTGGTTCTGGGCTCTGGGTTCATTTATACCTGCTCTTCTGAAATTTCCTACCAGAAAATTCTAGAAGGTTAAAATGTAATGCTGGGTAGGAGATACTTGAATAATCAGAATGTTTAAGAGGCTGAGTTTAAAACAAGGAAAGGCTGAGGGTTTTGTTGAGAGGAATGATGGTCTTGAATTAGAGACCAGATTGAGTTTTGGGTATATATGATAAGGTGGAAAGAATGGATCTTTGTGACTTAGGGGTGTGTGTGTGTGTGTGTGTGTGTGTGTGTGTGTGTGTGTGTGTGCACATGTGTGTGCATGATGTACTGGGGCTTGAACTCAGAACTTCACATTTTCTCTTGGTTTTGTTACTCAAGGCTAGCACTCTACCACTTGAGCCATACCTCCACTTCTGGTGTTTTGAGGATTCATTGGGGTTCATAGTCTCATGGATTTTTTTACCTGACTGGCTTCAAATTGTGATCCTCAGATCTCAGCCTTCTGCATACTAGGATTACAGGCATGAGCCACAAGCAAGCACCCAGCTCTCAATTAACCCTTTTGTCTTTCACTTTATCAATCAGATAGTGAAATATTCAGTTTTACTCAATTATAGAATCCCTGAGTGTCGTGTTGCAGGAAGATACAAATCTCAAGAGGTAGGAACAAATCTGATGGCAGAGGCTTTTGAATGCTATCTAAAGAGATTTCCTTTTCCTTTTTTTCCCTGCCCTTCAGCAAATGGTGAGTAGAAATCTTTAAAGAAAGGAGTGAAATGAGTAGGTTTGCTGTACATGGAAGCAAATACTGATGACAGTCGATAGAAGCCACGGATGTTGGTTGCTAAGGAAACCAGAAATGGATGCAATACTCCAGACCAGAGAAAAGATCACGGAAAAACCACAGCGGTAGGAATAGAGATGAGAGGCCATCTATTCATTAATTCTTGCTGAGTAGCTTTTATGTACTAAGCGCTAAGTTTTATGTACTAGGAATACAGGTGAATAAAACAGACTCTTTACCTGGTCTCAAAGAGTTTCTATTTTAGGGGAAAGCAGGCGATAAGTGCTCCAATTAACGATAAGATTCATTCAGCTAGATTCCTGGCATAGGAAACAGCCAGGGCAAAGACATGAAGCATGTAGGTGTGTGGGGAAGTATGAGCAGATGAGGAGGGGCTCAGGTCTGGGGCTGAAGACAGGAAGTCTATACAGGACAGTAGGTGACCTCACAGGTGGCTCACATTTTTAAAAGATCACTAATTGTTATGTGGAAACAATGAAGCTATTTCAGCAGCACAGGTGATAGATGCTGCTGTCTTCGATCTAGGTGGTAATTGCAAAGACAGAAGTGACAAAATCTGGATATGGAAAATAGTACAGACCTTCAGCTTTTGAGAGAAAGGTGCTTAGAAAATTCTTCACAAATTGTTAAATATGAAAATATAAGCTGTGATTCATTCCCAAATCAATTAAATTATACATTTAAAAAGCTGTCGATGTCTCTGTTCCTAAATGACATGGTTACTTATACCTTGATAGATAGAAGAAAACAAATCCTCAATGGAATGGAACATAGAATATGGCCAATGGCAATACAGATAGAAAAACGTGTATTTAACAGAAAATTATATTTGTAGCAGCAGTCATCTGTGGAGGAGGCCATGAATAACTGTAACAAAATCCTTTACTTAAAAGGACAAATTTTGTCTGCTGGACTCTGATGATTTGGTTGGTGAAGTCTGTATATAGAGTTGGAGCTGTGCTGGGTGCTGTTTACTCATACCTGTAATCCTAGCTACTCAGAAGGCTGAGATCTGAGGACCACAGTTCAAAGCTAGCCTGGGCAGGAAAGTCCATGAGACTCTTATCTCCAAATAACCACCACAAAACTGGAAGTGGAGCTGTTGCCCAAGTGGTACAGCTCGCCTTGAGCTGAAGAGTTGAGGGACAGGGCCCAGGCCCAGAGTTCAAGCCCCACAACTGACAAAAATAAAATAAAATAAAAGAGTTGGAGCTGCGCACTGGTGGCTCACACCTGTAATCTTACTTACTAAGAGGCTGAAATCAGAGGACTGAGATTAGAATTTGAAGTCAGGCAGGAAAGTCCATGAGACTCTTATCTCAAAAAAAATCAACAAAAAACTAGAGATGGAAATATGGCTCAAGTGGCGGAGCACTAGCCTTGAGTGAAAATGTTAAGGAACAGTGCTCAGGACTCAAGGTCCATCCCCAGAACTTGTGCGCATGTATACACACGCACACACACACACACACACAAACACACACACACACACGCACACACAATTGGAAAGGGATGATTTGTTACATAACAGAAAATAGCTGAATATCAAGCTTCCCTATAATTCCCCAGCTCTCAGGAAAGTCTTTTTCTATACATGTGTGAAAATATAAAGAAAAAAAAACTTGCCTTTGACCTTATTTAAATTCATGGTCAGGGGTCTGCCAATTAACTGACAGTAGACGGATGAATTGGAGAAAACATTATTATATATGTAGGAGGCTTTAGATGAAGTATTTTGAAGAGTTAGCGGTTGGAGTTGAAAGGGAGTCTGTAGGTATTAAATGGGCTTTAAGGAAAGCACATAGGAGAACCAATAATCCCTCTTCTAGTGGCCTCCTTCCTGATGGTGAAGCTCCTCTAAAGAGAGGATTGGTAGCCTGCTTCACTCCTGCAAGATTCTGCCTGTAGTCAGGTAAGAGACGCTCCTCTCTGCATCTGAGATGAAAATACCTTCCTTTTAAATCAATCTTCAACTCCACGGTTCCTTTGTTGTATTCAGTGAGGGCCAGGGAAGAAGCTCAGAGTCGCACTTGGGTCCATGTGTGTAAGACCAACAACACATGACAATGCAGAGACAGAGCAGCACAGGGGACCATGGGCTGGGGGTTATCCAGACTTACTGGAAATTTCAGCAGGACTTGAGCTTCCTTAGGGTGTAGAATTAAATGCTGAGGCTACCTTTATCTAAATCGTTTGGTGTGCAGCGAGCCTTTTCTAATGACTGGCATTAATTCCTCTGCTCAAACTAATTTACAAGTATACCTAACATAGTTCTTAGGTGTGACAAGTGCTACAGAGATGAGAAGAGAAATATACGATGTGAAAATGTACCAGGTCAGGTCCCAAGTGGATGTGCTTTGACTCTTTACTAGCTCTGCCACTTACACTATGTATGATCTTTAAGAAATTGATTCACATCTCAGAGCCTAGATTTCATCATCTATACAAAAATAAGCAATTTATTTCCCATTTTTGAGTGTTTCAGTAGCTTTTCAGTAATGCTAGGTGTTGTTGCTTAACAAATAAAAACACTTTACGATGTTAAGAAGCTTGTCCAAGATCACACAGTCAATAAATGACAGAGATTAAAAAACTCTTAACAACAATAGCGTTCAAGTGGCTTACTGTACTCAAGAGGCTGAGATCTAAGGATTTTGGTTCAAAGCCAGCTTGGGCAGGAAAGTCCATGAGATCCTTTTTTTGGGGGGGGCGGGTGTCCAGTCGTGGGGCCTGAACTCTGGGCCTGGCCGCTGTACCTCAGCTCTTCAGCACAAGGCTAGCACTCTACCACTTGAGCCACAGTGCCACTTCTGGCTTTTTTTTCCTGCTTATGTGGTGCTGAGGAATCGAACCCAGGGCCTCATGCATGCAAGGCAAACGCTCCACCACTGAGCCACCTTTCCAGCCCAAGTCCATGAGATTCTTATCTCCACTTAACCACCCAACCCTTCCAAAACCAAAAATCAAACCCTGAAGTGGAGGTATGGCTCAAGGGACTTGAGTGAAAAAGCTAAGGGACAGTACCGAGGCCCCAAGTTCAAGCCCATTAGTAACACAGAGAGAGAGAGAGAGACATAAATCTCATTACAGAAATCATACACACAGAAAAATGTTAACATGCATATATTGTAAGTTTATACAAGATAAATGAGTGTATTTTAATTGTCCAAGGCAACTCAGAAAATAGAGAATTAATGGAGGCAGAAGCTAAAATGAAGCATTCAAAAAGAAGACAGTACCTAAACTGAACAGAATTTACATGGTTAACATGATTTCCCTAAGAAATGCATTGACAATAGAGATTCGTTTAGGCAGTGGATGAATATGAGTCACTTCAATGCTCCAAACCATGAATCACTCGGAATAGCATTATGGGTAATTTTAATACACCATCCTTAAGGTCTATATTCCTTTGTTAACTGCTTCTATTGAATTTAAACAAAAGTCCCATTTCATTCTAAATTTAAATCCAAAAGAGATTTGGTATTTTCTTCCTGCCATTTGCAATCAATGTAATTTCTCACAAATGCCTTGAATTAAGATGAGTCAGAACAGAAAGCTGCATAGGAAGGTGAATGGAATACCAGAGTAAAGCAGATATTTTAGAGTGACATATCCAGAAACAAGTAGCTGAGCTGATCTTCTTTAATTTCTGAGACATCTTTAACTACAGTAGTAGACAGGACCACTAGGTTGGCTTTCTTTTGCTATAACAAATATCTGAGAAAATCTATTTGCAAAGAGAATGGATTTAGCCAAGCACCAGTGGCTTACGCCCATAATCCTAGCTAATCAGGAGGCTGAGATCTGAGGATCAAGGTTCAAAGACAGCTGAGGCAGGAAAGTCTGTGAGACTCTTCTCTCCAATGAACAGCCAGAAACCCAGAAGTAGCATTGTATCTCAAAGTAGTAGCTCTCTAACCTTGAGTGGAAAAACTCAGGGACAAAGCAAAGGCCCTGAGTTCAAGCCCCATGACCCACAAAACAGGAGGTGGGGGGGAGGAAGCGAGAGAGAATATGGATTCATTTTGTTTCACAGTTTTAGAGGCTTTCTATGGTTAACCATAGTTTCCTGGGTCTGTGGGGTACACAGCAGAAGATAAATGCTGGTCTCATGGTTTGGAAATGAAAAAGAACAAAAGAAAGAGACCAGAATCCCACAATTCATCTTTCTTTCTTTCTTTCTTTCTTTCTTTCTTTCTTTCTTTCTTTCTTTCTTTCTTTCTTTCTTTCTTTCTTTCTTTCTTTCTTTCTTTCTTTCTT
>NW_012267356.1:5388397-5460282 GCF_000151885.1 Dipodomys ordii | reverse complement strand
TTTCTTTCTTTCTTTCTTTCTTTCTTTCTTTCTTTCTTTCTTTCTTTCTTTCTTTCTTTCTTTCTTTCTTTCTTTCTTTTCTGTCAGTCATGGGGACTGAACTCTGGGCCTGGGTGCTGTCCCTTAGCTCTTCAGCTCAAGACTAGTGTCCTACCACTTGAGCCACAGCGCCACTTCCAACATTTTTCTGCTTATGTGGTGCTGAGGAATTGAACCCAGTTCAATTATAATTATAAATGAGAGGCAAGCACTACCACTGAGCTAACTTCCCAGCCCCCACAATCCTTTTGTGAACACATCCCCAACAACCAAAACATCTTCCATCAGGACCCACCACTCACGCTTTCTACAACATCCCAATAGCTGGGATCAATCCTTTAAGACATGTCTTTGACTGACAATAAAGAGCCAAACTCTAGTAACTATTAATTTTCTGCTGTTTATAACACTGTGAAATCAGAGAAAAAATGATTTAAAAAATATCAAAAGCAGCCAGGCACTGGTGGCTCACGCCTGTAATCCTAGCTACTTAGGATGCTGAGATCTGAGGATCACAGTTCAAAGCCAGCCGGAGCAGGAAAATCGGTGAGACTCTTATTTCCAATTAACCACCAGAAAACTGGAAGTGATGCTGTGGCTCAAGTGGTAGAGTGCTCGCCTTGAGCTGAAGAGTTTGAGGGATGGCACCCATGCCCAGAGTTCAAGCTCTACAACCAACAAATATATATATATATATATATATATATGTATATATATCAGCCTCAAATGCAGACCTATATGTATTAATATCATCTTTATTCATAAAGCCTCAACCCTAAACATTCCACATATCTATCCACTTGTAAATGAGTAAACAATTTGCAACACATCTATTTAGAGAACTACCATGCAGCAATAAAAAAGAATAAACTCTTGATATGTGGAGTGATAAAATTAAAGTCTCCAAGAATTATGCTAAGTGGAGAAAACCAGGCACAAAATCAGCTACATAGTCTATGAATATATATTTTCCTTACTGGAAAAAAAAAGCTGTAGGATCTTCAGTCAGCTCATTAAATTTCAGGAGCCAGGATGGAATAGGGATTAACTGAGAAGGGACAAAAGGTACTTTTCTGCATTGAAAATCATATTAGTTTGCTAGGCTTGTTATAACAAAATACCTATGAGGTGAATGCTTTATGGACCAGATATTTATTACCTCATAGTTTATGAGTGAGTGTGTGTGTGTGTGTGTGTGTGTGTGTGTGTGTGTGTGTGTGTGTTGGTACTGGGACTTGAAACCAGAGCTAGCCTGGGCTGGCTTTAAACTGCTGTCCTCAGATCTCAGACTCCTGAGTAGCTAGGATTATATCACATGACATCAGCCCCTGGCTCTTCTTTGTGGTTTTGTGGAATAGAAGTCTAAGACCAAGTAGAATGTAACATATATGTGTGTATGTGCGTGTGTGTGTATACACACATATACACACTCACATATATGTATGTATCAGTGATAACGCTGACTGAGCGTGCTAGACCCTGGTTTCAAGGCTAAAAGTGGGCGCACACACACACACACACACACACACACACACACACACACACCAAACAAAAACAAAACAAAAAGAACAAGATAAAGGACAAGGAACAAGGTGAGGTGTGCTATGCCATTTTAAACCTAAGCTCTTTCCATTGTCAGGAATTACAACCAGTAGTTTTCCCCTTCTCTTAGAGATGGAGATTTCCTTTGTGAATGTGACTTCGGAAATGGGAAAAGATACTCTGTCTTTAGAGCTTTTCCTGTGTCTGCTGTTTCTTAAAATAATCAGCTCAAAATATTCCTTATGCCAAAGCACATTTTGGGGTTGAATATTTTTGTCTCTTACAGACTTCAACGTAAGAATTTGGGGAGGACACAGTTCAGTCTGTAACAACAATAAATGTTGTTTGCTAGTGGTGGTCGTTAACGGAGCATTTGTTCAGTTGCATCAAATGGAATACTTTATAAAGATGAATTACTCATCAATAAACCTGGCTTTGAAATTACCTGTCAATAGAGCTTGCTTAAAACAAAGGCAGCGCAGATCTGTACTATTTGCTTAGGAAACTAATTGCAGGGGCTGTGAAGCTACTCAGTCTCTTGCAATATTTCGCTCTGTGCTCTATCTGGGTCATCTAACACTTTTGTAGTCATGCATTGTTCTTTACATTTAAAGAACAATAATACAGGGTGCTCATGACATCTTCCTATTAAAGCTTTAATCTTGCATTTTTTTCATTGGCTGGCTAGGCTGTTTATTCACTGGCAACGGCTTGCTACTGCCTCTAACATAGAAATTCTCTTCTCTCTCTCTCTTTCTGTATCTCTCTCTCTGTCTCTCTCTCTCTCTGTGTCTCTCTCTCATACACGCATGCACATACACAAATAGAGCTGTTCTGTATCTCTAGGGCCTATGCTTTCAAATATATTCTGTTTAAATGTCATCTCTCTTTTTCTTCTGTTGCATCTATCCTACTTGTATAATAAACCTCAATTTTCTAGGATATCTTGCACTATTTCGATTCCCAGACTATGGTAAGTGTCTTTCCTTTAGCTCCCCAGTGTCCTATGCAAAGTTCTTTCTGTGCATTCACTACTGTTTGTCAATTATCAAAAGGTTCTGTAGAATGAGTTCTTCATTGAGCATACCAATGCCTTAACTCAACTCTGATATAGCTCTAGATTCGGAACTGCCAGCCTCTGACCTCTGAAACTCACCCTTCCTTATTCTGCCTCCAATGACTCCCCTTAGATCGTGGGAATGGGGTTCAAGGGAATGCCCTGGAAAATCTCCCTTTCAATGGAGAAAAGGAGTTTTCTTTCATTTCCCTTTACATTTCTCCACACCCCACATGGCTTTGCCACTTCTCTTCTGGTGGATAGTTTGGGAGACATTCTGTACATGGTACTGTTTGGGCTGTTTTGAGCTTTTATACTTAGAGCTAGCACTCTATCAATAGAACCACACCTCCACTTCCAGCTTTTTGGTTAATTAGAGATAAGGATCTTATGGACTTTTCTGCTAGGCTGACTTTGAACCATGATCCTCAGATCTCAGCCTCCTGAGTAGCAAGGCTTACAGGTGTGAGTCCCCAGGGCCAGACTTATAGTATTATTTAAAGAAGTAAATCACTTATTTATAAATATGGGCAGTCAAATCCATCTTGTCTACAACAACAATCAAGATTTAGGAGGCTTCTTTCTTCTTCTTTTTTGTCCCACTTACTTCCCTCCACTCCAACCCAATTCTGCATCCTGGCATCACCTCCCATGTCAGAAACAAACTGATTTCCTTAAGCAAGGCTGAAGGCACCCTTGGCTAGATTCAAAGGCACCAAGCCAGGGATGTCTAAGTGTCACTTAGGCAGAGTGCAGAAGTACGCATAGCTGAAGAGTGGCCCTGGCCCCTATCCCTAATCCTTCTGTCAAACTAAGAAGACAGCTAGTTGACTCAAGTATTAGCTTAAGAGTTTATGCTCACCTTAGCTCCCTGACCCTTCTCCCAGACCAAGAAAAGAACATTTCTAGTTTACTTAGGAATGTTAACTTAAGGGCTTATGTTCAGCTTGGGGCTACTTTCCTACCAATCTTTCCGACCAATATCTGTTTTGTGCTAGAGAAGAAACTTGTTTACTCATCACTAGTTATGTATAAAGTTACTGCCTTTCCTACTTTGTCATGCTGGATAATAAAATCTGCCTGGGAGATGAACTAGTGGCCTTTGTCCTACAAGTAGAGTGCCCCTTGGCTTCCCTGCTTTATTTCCTGAGATTGTCTTTGTGCCTTTCTTTCTCATCTGGTGCATCTCCCTTCTAGGTACTAGTCCACCTTGCAGTGCTGGATGCAGCAATCCTACACAGAAATTATACCCCATTGTTATACCTGGCTGTATTGAACCTTTAATTAATATCTAATGACTATGTTATTAGTATAGACCATTGTGCTTTCTTTTACTTACTATTTGCATGGGATGCTCATTTCCACCCTTTCACTTTTAACCTATTTGTGCCATTGGATCTAAAACATGTTTAAGTAGCATAGAATTATGGGATCACTTTTAAAAGATCATTCCACGAAGCTCTATCTTCTTTTTTTTTTTTTGGTCATGGGTCTTGAACTCTGGGCCTGGCTGTCCCTCAGCTTTCAGCTCAAGGCTAGTGCTCTACCGCTTGAGCCACAGCACCACTTCCGGTTTTCTGGTGGTTAATTGGAAATAAGAGTCTCACAGACTTTCTTTCTGGGCTGGCTTTGAACGGGGATCCTCAGATCTCAGCCTCCTGAGTAGCTAGGATTACAGCCGTGAGCCACCAGTGCCCAGCTCCAATCTATATGTTAAAAAAATTGACAATGCTGGGTCTTGAACTCAGAGCCTAGTAGGCCCAAGTGATATCAAAGAGCTATGCTTCCAGCTCTCTCTCTCTCTCTTTTTTTTACAGGGTATTTTTAGAATAGGGTTTGGCTTTCTACTTGGGTGCATACTTGAGCTGTGGTCTACCTACTTTGATTTCCCATCATTGCTGGGATTACAGGCATGCGTCACAATATCCAGCTTGCCTCCATGGAGATAGAGTCTCAAAGATTTTTCTGCCCGGCTGGCCTGGAATCTTGATTCTTTCAGTCACAGCTTTCCACATAGTTTGTAACAATAGGCTCGGACCATTGCATGCCACTCTGGATTGAGAAGGAACTTTGAGAACATTTTTGCCTGGGCAGAAAAGTGATCCTCTTGTTCTCAGCCTCCCATGTAGCTGGGATTATAGGCTTGAGCCACTGGCTACTGGTCATTCTAAGTCTTCTAAGGGCACAGTTTAATTTGTATGTATTTAAAATAATTACTGGCAAGGAGGGGCTTCTGTAATTTTGTTAATTTTGTATATGATATATAGCACTTGATCTATCATTTCCTATGATACTGTGTTCCTTGTGTCAAATTTATTTTATTTTATTTTCACTAGAATTTGAAATCAGGATTAGGATCTTGTGCTTGTAAACAGGTGCTCTATCACTTAAGTTATGCTCCCAGCTCTTTTTTGCTATAGGTATTTTTTAAAGGTGATGTGTTTATATCTAACTTTCATTCCAACCCTCCTATTTATGCTTCTTATAGAGCTTCAGTGGCAACTGTGCACCTCTAGACATCTGGCTTTTGCTTGTTGAAATGAAGTGTTGTGACTATTTTAGCTGGTCTCAAACCAGAAACCTCCCAATTTCAGACTCCTAACTAGTTGAGATTATAGATGCAGGCCACCACCATTTGGTTGATATTTTGGTAGCAAAATATTTAAATTTCTTTCTCATTTCCTTTTGTGTATATTCTGTAGCCATGGAAATTGTATTTCACAACCTAAATTTATAACACTTATTTGAATTTGTGTCATCTTAACTTCAACTGCACACAGAAACACTGACTGCTCCGTTAGCATCTCATTCTCTGCCTATTTCAGTTATTGATGCTACAAAAATTATTTTTATATACTGTGTATCATAAAACATAACCTAATATTTGAATGCATTAGTCTAATAAATTAAGAAAGTACAATGTTATAGGTATAAAACAAAGATAGAATAATGTTAATACCTAGATTAATAATTATTTTAAATGTATCAATCTCTTTCATGATGTAGAAATCCAAGAATGGAATTAGACATTCACATTATGATAACACTGTGTTCTACAATCCCCCATATGCTACCTTTACTGAGATCTGTATTTCTTCATAGGGCTTCAAGTTACTGTCTAGGTCCCTAGCATACCGTACAGGGCAGGTCTAACAACACAATCCTAGTCTTTTCCCAAAGCCACAACCTCCAAATGTCATTATCATACAAATTGGCAGGTTAAATTCCTAAGAGATGAACTTTGGGGAGACATTTAAATGATAGCACCTTCTAGCTCAGTCAACTCTGGGCTTTAATAACATCTCTAAAGTTTAAATAGCTTAGGGAGTTAGCCTTCAATTTTGTTAAACTAACTTGGCAAGAAAGAGGTCAGATGCCAGGTCAAAAAGTCTCTAATCTGCCCCAGTACATATCCACCATGACTAATTTGAATAGCCAGTTAAGATGACACAAATTCAGATTTAAAAAAAATAAAGTTAATCCAAGTGTCTAAAGGGAAAACAGAAGGCTTTAAGGATCTACTGGGAGCCTGGGGCAAGAAGGAGGAGGTATCTTAAACAGAGATGCATCTAGGCATTCTGGAAAAGCCAATTGCTACTTTTAGGCAATTCAAAGTCATTGTATCACACATTTCTCCTGGGCCATCCATCCTTAGACTCCAAAGACAGAGCAAGTATGTATGAATTATTTGTATGATTTCTAAATAGTTCCAGTCTCCAGGAGAGGGCAAAGAGGGATGACCTGTAAACAAAGGTGAAAGGGAAATGCTGACACATGTAAGAAATGGCACCTGAGTTGTATTTAATGACTGTCCAAGGTCTTTCTAATTCCCCTTTCTGCAAAACATGTTATTGTAATCAGCTTCCTGGTGTAATGCTCCCAGGCAGTAAACAATACCCCAAATACAAAGATGACAAGCAGCTGCCTAGTACCATCTAGTGGTAGCAAAGAAACAATTATGTATTTAATGACCTTTTCCAAAGAGGAGAAGACACTGGAACGTTAAGTCCCTTTCCATTCCAGGGTAGCCAGATGGTTTATCATAGAGATGAGGAGATCATCTTTCTTCATGGGAGATGCCTATCAGGTCAGTTTCAAGGGACTTGTAAAGAAAAGAGCCACGAGGCTAATAGAATATAATTTCAATGGCTGAAGTGGGACACATGCGAATGCATATTTTTGTTGTTGTTGTTGTTTCTTTTTCCTGTTGAGGTGATCTCTTAGAATAAGAGAAAGATACTGCTGAGCTCTATGGGTTCCTGAGACCCAGCTGCTTTGTGTTCGAGCCTCATCATTTAGAATTCAGGCTGCATGACTTTCTGACCCTGGGGATTCATTTTAGGGGCTCCATTGTGGGTCACACCTGCCTCCTAGACAAAATTTTATGGACAGAATTTCAGAGCAGCGCACACTGGTGAGTATCACATTTCTCTAAAGGCTTTTAGCTGAGGCAGCTGCATTCTTCTCGAGGAATAATGATCATTACTGTGTGCCAGGTGAGCCCTTTAGCTGTACTGGCCAATTTAATTCTGCAAACCACTTCTGGGCAGGTATTATGCGTCTCATTTACATATGAGGAGCAGTGAAGCTCAGAGAACTCATGTGACTTGCCCAAGGGCACACAGTTCATAGAGATTGTGCTGAGAGTCGCACCGGAATAAATTTGCCAGCTGGGTCACATACTTGCCAGCCACTGTGGAGGGATGATTAACAGCTTCATCATTCTCTCTGTCTTCAGAAAGTTTGTGATACTTTTAGGAAGGTAGGACATGAACGAACATAAGAAATACAACTTTTTCTGCAAAATGGTTATGGCTTGAGAAATTACAGATCAGTGGACAAGGCTACTAAGTGTGAGAGACAGGCCAAGGCATTGAAACCTTCCCCATAAAAAATCTTTATCCATGTAGGCAACATAGTCTTTCTTTTCCAGCTAGCAACCCTCATTTAATAGTGCTCAAACTTTGGGTTAGTCCATTCATTAGCCCCAGTGTGGAATACAGAGATGTTGTGTCCAGGAAGATGAGGGCAGGATGGACTCGGGTGATTATTCTGGAATCAGGGAGACTGTTAGGATTCTACAAAACTCAAGAGATTCACTGGCACTGAAGCAATAGCTTTGGGGATGGAGCAAGGAGCCTGTGGGCTAGACAATGTCATAGAACAATAGAGAGATTGAGAGTACTTGAGACCCTTAGTTTAAGATGGGAGGCATGGCTGGGAAAGTGGCTCAGTGGTAGAGTGCTTGCCTTACATGCCTGAGGCCCTGGGTTTGATTCTTCAGCACCACATAAGCAGAAAAAAAAAAGCCGGAAGTGGTGCTGTGGCTCAAGGGTAGAGCACTAGCCTTGAGCTGAAGAGCTGAGGGACTGTGCCAAGGGCCACAACCAGACCAAAAAAAAAATGGGAGACAGAAGCTAGGCTCTGATGGCTCATGCCTGTAATCCTAGCTACTCAGGAGGCTGAGATCTGAGGATCTCAGTGCAAAACCAGCCCAGGCAGGAAAAGTCTGTGAGATTCTTATTTCTAATTAACCACCAGAAAATCAGAAGTGGCGCTGTGGCTCAAGTGGTAGAGTGCTCACCTTGACCCGAAGAGCTGAGGAACAGCACCTAAGCCCTAGAGTTCAAGCCCCATGATTGACACCCCACCCAAAAAAAATGGGAAGCAGGAAGATGACTAAAAACAGAAGAAAGTTATGTGTGTGTTTATATACATATGTGTGTACATGTATGACTATACAAGTATGAATTTGTGGGAGTCAGTGTGTAAGTGTGTGAATGAAACAATGAATGGATGTGTGTGAGGGTATGTGAGCATGTGTATAATTGTGTATGTATGTGGGAGAGAGGCCTATCTATAGAATGTCACATGACTGAGTTGTTTATCAGAGTAGAAGCTTCTTAAATTGATCCGTATGAACTGATGAAATTTAGCTAACTAAACAGAAGGCATTTAAATCAAATGAATACACAATATAGTCTTTTCATTGGATGAAGTGGAAAGTGGCCCATTTCCTCTTATGTGCCCTCTGATTCCAAAGTAGGAGAATTTCAGTTTAGGAAATCTGCTCTTGGATGTAAGGGACCAAGGATGGACGTGAATAGAATAACCCATCTTGAAAATGATTTGAGGAAGAAAGCCAGAGCTGAAGAGCAAGGAGACAGTCAAACTAGATGTCCTGTACTTTGTGAGCTGGGTTGAATTTCCATGTAGTATGTATGTGTATGCATGCGAACACCTGAGCACACCCTCAGATGCAAGAACACAAACACATACATACTACACATGCACATGTGTGCACATGTGTATGTTCCCACACAACACAAGTATATGTATGTTCATACATGCAAATGTACATGCCATACATATGCATATGCATGTATGTACAAAATACATGCGTCTATGTAAACATACCCACACTGGCAGAACCTCCTCCAAGAATGTGTGAATAGCAGAACAACAAAGTGTCTACTTCTCACTTGAGACACACTTGAATCTGTGTAGAGGTAAAACCATGTAATTATTATTAACTCAATTAAAAAATATTGTTTGAGGGCTCAGAATTTATAAAACTAAGTACCCAAATGATCATATGGGCAGTTCTTTCTCACTACTATAAAGCAATTAATTTTCCCAGGCTCTTTAGCTGTGAGTAAAAATATGCTAAATATTATGTTATGTCTTCCTTCTCAAGGTTAGATGATGCAGCTACTGTTTAGAACATTGCAGACAGAAGTAAGATGATGAATTCCTTGTCATGCCTATTGAGTTTAAGGTGGTAAGGGGACTTCCTTGCTTAGAAATTATCTCCATGGAGCAGGGTGGAGTAGAGTGCAGGTGAGCATTTCTGAGCTAGAACTATAAATGTAGTTATAAGCATCATAGAAGGACATTTTTATTAAGAATTTGAAGAACTCAGACATATTTCAGAGAGCCATCACCAGTGGGAATGTCAGCTAATATGATTAGGTAAATATCATTCAAAGAATGTCAGCCATTAATGAAGACTCTCTAAATGTGTTTTTATTAAATCTTGGCTGATATGTTCAAGGGTTCTGAATTTGTTCACATAAGCTTATTTATTTTCTTAGTCGTATGTGAATATATTTTTTTCTCATTGGTGAGCCATTGCCATAGAGAAAGGCTGTGTTGATCTGACTCCAAACTCCCAAATTGTAATTAATTTGGGGATTACAGTATGTCCAGAAGGTGATAGAATTACTCTGTAATTGAGTGATGAGTAGAGTTCATGTTTACACAAATATGGAGACAGGGGAAGATGGAGGCAGTAAGTACAGAGAGACTATTTTTATGACATGAATCACATCATCAGGATATCAAAAATAATGTATTTTGAAATCATTAAAAATTATATGAATCCAGGCAACAGTGTATCATGCTTCTGATCCTAGCAACTCAGGAGGTTGAGATTTAAGGATCAGAGTTCACGGTCAGCCTAGTCAGGAAAGTCTGGGCTCTTATCTCCAAATTACCACCAAAATGCTGAAAGTAAAGGTGTAGCTCAAGTGAGAGAAGTTAACCTTGAGTGAAAAAAGACAAGAAATAGCACCCAGGCCCTGAGTTCAAGCCCAAGTACCAGCACACACACACACACACACACACACACACACACACACACACACAAAAAATACACTTACATTAATTGATTTTGAGTTTTTAGTTTCTAAAAGTGTTTTATTCACTAGAAAAGCATAGATAGAGACAGCTAGCTATCTATGTATACCTGTTTCTATCTATAGATAGCTGAATTATCTATCTATATAAATATCTATATATATATATCTGTATCCTCACTTTCTTTCATTTCATTTTATCTTCAGGTATCTCTAAGTACATGGATATTTATCTATCTATCTATCCATCCATCTATATATGCGTTTGGCAGGTGCCTTACCACTTGAGCCACATTCCTAGACCCTTTTACTTCAGTTTTTTTAAAATTGTAAATGTGATGTACAAAGGGGTTTCAGTTACATAAGTAAGGTAATAAGTACATTTCTTGTCAAACTTATTAACCCTTCCCTCATTTTTCTCCTACTTTCCTTCCCTCCCAAGTTGTACGGATCATGTCCAATATATTGTCTTGTGAATATTGCTGTTGCATTGGTTCCCCCTTGTCCTTTGTCTCATTCTGTTGTTCCTCTTCTCTTCCCTAATTCAGATACATGTGTATATAATACCAGGCTTCTACTCACCTCCAGCATGAACTGAGTAGGAGCAGAAATCCTCATCCTGCTGGCCACAGATGAATGCAGATTGCAAACAGTCCAGAAAACCAAGGGAAAGTTGTGAGTACCCACAAGACATTCCCACTCCTCACAGAACAGCACTTGGAAGGTAGCCCTTCGCCCACTCCCTAAGAAGAACTCCATCTTTGATACTGGCAAAGACCGGGCCAGAGCAGCTAGCAGATAACTCAAGCCTTAGAAACGGATACTGCACAGCCATTTCTCAGCAGGGCAAAGGAACCTGTCCAATGGGACTCGGCTCCAGATGGGAAATTGCCCTTTCCAGCTGGAGGAAGCCCTGCCCAGGGAGGGGCAACTTTCTTCACTGGGTAATCTTCAGTTGTTTTTTGCCTTCTCCTTTCTGTGGTTCCTGTGTCAGCCACTGGCCACCATCCTTTTATGTAGCTGGGAATATAAGCATGTACCTCCACACTTGGCCCTAGGTGTTTCTTTAAAAAAATGTTAATTGTTATTATAAAGGTGATGTATAGAGGGGTTACAGTTTCACTAGTCAGGTAATGAGTATCTTTCTTTTTGGATAATGTCAAACTTCCTTCATTTTCTCGCATTTTTCCCACCCATCACCATAGCTGTTTCTTTTCGATTCTCATTCTTTTAAAATCTTTTCTCCCAGCTTTTGCTATGGACTTGTAAGCTTTGGAATGGTATCCCTTGGACTCTAAAGAACTTCTCTAACAAGTTGCTTCCTTCACCCCTTCTTGTTTTTCAGTAGCTCAGGTTACTTTACTTTGAAATACTTCTGTGGTGTTCTTAAATTTTATATTCCAACTCCCTGGTCCCTCCTTTGTATGTTTGGAGTCATTTCTTGCTATGAACTTAACCATCATTCTTTAGTTTTCTTCTGATTTGTACTCCAAGTATATAGTGATTTTGTTTTAAAGTAGCTTTCTGAGTTGCTGGAGTATATGTGCATTGCAGAATGATTTAGAGGTATAGCTTGAGAGGTTGGCAATATAAAATTACAAAGTACTTTGTACCAACATCACAGATCAATATGTCAATCTCCAAGAATCCATGGGTAAGCGGGGAACTCTGCTTTGAGTCATCTTCATTTTGACACCATAGCTGCTACATGTAGCCTTTACCTGAATCATTGCTTATTGCTGAAGCAGACAAAGGGGGGGGGAACAGAATTGCACATGATTTGTTTTAAAGTAGCTTTCTGGAGTTGCTGGAATATATGTGCATTGCAGAATGATTTAGAGATTTACCTAGAAATTTTTATCTTTCTTTTCTTTTTTTATTGTGAAAATACCATACAGAGGGGTTACAATTACATGAGCAAGGTAGTGAGTACATTTCTTATCAAGCATTGTTGCTGTCTCCTTTGTTTCCCCTACCATCCCTTCCCATCCACCCCCAACACCCATCTCCCACCCCGCCAAAGTTGAAAAGTTCATTTTTCAACATAATGACTTGGACAGCTCATTGTTGCAATGGATCCACCTGTATCCCTATTTAAACGATTTGTTCCTAGAAATCATTTTTATCACTTCTGAATAAAATTGCATTGGCTAACTCAGGTCACATGGTCACATTCAGTTTTAGGAAGGCATTGTCTTGCTCTCCTGCTATGTGACTGGAGCAGAGATGAAAGTATTTTGTATACAGCCCTGATGATGAGCCAGTTCTACCTTATAACACACATTCAATTCACTTGACAACAGGAATTATTTCTACCATGTTCCACCAAATCACCAAAGTTTCTCTCAATCCAGGATCTCTGAAAAATGCCTTTGGTCATTTTAGTCCTTAAATGTCTCCTCTTCTTATACACACTTCCAAACTAATAAGGTGAGTTATCCATCCCCTGTACACACAATCCATAACGCAAAACCAGGTCAGAGAGTCCAGATTAAACACTGAGATGGAGAGGGATGGAAGAGTATACCTTCATTGTAGGTGTGCCACAATCCCTTGGGGAAGATATGAGGCCACTCACTCCCCTGAGAGCCAGCAATGCCTTGTATGTTAGGCTCCAGATCAGTCTCTGGTTTTCTGAACTCTTTGGGCAGTCCTCTATGAGGTTTTCCTCTTCCATTATCCTCCCTGGGAATTACTGGTTATATGTCTTCATTATGAACTGATGCATTTTCTCAGCCCACTCCCTGCGTATTGATTTTCAAGAGCCTTAGGGCCATGTTGGTTTCAAAAAGTCAAAAGAAATCTGTTTAAGTCCAGACTAGTAATTCTTTTCTTGCTCAAAACCAGATTTTTTTACATCTGTTCCATGATGTTTTACCTGTCAATAGTCATACTCAGAGCCCTCCAGATCTTACACATCTGAGTTTTGATGTTAGCTGTGTTTCTTGATTTCTTGCCTTCCTGAGTTATCATCTTCACCTCTCCTGAGTTCATTGTTGCTACCTATACCAGTGTGCCATGGGGGAGTAGAGTGGGGGATATGTAAGGGGAAACCATCTTTATGCTCTTTTTTCTGACCCACCCTAGCCAGTCAGAAACACACACTGGATATTGTAATTTAATATTTGCCCTGGGGTTCATTCATTGGCCCAGAGAGTCTCACAACAAATGAATCTCACAACAAATCTTCAATTTGGTCCTGAGCATCAGGCTCATGTGTTTTAATTTCACTTTGTTTTGGTGTCATTTCTGGGGCTTGAACTCAGGGTCTAGACACTGCATAACCTTTAACTTTACAAAAGCTCAAGGCTAACACTTTACTACTGGGAGCCAGAGCTCCATTTCTGACTTTTTGCTGGCTAATTGGAGATAAGAGTCACATGGACTTTCCTGATGGGGCTGGCTTAGAACCACAATCTTCTGGTGTCAGCCTCCAGAGTAGCTAGGATTACAAGTGTGCACTAAAGGCATCTGGCTTCAGGCTCCTTTTTAATGGGTCTTCTATCTGTGCTCAGTATTCCCTGTTTGAAGGAAAATGCTACTGTGTTCTGAACTTCAAAACTCAGTTCATTGTTTAAAAAATTGTATTTACAATTGGTTTTAAGGACTCATTTCTTTTTCAGAGCACTGTATGAAGGGCGGTCCACTGTAGTCATCACACACTACTGATTATTTTCCAATCTTTTTCTATATTGCTGTAAGTTCATTATCATTGTGATCTGCTTAGAAAGTTATTTTAAATCCAGATGCAGTGATACATGCCTGTAACTCCAGCTACATGAGAAGCAGGGCTGAGAGGATTGCAATTCAAGGTCAGCTCAGGGGAAAATGTTAATATAAATCTGTCTCAATAAAAAAGCCAGCTGTGATGGGCCATGACTGTGATGCAGAGGTAGGAGGCAGAGGTAAGGGGATAGTAGTCTTAAATTAGCTTTCCAAAAACACAAGATCTTTTCTGAAAGAAAAAAAAAACAAGGTAAAAAAGCCTGGGAGTATGGCTCAACTGATGGAACATTTGTCTAGCAAGTGCAAGACCCAGAACTGAAACCCATTTCTGCCAAAATGATTATGTTTATCATATGTCCTTTCATTCCCCTTCAAATCTATTCAGATTCCCTTGCAGATGCACATGATAGGATTTTCTTCCCATTTCCCAGGACTCAAATCATTTCTCTTTTTGCTCATAATTTTTCTTAGATCTTAACTGTTATTTTAACTGTCTCTATATTGCATTGTGTAATAAAACTATCCACATCCCTTGAAATGAGACATTAACAAGGTTAATATTCGGATGTAAATGCACAGTGCCATCATATGTACAGTGTATAGAAAATCATACCAGAATAAGGCTGGGCTCCAAATCGGATTTACACTTTATTTCTCATAAAAATGACATATAATTAATATCTCAATACCACCAAACATTCTTTTATAGCGTAATTAGTGATTGCTGTGTCTTATAACATCATACATGATTTATTAAATTGATGTATTTTTGTTATTCAGATTGTTACCAGGTTTTGCTACAATAGAAGGATAAAGTTTTTTTTTTCCTTTGTTTTTCACTAGCTTCAGGGCTTGAACTTGGACATTGGACTCTCCCTCAGTTTCTTTAATCATAGCTGACCCTCTTATTACCAGAGCCCTGGCTTACAGTCTGGCATTTTGCTGGTTGATCCAAGAAAAGTTTCTTAGACTTGCTTCCCAGACTGGCTTTGAACTGCAGACCTCTAGATCTCAACCTCTTGAGTAGTTAGGATAAGAGGTGTAAGCAACAAATTTCTCACTAAAGAACAACAAATTTTAATGGGGCTCAAAGACTATTCTGAAAAAATAAGACAAAGAAACAGATTTTGATTACCAAATATTTTAATTCCCAAGTGACAGATCACTTATTTAACATAAAACTCAAAATAATACAGCTTCTATACATGGGAAGTATATAACATGTACTCAATATTACTATGAGAAGATATCTATGTTAGAAAAAAATTAATTCAAATGTATTAAAGAAGAAGTAGCATTTTTCACACGTTTGTAAAGTTTCTTCTTGTTGAAATTTCTTCCCTTTATTATATTCTTTCCTTATAAATGAGTAATACCTATTATAGTAAAACTGAAAGAGTTTATGTACTCTCTAAAACTTCCCAGGTGTAAAGCTAGGAGTGAATCGTGTATCTATTTCTTATTAACATGGGATAGCATGAATGTAAGGTGTGTTGAATGTATTTCCCTTTCGCTCTTCTGATTTCTAAAACAACAAAGGACCTCTATGAAGAGCTTCAGATTTAGGGAAAAGATGAAAGGTAACATGCAGTGTTTAGTAGAGTTTGCTTTCAAAGTAGTTTTGTTGTGCTTTTTCCTTTCTCCTGGAAATGGGTTATAGAACCTAATTCACAAGCTGGTTGATTGGTGCTGAAGTCAAGGAAATAAAGGGGTAGCTTGTTATTTGCTAGTCATGTTCTGTGTGTCTCTTGCTCCATCACTCAGCCTTCATTGCCTTGTGTTTTGTATTGCATGGTAGATGGCCTTAGCATACCTTCTCTTCACAACATTTTAAAAGAGAAATTTATTTTACCTGAATATATAAATATATATATATATATAAAATATATATATAGTCTTTTGAGTATAGTAAATGAGAAGGACACCAAAACCCACAGGAGGAAACAACCCTGTTTCAAATAGATATATTCAATATAGTTGGTAAACCAGGTGTGGTGTTGTTTTCCTGTAATCCCAACACTCAAGGATGGTACTGAGTTTGAGCCCAGTCTGGGTTACCTAATGGGTTTCTATCTAAAGGAAAACAAACCAGGAAAGCATGTGCCAACACAAAGGTGCTGTGAGATTATTTTCAAGACTTGTCTGGTTCATAATATTTCAGAATTTAAATACATTTAAAAGTCTATATAGATAAAAGAGGAAGAAGATGAGGGTGTACCTCCTAGAGTAGCTGTCAATGTGTAAGGAACGCTTGCATTGTCAGTCACCATGCCTTGTCTGTGCTCTCTGCTGATGTTTTTCTTCTTAGCAAGGTAGCCTCCTCCTCCTCCTCATACCTCCTCCTTCCTCTCCTCCCCCTACCCCCACTCCCAACTTCATTGTGCCTTCCAAGACACACTGGAGAATGCTTGCAATATAACTACATCTTAGCAAATTAATTAGAACCTAGGAGAAAATAGGCCAACTCTAAGAAAAAGAATCACCCCAGAGAAGGCAAGGTGTGAGGTAAGTATAGTTTTAAGGCAGATTAAAGGCAAAGATGAGGGGAAAAAATCTCTTTAGTTCACTGAAGTGTTCACATTTTGCACATATAGTCTGAATGTAAATCAGGAAAGTGGCTTCCTTTCATTCTTCCCAAACCTCTACTAGCCATGGAGACTAAGCTTATAGGTAACACTCACTGGAATGTGTAAAAGGTTATATTTAGAAAAGTAAGTTTCATCTCTTCATGGACATAAGTTGGAACTTAATATTGAAAATTTGATTTTTTATTGTCTATAAAGGTATGAAAAGTTACAGTTATATAAGTCAGATAAGGAAAAAAATTGGGTTAAAAGCATGTGCTACTTGTTTCCTCGCTAAGAAAATTCAGCCTACCTAATGATTGTAAAGATGTTTCCCCTGTTTACTTATTGTGCATTTTTCTATCTTTAACTTTTATGGTTCGGTTTGTAATCTGCACTGAATTGATTTTTATGAATGGTACGAAGTAAAACCCTGTTATTGCCCAAACAGATATTTATTTTCACTATCATTTGTTGAAAAGTCTATTTGTTGTTGTTGTTGGCTCCCATGAAATTACCTTGGCCCTACTCTTGAAGATCTATTGGCTGCATGCAAGCTCCATTGATTATTATTAGAATACCAGTGGCTTTAAATGCCTGTGGTTTCAGTTTTATCTTGTTACCATTTATTTTCAAATAGTATTTTGCATGGTTGAAACTCTATCAGCAACTTTAGAACTTTTATATCACCTTTTTTAAACATCTATGGATCATAAGTATATGGGTCTATATTTCTGGACTCAATTTTTGTTCAAGTTTGATCACTACCTCTTGTTTAGCTATTATGATCAAGAGATATATATCTTCCAGATCATAGGCATCATTTTCCCTTGAAATATAGATATTGTTCAAATAGTTACGTAAGGACCATTACTATTATATCATTAGGTAAGGACATGGATGCCTATGTTTCTATAGATGTATATTTAAACCACACTGAGAAGCTAAAAGGAAATGAAACTCAGCCCATCACTAGTGATCAGCAAGGCTCTAGGTACAATGTCTTGAAGTGACCAATGAGGTGATATCTATAGTGTTTTGAACTTCCCACAAGGACAATCCCTCAAAAAAGGTGTTGTTCAAACTTTATTCAATCTAATAATTTCTTTGCTCTGCTTCTATGGTTAAAGTATAAGAGCCTTCTTCATTTGCCTCAGTAGCAGAGCCCCTAAACCACATCTGCTTTTGTGCTATTGTGAATTAACTTCTGCTCAAATAAACTAACCTAACCTAACCTAAACTAAACTAAAACCTATATGATCAGAGTTAGGTAAATCTCTCTGAGATTCTCTCACTTCATATACCATTGTAAATTACTTTTCTTGGGTTCCTTCTGAGTTCATAATTCCATGTTTTTAGCCCCAGTTCTGTAGAAGCAGGGAACTATTCTCCTTTACAGCTTATCCAAGGAACCACTGGAACAGTTCTGCTGCTGGGAATAGAAAATAATACAGCTAGTTTGGAAAAGAGTTCTGAAGATTTTTTTTTGTTTTTGTTGTTAAAGTTAAATATATGATGATCAGATGGCTTATAATAAAGTAAATACTATAAAAGGTTAAAGTCTGTAAAGCCATATATCAACACACATATTCCTGCACAAATATAAATAAAGTTTTGCTGATTATTTTATTTTATTTTATTTTGGGTCCGGTCATGGGTCCTGAGCTCTGGGCGTGGGCTCTGTCCTTCAGCTCTTCAGCTCAAGGCTAGTGCTCTACCACTTGAGCCACAGCACCACTTCTGGCTTTTTTCTTTTTGCTTATGTGGTGCCGAGGAATCGAACCAGGGCCTCAGGCATGCAAGGCAAGTGCTCTACCACTGAGCCACCTTCCTAGCCCAGTTGCTGATTATTCTAACTCCTAGCAATGGCTCAAATGTACAACAACAGAAGAGGGCATAAACAAGTTGGATATGGATAACCAGACAATAAAATAGTACTCAGCAAAAAAGTAGAATGAAATCTTATACCTCAACATATATGGATTCGAGAAACATTTTGCTGAGTGGAAGAGACAAGATACAAAAGAGTGCATATGGTATGATTCCACTGATATGAAATTCTAAACTAGGTAAAACTAGACTACAGTAAGTGCTATACTGAGGCCAAGGAAAGAAGTAGAGTTGAACTTCAAAGGAGCTTCCAACTATGGGATTTCAAGATCAATAGATGCCATTGCTTCATTTTAATGGGAGTCAAAGAAGTATTTTCCAGCATTTCTCTTGACACTTAAGTCTGTTTTGTACTGAATCCTACTGTGCTTAATATGTGCTTATTAATAATTAAGTTTGTCAGATTTAAATTACATTTGTCAAAACTCATAGAATTCTACATTTAACATATAAGCATTTTATTATTTGTAAATTTTATAACAATAAAACTGATATATTGACTCATCTTTTTAAAAATAGTATTCTTAGTATAATTTGGAAGAACTATAGCAACAAGTAAATAAGAACACCACCATGCAATTGCTTTTAGTAGTTTACATTGTTATGAAGTGTTACATACAAGTTAGGCAATGATGGTTAAAATATAAATTATATTTCAATAGTTTTCAAATAACTATTTAGAAGCTTAGGCTTAAGTGAAAAAAGGCTTGTATTGAATAGGTGATTAGCTTTAGTGGTAGTTAAAATTTCAATAGCTACATGTGAGTATTATAGGTAAATTGGGAGAACTTTGGATATTTTAACTAAGTATAATTAATTTTCTGTTTCGGAACACATCATTGTAGTGCATAACATGTTGAAAGATTCAATGATAGAAATTTTAGCATAAATGGGACGTGGACTAGTCATTGTAAGTCTATATAGCATTAAAGCACAAGGAAAAAGTACTATAAAAAGTACAACTCAACATAATACAATAGACTTTTTGACTCAAAGACTCCATAGCTCCAAACAACTTGGTTTCTCCTGCTCCCCTCCTCTACTCTTTCATAGTGATTCTAGAGCTTGAACTCAAGACCTCATGCTGGTGCTTGACTTGCTTTCTCAAGGTTAGTGCTCTACCACTTGAGTCACTCCTACAGTTCCAGCAAAGGTTGCATCTCTCTTATGCACTCTTCTCATAGAAAACTGATAATGAGGGGAAGAAGCCAGGTAAATATATGACTTTGCTTCATTTTCATATAAAACTATCCATGAGAATCAAATGAAAGTTTTCCAACATTCTTCTGACAAAAGCTAATTCTGAAAGTTTCATAAATCCCGGGATACCATAAATCTTTCCTTTAATTAAATGTGATTTGTAGTAGTAAAATTAAAACAGTAAAACAGTATCTCAAAGGAAATGTAGAAACCTTTATATAATACATTATGATGTTGTAGCCTATTCAGCATAATTTTATGAGGCTTGAGTTTGTGGACAGTATTGTCCACTGTTAAATTCCCCTTAGAGGTCTATATGTCATATAAAGTTGATGTTTAAACCCAGTGTTATGATCACAACTGAACGAATTTGGATTCCAGATCTTTATCAGGATTTTTATCGTGCATATGGTTTTCTTTCTATGGGAAAATTAAGTTGTGTGTGTGTGTGTGTGTGTGTGTGTGTGTGTGCATATGTGCATTTCCATTCCAGGTATTGAATACAGTGCCTTGAACTGTCTCTTGCTCAATTTTTGGCTCAGAGTTGAAGTCTACCAATTGAGCCACATCTCCAGTTTCAGCTCTTTGTTAGATAACTGCAGATAAAACTCAAGGATTTGAAGGATTTGTCTACTCAGGCTGGCTTTGAACTGTGATCCTTAGATCTCAGCATTCTGAGTAGATAGCATTATAGGTGTGAGCCTAAAACATTATTAAATAACATTATTAGATCTCAAGAAATTGTGCTATTGTGTTATGGCAAAGATATCTGCACATGAAAGAATGACATTAGCCCTTACCTCACATCATATTCAAAAAGTAGCTGAACATCAATGTAGGAATTGATTTTTGTACATGATATGCAATAAGAACCCATACCAGAGTATGGGATTTTGTTTTGGATGATGAAAAATGTTCTAAATTTATGTGGCACTAGTACAATTTTGTGATTATAGTAACATCAATTGAATTGTATACTTTAAATGAATAAACTTTATGGTACATAAATTATATTTCAAGAAAACTATTACTAAATAGTCTTATTGGATTTCTTTTGATTCACAGTATTTTTCTGGCAATATTACTCACAGTAAGTATCCTTGGCCTATACATCTATGAAATCAATACAGCCGCAAATTTTCGATACATACATGTGCTTTCAAATGACTAAACATTAACTGCTATATAAAGCATTTCAGCTTGTGCGTGTGTCAGAAGACACACGGTAAGTGTGGATTTTAGTGGAATCATCTGTTATGGAGTTGTAGTGAAGAACCTCATGATCACTAGTACTAAACAAATGGATTTACTCATATCCAAGTGGAGAAGCTTTCAATCCTACAAAATGCTTATTCTCAGTTAAATTGTTACATGTCTCTCACCTCCCCCCTCCCAGAACTGATCATGAAGATAGAGAATGAAGGAAGCTTATAGCCACCATGAGGCTGGGGAATACAGTCATTTCACAAGTTTAATGGGTATACTCCTAATGTGAACAAACAAAAATTCTTGTGAGGTTGCTGCAACCATAGACTACTTACAATTTAAGTCACAAAGATCTACAACGGACATGAAAAAAATTAGCTAGGTGCCTGTGGGTCATGCCTGTAATATTCAATATTCAGGAGGCTAATACCTTAGGATCCTGGTTCAAAGCCATAGTGGAAAGGAAAGTCTGTATGACTCTTAGCTCCAGTTAACCACTAAAAAGCTGGAAGGAAGGCTGTGGCTCAAGTGGGAAAATAGGAGCCTTGAGAAAGAAAGCTAAGGGACAGAGATCAAGGCCCAGTACTCTCTCTCTCTCTCTCTCTCTCTCTCTCTCTCTCTCTCACACACACACACACACACACACACACACACAGGACCAACATTATACAGTAAGTGGGTTATATAAGTCCTGCAACAAGAATGGATTTTATTGGTGAACTCCAACAAAAAGTTGTTTCCACCTAAAAGCTCAAAATAAACCCTTCCTCCACTATCAGGGAAACAAAACACTAACACTGTATCAAAAAGACCCCTGAGGGGGGTGGGAGACAATAATGAAAGGGGTGACATCAAAACTGATTTGTTGAATGGTAACTTCCTTGTACAACTACTTAAAGATTATATATACATATATATGTGTATATATATATATGTGTGTGTGTATATATATATATATATATATATATATATATATACATATGAAGGCCCATGTGGTGTCAATATGGCCTTGAAATCCATATTGGACCCTGGTGAAGTGGTGAAACTCTCAACCACATCAAAGACCTCAAGAAGCCTGTGAACCAGGTCTCTAGTGTAAATCATCAGAGAACAACGTCAGAACATCACTAGGACTGAAAACTCTAGTTGGCCCAGAGCCAGGCTTCCTGACTTGGAACATCTGGAGGTGATAGAGAATGAGTAACAGCAAATGCTCCAGCAACTTCCAGGCGGCCAGCATGAATGGGGCAACCTCCATAGTGAAGAGAGAATAAAGAGTTTATGGGAGCCCTGAAGCTCAATTTCAAACAATGTGGTCCAGCTGTGGACTGCTGAGAAGGCTCAGCATGAGAGAGAAGTCATCTGTGAAGATGAAGGTACTCTTTTTGAACAAAGGCTCCAGGCTGAGTTGAGGGCAAGTGGCTACCTTCCAATCACTTGTGGGTATGTGCAGCTATAAATTCAAACTCTGCTTTCATGTGGACCAAGTTTGGGAGAAATACTCTTTCCTGTGTATTGTGGTTTTTTTAAAACTGAACACGCACATATCACTTGCATCATTTTTGAATCTGAAAGACAGCAATAGAGTCAGTGTCCATACATGCAATATTTGCTATTGTTACCACCCATTACATTGATGAATTCATAGATTGTATATATACATGTCATATATAATATACATATATGCATAATATACATGCATATATTAAAATACTATATATAATGTGTGTATATTTTGCAAATAGAAATTTTATCTCTCTATCTGTGTGTGTGTGTGTGTGTGTGTGTGTATGCTGGGTTTGAACTCACCACCTTTAACATTCCCTTAACTTTTTCACTCAAAGATGGTGTTCTACCATTTGAACTATTTCTCCATTTCTGGCTTTTTGCTGGTTAACCAGAGATAAGAGCCTCTCACATTTGTCTGCCTGGGCTGGCTTTGAACTTGGATCTTCATATTTCAGCCACCTGAGTAGCTATGATTACAAGCTTGAGCTACTGGCACCTAGCTAGAGATCTTCTAACAATAAAAACTCAAATTTTATTATATTTCTCTTTGTAACAAGACTTATTAAAATAGATCTATGAGGGTTTCTTGGGGGTGGTTCATTTTTTGAGCTGTATGTACTTTAGATATGAAGCCCTTGTCTAATGTATAGCTAGTAAAAATCTCCCATTTTGTGGGATTTCTATTTATCTCATTAGCTATGTCCTGTGCCATGCACCTTACCCATTAGAATAGCCATTATCAAGAAAAACAACAATAACAGATGCTGGCAGAGGTGTGGCTAAAAGGGAACAGTATTACACCATTGGTGGGAATGTAAACTTGTTCAACACTCTGGAAAGCAGAATGGAGGTTCTTCAAATGACTAAACAGAGCTTCCCTATGATCCAGCAATTCCACTCCTGGGAATTCATCCAATAGAACAGAAATAATGCTGCACTAAGTCTACCAACACAACCATGTGCATTGCAGTATTGTTTACCATAGCCAAGATATAAAATCAACCCAGATGCCCCTCCATGGATGAATGGATCAAGAAAATGTGGTATATATACACAATGGAATGCTACTCATCCATCAGAAAGAATAATGTTGTACTATTCATTAGGAAATGGAAAGACTTGGAAAAATTGTATTAAGCAAAGTAAGCCAGGCCCAAAGAAACAGGTTGCATGGTTTCCCTCATTTGTTGTAACTAGAATGTGTTTATAAATCTACAAATAAACACACTGGATAGTAAATGAAACTCACAAGACTATGTTGGAAATGAACTTTACAACTTTGGGGGAGAGCATTGCAGGGGATGGAAAGTGGGCGAAAATGAGGGAGGGAGTAACAATGTTCAACAAGAAATGTACTCACTACCTAACATATGTAACTGTAACACCTCTGCACATCACCTTGACAATAAAATTAAATTTTAAAAAAGGCAAAAATATGCTTGGACATGATAAATTATACAGGTCTGGAGACATTCACACCGTGAGACCAAAGAAAGATGTACTTAGGAAAGCATCACAAAGGCTCAATAGCTATGGGCATATGATTACATAAAATGATGTTTATTGAAATGAACTTCAAGAAATGGAAACTCCAAGAAATGGTTGGGAGGGAAAACTGGGAGAAAATGTGGGAAGAGGTGACACTCTTAAATACTCATTACTTGACTTATGTAACT
Source organism: Dipodomys ordii (assembly GCF_000151885.1). Lineage (NCBI taxonomy): Eukaryota > Metazoa > Chordata > Mammalia > Rodentia > Heteromyidae > Dipodomys > Dipodomys ordii. The sequence goes on along the minus strand of NW_012267356.1, from coordinate 5,436,236 downwards.
GTAATTCTTCTGTATATCACCTTTACAATAACAATAAAAAATTGATCTAACAGCTGAGCACCAGTGGTAGTTTACACCTATAATACTAGCTACTTAGAAGGCTGAGATCTGAGGGTCATGATTCAAAGCCAGCCTGGGCAAGAAAGTCCATGAGACTGTTATCTCCAATTAATTATCAAAAATCCAAAAGTGAATTGTGGCTCAAATGATAGAGTATAGTCTTGATCAGAAAAGCTCAGGGACAGTGCCTAGGCCCTGAGTTCAAGCCCCAAGACTAACGTGTGCATGTGTGCGCACGCACACACACGCACACCCACACCCCCCCCCACACACACAGAGTAACAATTATCAAAACAATTATTTGAGAACTACAGATTTTTTTTAATCAACTTAAGATTTTTTTTCCTTAGGTTGATCATGGGGCTTGAACTCTGGGCCTGGGTGCTGTTCCTCAGCTATTCAATTCAAGGCAAGTGCTCTACCACTTAAGCCACAGTGCCACTTCTGGTTTTCTGGTGGTTTATTGGAGATAAGAAGTTTCATGGACTTTTCCTGCTTTGAACCATGATCCTCAGATTTCAGCCTCCTGAGTAGCTAGGATTACAGGTGTGAGCCACCAGAAGCCAAACTAAGATTTTTGAAAACAGAACAGTGTATTTATATTTTCTTTAAACGTTCTTTTGTTTTAGCTTCTATAAAGATTTCAGTTAGAGTTTTTCTGGAAAAAATTGAATTAATAAAAAAGTAAAGGCCATTGTAAAGATTAAGACAGGTTATCTGGGTAGGTTCTGAGGATCTATTCCCAAATAATTCTGCAGTCATTGTTCAGCCTTAATTTCCCACTGGTAGATGGCTTTATTTCTGTGGCAAGCACGTATCCCAGAGTGATTAAGTTAAAGGACAAATCCTTCTACAGATCCAACTTGCCTGATGGCTTTAAAACTGTCTGTCCTGCTTTCTCTGTTGTCTTGTTTGCTTGGTCTTCATCACTAAATGACCATGGATTTAATGAAGAGAAAGTTTTCTTTGTCACGTCACTGCGAAGTTTTATTTTTGTTTTTTGGTCTTTTTTTTGGGGTGGGGGGTCAAGGCTCAGGTCTTTCTCTTACAGAGGAAGACACACAAACTGCCCTGAGAATTTTCATTCCCAAATCACTTCTCACATCATCAAAGTTTTCCGCGGAATTTATCTTACCATAATATAGTGTTATATATTCTGTGATGAATTTCACAGGGGCAAAATGGATAAGAGAATCAGAGCTCTTAATTATCCTTCCGGGAGGAAAAAAGCTGTCTTTTCCCTTTGATAATTTTCTCAATCTTCAAATTAATTTTGACAATGAACACTTGGTCTCAAGTAGAAATTTTTAAATAAAGCTGTAAGAAATGTTTTACTAGAAATGTTACTAAAGAATATACTATTTTGGGGCAGAGCTTATATACTCTCTTGAAAGATACTATGTTTTATTTCCACAAAGTTAATACTTGTACATAATTCTAAAGGCAAATGTTCCTATGGAAATTAGCAAGAAACACATAGACTCCTCATCCTACCTCTGATTGTGACTAATTCCCAGTCCCTAGAACCACCTTTTCAGATTTTAGTTCCTTAGATCATTGCCAAAAGACCTCATTATTCTCTATTTTTGATGGGTTTTAGTTGTTTTGGATATTTTCCATGAACTTTCTTCTACTGTTAGGAAAGATTAAGCTTTATTATTATTATTAGTAGCAGCAGCAGCAGCAGCAACAACAACAGTAGTAGTAGTAGTAGTATCAGTACTACTACTACTACTGTAACTATTTTTTGGCTGTATTCCTTTCTCTTTCCAATGAGTACTTTCATCTTCCAGATATACTCAGGTTACTAATTCTATTTAATTTCTTTGTCAACCTTGGCCATTTGGTATGACTGAGTATATTTTTTTCTTGTAAAGCTGTTTGTTTGTTAAGTGATAGGGGCTTGCCTATGCAGGTTAGGCTGGCTTTGAACTTATGATCCTCCTGCTTTCCCTTCTCTAGTGCTAGGATTACAGACAGACATGTGCCACCATACCTGGCTCTTGTAGAGCCTTTTGATTTCTTTGCAGTTGATAACTTCCACCTTTTTTACTTTTGTTTTTATTATAGTTTAATGTGCTAGTAATAACTTGTCTTTCTGAGAAGTATAATTATAACTTCAGTAGGTTCAATGAAATAGATAATATGCACTTTGTGTGTGTGTGTTATTGTTGTTGTTGGTGGTGTTGTTATTCTTGGAAATATAACTCCTGAAGCTTTGCATTCTCGTGTATCAATTGTACTGGGTGTTCTTTAATCAAGATATTGGCCATCATCAATGGAGAGCCCTTTTTCTTCCTCTGTTAGGAGGTAATATCCTCAAACTCAAATCTCTAGTTTTTTGAATTTCTCTTTTATTTGCAAACCTCATCCAGTAACACCACATGGGAAGGTAACTGAAAGGCAAACTTTTGGAAACATTAAATTATCTGAAAATATCCTAGCATTACCTACATGAACCACCCTTCATTGATAGTTTGTCCAGACATAATTTTATATTAGGAATATATGTTTTCTCAAACTTTTTGAAGACTTGCATTACTCTCTTCTTATCACTTTTGGAATACTTCTTAATATCATTTTTATTTATGACTTCTTACATGTGGTTCATTATTTTTCTTTTTTTAAATAAGTTTTTTATTGTGAAAATACCATACAGAGGGATTACAATTGCATGAGCAAGGTAATGAGTACATTTCTTATCCAGCATTGTTGCCTCCATTATTTTTCTCTAAGAGCATTATGTGTGTAGGGGGAAGGGTGTGCAGTGTGTTCCTTTCATTAGTATTGTTAAACTTTTTTGGCTGCCTCTCTTTTCCCTCCCAATTTCTTTCTGATATTCCAAAGTGGTCTAATCTTGGAAATCTTGATTCATTTGCATTCTTCTTTATACCATCTCATTTCTTTTTATCTCTTAGTTTTCTTTTCCGCTGGAATATTTTGTAGCGTTGACTTTCCTTTGAATTTTTTTTTACAATTAACATCTTTTTTTTTTATTGTGAAAATACCGTACAAAGGGGTTACAATTACATGGGCAAGATAATGAGTACATTTCTTATCAAGCATTGTAGCCTCCTCCTTTGTTTCCCCTTCTCATCCCTTCCCATCTTCCTCCATCCCCCACCCAATCCTCCTCCCCCCCCCACCAAAGTTGTAAAGTTCGTTTTCGACATAACGACTTGTACATCTCATTGTTGCAATGGGTACACCTGTATCCCTATTTAAACGATTTGTCTTTTCCCTTCTCCTCCACAAATTATACCACCATCAAATACAATGAAAGCAGGGGTTATACCATGGGGGAGGGACATACAAAGCAACAAAGAAATACTCTTATAAATGTGTTAGAAACAATCTCATGAAAGAAAAAAAAACATTTGAATACATATCTAAGGGTTCATTTCCCTAACATCAACTTATCTGACCTTTTCTGCTTGACTAAGACATATACTAGTTATTGTAAATAAGGGAAACCATGGGACCTATGTTTCTTTGGGCCTGGCTTACTTCACTTAATATAATTTTTTCCAAGTCTTTCCATTTCCTAACAAATGGGGCAATGTCATTCTTTCTGATGGAGGCATAGAATTCCATTGTGCATATATACCACATTTTCTTGATCCATTCATCTACTGAGGGGCATCTGGGTTGGTTCCATATCTTACCTATGGTAAATAATGCTGCAATAAACATAGTCATGCTGGTAGCTTTAGTGTGGTGTTGTTTGTGAACATTTGGGTAAATGCCCCAAATTGGGATTGCTGGGTCATTGTGGAGCTGTATGTGGAGTCTTTTGAGGAACCTCCATACTGCTTTCCAAAGTGGTTGAACAAGTTTACACTCCCACCAACAATGAAGTAAGGTTCCCTTCTGTCCACATCCCCTCCAACATCTGTTGTTATTAGAGTTCTTGATTTTTGCCATTCTAACTGGGGTGAGGTGGTATCTCAATGTTGTTTTGATTTGCATTTCTTTTATGGCTAGGGAAGTTGAGCATTCTTCATGTGTCCATTGGCTATCCTTCTTTCCTCTTCAGAGAAGTATCTCTTTCAGGCTTTAGCCCATTTATTTATTGGGCAGTTGTTTCTTTGAAGATTTTCTGTTGGGGGATTTAATATTTTGAGTTCCAAGTATATTTTAGATATGAGACCCTTGTCCATTGTATGGCTAGTGAAGATCTTCTCCCAATCCGTAGGCTTTCCATTGATCTTGCTAGCTATGTCCTTTGCCATGCAGAAGCTCTGCAACTTCATGCAATCCCATTTGTCCAATCTTTCTTTGATTTGTTGTATTTCTGAATCTCTATTAAGAAAATTTATCTATTAAGAAAATTTCTTCCATTCTGTAATGTTTTCAGAGTGTCTGCTTTGACTCCAAGGTCTTTGATGCATTTGGAGTTGATTCTGGTGCAGGGTGGTATATGAGGATCAAGCTTTAGTTTTCTACAAGTAGTTAACCAATTTTGCCAGCACCATTTACTGAAGAGGATGTCTTTCTTCCATTCTATTTTTTTAATTCCCTTATTGAAGATTAGATGGCTATAGGTCTGTCGGTTCATTTCTGGGTTTTCAATCCTATTCCATTGGTCCTGAGGTCTGTTCTTGTGCCAGTACCAAGCTGTTTTGATTACTATGGCTTTATAGTAGAGTTTGAAATTTGGTATTGATATTCCTGCAGCACTTTTTTTTCTGTTGAGGAGCGTTTTTGCTATTCGGGGTCTTTTATTGTTCCATATGAATTTTTGGATTGCCTCTTGTATTTCCTTGAAGAATGAGGTTGGAATTTTGATGGATATCGCATTGAATTTGTAGATAGCCTTGGGAAATATTGCCGTTTTCACGATGTTGATCTTTCCAATCCAGGAGCATGGGAGTTTTTGCCACATTCTAAGTTCTGTTTTGATTTCCTTTTTCAAGTTTTTAAAGTTTTCATCATAGAGGTTCTTCACTTCTTTGGTTAAGTTAATTCCTAGGTATTTTATTTTTTGTAGGTCTATTATGAATGGAGTTGCTTTCCTAATTTCAGCCACACTTTTCTCATTGTTGGCCTACAGAAAAGCCATTGATTTTTGAGTGTTAATTTTATACCCTGCTACTTTGCCAAACATTTGAATCAGCTTGAGTAATTTGGGAGAGTAATCTGAGGGATTCTTTAAATACAAGATCATGTCATCTGCAAAGAGGGAGAGTTTTACTTCTTTTTTCCCTATTTGGATCCCCTTTATATTTGCATCTTGTCTTATTGCTGTAGCTAGGCATTCTAATACTAGATTGAAGAGAAGTGGAGAGAGTGGACATCCTTGTCTCATTCCTGAGTTAGGAGGAAATAGCTTTAGTTTTTCACCATTAAGTATAATGCTTGTCATATAAAGCCTTTATTATATTGAGGAATGTTCCATGGATTCCTAATTTTTCCAGGACCTTCATCATAAAGGGGTGTTGAATCTTGTCAAATGCTTTTTTTGCATCTATTGAGATAACCATGTGGATCTTTTCCTTGCTCCTGTTGATGTGATGAATTATATTAATTTATTTGCGTATATTGAACCAGCTTTGCATTCCTTTTCATTTTCTGTATCTGGAAGTAACCTGCCATTTGGATCTTTCTCTGTTATTTCTGAAATTCCAGGGAGCCCCTCCCAGGCTCTGGAAATTGTTATCCACGCGACCTCCTTTGAATTTTTCTGTAAACTTCTGCATCATATTTTTATCTTTGAATAATTCTTTTAAATTTATCTTTTCTTTAGTCCATTTTTGTAAAGTTCTAAAAATATGATAGTTTAATTCTTTCTGTTTACTTGCTATCTTAGAATTCTTTCCTTTCTTTTTTAGCCAATTTTGTTCTATAACATAAAAATTAGAGACTTTCTAGGATTATGTTTAGAACATACATAAAATATGCTTTGTTTCTAGCAAGACCTTGTCAACTGCTGAGTTTCAGTGTAGGGGTAACTAGTTATGGCCTTCCTATTTTCTGTGTCTCTGTAGATTCTTTCCAATGGATAGATCAGTTTTTTTTTTCCAATTTATTGCCTAAGAGGCAGATGCTAGCTTTTTAGATGCTGAGTGTTTCAAGTTGCTGAATGCCTCACAGTTCACAGGGTCAACATTTGCATTTCTTGTCTATTTCCAATACAACCCCTTGGCCTGGGCCTCCCATATCTCTTTTATGAGCAAAACCCTATTATTCCAATTTCAATCTTCCAGAGTAGACTTCTAGGCTCTGGCAGATTCGAGAAAAGTTTAGTGCACAAGAGGAGGTCACATTTCCTTTTAGACTATGCAGAATATCTTGAAACTCATTCTTTTGTCCCCAGTCCCCTGACTTCACCTTTGAGAAGCATGTATTACCTCAACCTCCAGACCATTTAAGAGGGCCCTATGGTGAACATCAATTTGCTTTGTTGGTTTCTCCCATTGTAGATTTAGATTATTGTTTTCTTGACATTGGGAGACAGTTGCCGATCATATCTGTTGGAAATATCCATATTTTCTTGTTTGTTCTGTCTCTGTATCTATTTGCTTTGTTCTTGAGGGTTTTTATTTCTATTTCTTTATCTCTAAGTGTGTCTGAAAAGATGATGGAGAAATGGGCTTGTTGGGTGCACATATATAATCCTAGTTACTTTGGAAGCAGGGATAGGAGGATTGGAGGCCAGCCTCAGGAAGAGTTGCCAGAATTCTATTTCAAAAACAAGCCAGACATAATGGCATACACTTGTAATCCCAGCTATTAGGGAGGCAGAGTTAAGTAAATTATTGACTGAGGGTGGCCTTGGGTAAAAAGCATGAGACTCTGTTTGAAAAACTAAAAAAAAAAAAAAAAGTACTGGGTTACTGCTAAATTGTGGAGTACTTCCCTAGCAGGAAAATGGTGCCCATGATTTCAATCTCCAGTACTACCTTTACTCTCCCTTCAAAAGACAATAAACATAGACTCTGTATTTAATCTTCATGTTTCAGAGGAAGACTCCACATATAGAAACAGCAGTGTATTCCTGAAGAACCAGTGGATTTCTTGAGAAATTTGATGGGCAATGTAGATAGTTTCATGCCTCCCAGTGAGATAATTTTGTGTGAGGCGGGAGACTGGAGCATGACTATAGAAAAATTCTATTTCATAAAGGTAATTTCCACATGAAGTCATGACTAGAGGAATATTAAAAAATCTTAAAGCCATGGTCCTGTCATAGAAAATTTGAAGCCTGAAAGGATTTTTTGGTATCCTCAATCTAATGATTTTCAACAATCCTCTGTCATACTGTCCTGCTAATGACTTCTGGTACGCTTGTTTTTATCAATCACATTTTCATCATGTTTGATGTAGAGTTTGGTGTTCTGGCTAGTTTATAATACAGTTAACCACAGGGTACCATTTTGGATTAGCTGCAGAACAAGAGACTCAAACCTTGCAATATTTTAGAACATGGCTAAAAATCACCTATGTGTGGAGATCTTGGTGGGTAATAAGATGGATGTTATTTTAGTGAATTTTTCCTTAGAAAAATTCAAAACTAGACTATTATTTCCTTTGTTTGCATTACATCACTCAGCTTGATTAGAAGGAAGAGGCTCTTCCAGGGCTTGGTCCCGTGTTAAGATAGGACATGACTAGCAGGTATGTAATACCTGACTCCTCTCTTCCTAATTTAGGTCTTTTATTTATTTACACTCTGCATTGTTTTCCTCTGAATTTGTGTATATGTGTGTGTATGGGGGGCACAAATAATCACAGAAACTTTTTCTTTGTTGACAACTATAACAAAATACTACATTTGCCCTCTAATCTCACCCTATTTGTCATTCTTCACTTAGACCTGAAAATCCAAAGGAGGCATCAAGTGTAACAAACTTTATGGAAATAAAAAGAGAACCTTTGTTAGTTACTACTTTGTCTTTGTTATGATAAAATATTTGCAATAAACACTTAAAAGGAGGAAAGGTTTTGTGCTCTGAGAGGTTTTAATCCATGCTCAGTTGCCGCTATGGTTTGGGGGCTTACAGTGAAGCAGAATATGAAGGGGAGGGAGGGAGCAGGGTGGTAGAACCACACGGGTCACCTCATGGCAGCAAGAAACAGAAAAAAAACGAAAGAGATAGAAGCCAGAGTCTCAATAGTCCCTTAAAGACCACACCCTCATGACCTGACTTCCTAACTCTAAGCTCTACCTCCTCAAAGTTCCAGCACTATTAGTATCGCCTTCTGCTGGAACCCAGCTGTTGAACATATGGCTTAAGGAGACACTTCACCTCAAACAGATCAAACAGAACTAACATCTATTGAGATGATTGGAAATAGAGAGTTGAAAACTAAGATTTGTCCCCATGAGAAATTTTCAGGTTTTCTATTTATTTTCCTGCAGATATAGCCAGTTGGATGCTGAAAGTGAAAATGACTTCCATGTCAACACCAAGGGTACTTGGAAGGTGAGACTCTTCTGAGTCAGAATCATAAATTCCCTGAATTGGAGTGCAGTGGAATAGTTTTACAATGTTCTGAAAATTGCCACCAGAAAGAGTCACTTAAGGAAACAACAGATTTTTAGGTACATCGCAATGGCCAGGGAAACATCATAAAATCTATACTAATTATAAGTTATATGAATGTATCCAACAGAATATGTGAGCTGCTTAAAATCAATCATATTGAATTCTAACCATTAGGATTTTTTCTTTGTTTGTTTTCTTTTTTTTTTTTTGAATTCTAACCATTAGGATTTTTTCTTTGTTTGTTTTCTTTTTTTTTTTTTGTTTTTCTTTGCCAGTCCTGGGATTTGAACTTAGGGTCAGGGCTCAGTCTCTGAGCTTCTTTTGCTCAAGGCTAGCACTCTACCTCTTGAGCCATAGCTCTACTTCTGGATATGTGGTAGTTTATTGGGGATGAGTATCATTGACTTTTCTGCCTGGGTTATCTTCGAACCATGATCCACAGATTTCAGCCTTCTGAGTTGCTAGGATTATAGGTGTGAGTCACCAGTGCCTGGCTGGCTGCTTTAAACATAGAAAATGAACTTTTCATACTGTGTTCAAGTAACTCAAATATCTATAAGTCTCATAAGGATACAAATAAATTACTATCAGTATTGATATTAGCATTAACCTAGCATTGGTAATTTATTAGTATTAATAACCTTAGGCTTCTCTTCCAGCCTCTGATGAGGGACTGGAAGTTTCTATTTCTAGAAGCCTCCCCATCCCATGGGGCCACTCATATCTGTGCAGAGACAAGGTTTTCTTGATCCCCCTCTTTTCTTCTTTTTCATTCTTTTTGAAAAAGTAGTTAATAGTGATCCAGGGCCTACTTTGTGCTAGTTATTGTGACAAAACTATCTGAGTTCATCTGTATCTTGTGCCTTTGATAAGGAAAACCATCCCTCATCAGAACTAGTTAAATCTGGTAAGGAAAAGACTGCAAGCAATTTTTAAGAAACTAACCATTGAGATACAACTGTGCTCTATAAAAGGCTTGTACTCCTGTTGATAGGGGCTCAGACTTAGGAGCAGAAACTGCTCTGGGCATGCTGGCACAATAAATCTGAGTTCTGCCACTCTCCAAGTGCTGCTTGCTTCTTAGTGGTGTATTTTCCACAACACCATGCTTATCCTCATTTCATAAATAAGTAGACAGAGAATTAAGATGTTGTGCAGTTGCAGAAAGACAGACATTTTTTTCCTCTCTCCCTCTCCCTTCTTTTCCCTGCCCTCTCTCCTCTTCTCTTTCTTCTCTCTTCCTGGCCACTGTGATATAAACCCTCCTTGCATGATGGACTAAATACTATGAAACTAGCTCTCCTCCCACAGGAGATAGCAATCCTTGTGAAGGCTTCCTATTTTCTAGAGGTGATAAATCAGTGAAAAGGAGAGGGCTGGTGGCTCATGCCTGTAATTCTAGCTATCCAGGTGTCTGAGATTTGAGAATTGCAGTTCAAAGACAGCTTTTGGTAGGGAATTCTGTGAGATTATCATTGCCAATTAGCCAGCAAAAAACCAGAAGTAGAGCTGTGGCTCAGGTGATAGACCACTAGCCTTAAGCAATACAGCTCAGGGACAGCACCCAGGTCCTGAGTTGAATCCCCAGGCAAACCCTCACCTCCCACCACATACAAACATACAAAAAAGAAAAGAGAAAAAAGAGATGAAGAATACTAGCATGACAGGCATATGGGTGATCTGTAATGGTGGCTCAAGAAAAGTGCAGTGAATATGGACTTGCAGAAAACATTGAATGAGATGGGGAAAAAAAGCAATTCTAAGAGCTTGCATGGAGGTCCATGAAACTTAGAGATTTTAAATATGTAGGAGACAAGAAAGCATTTTTGGGGGGAGCCAGTCATGGGGCCTGAACTCTGGGCCTGGGCGCTGTCCCTCAGCTCTTCAGCTCAAGGCTAGCGCTCTACCACTTGAGCCACAGCACCACTTCCAGCCTTTTCCTTTTTGCTTATGTGGTGCTGAAGAATCGAACCCAGGGCCTCATGTATGCAAGGCAAGCGCTCTACCACTGAGCCACCTTTCCAGCCCCACAAGAAAGCATTTTACATAAAATAAACTTTTCAAATAGAAATCTTTAAAAACAAGTTTTGGTAATGTGGAAAGTCATAGCTATTTACCCAAAACACTGTAAGGAATTTACAGGTAGGATAGAAGCAAAATATTATAAAAGACAGTCTTAGTTCTGCTCCAATACTGAAGACAACCTTCAAATTGTGCAGCCCAATATAAGTAACCAGGTTTAGGAGAATCAAAGAGCATAAAGATTATATAGGCTTTGGAATCATGTGACTTGGGCTTAAGAACTGCTCAACATAGTTCCTACCTGCTCTGTAACCTTGTGCTGGTTATAGATAATCATACTTCTCTATCCAGGCTGGTAGAATAGCATGGAAAGCTATTAGCATGGAGCATGGCATATAGAAGGTAGCCCATTCAGTATAGTTTCTCTGGGAAAAACAGTAACAAAGAAAATGATTTGAAAAGGGTTTATAATCTGCCTAGGCTCTGTAGGGACAAGAGTATAATGATAAAATATAAAGAATCCTTCTGTATAATATGATTTAAGGGCAATTCATATAGAGAGCAGAGTTTATCCCCAAATAATAATTTTATATTTCAAATAAATATTAATTTAACTCTTCTCAGTCAAGCAGGACCAATTTGTTGGCATAATAGAATTTGTGCATTGCTCCACTGCTCTTATCTAGAGACAAAGTCCCCTAAAAGTGCCACCCTATTATTGAAGTGTGCATTAAAAGGGAGGGGAAGAAGCAATGTCCTGGCTTAGTGACATTTAAAATATGAATCTGCTCTTTCAAAAGGCCATTATTGCCTGTTATTTATAAGTAGCATGATCAAAGTTTAAGGGAATTTCCAGAATCTGCCTGATGTAACTCTGATTCATGAGTATGGTTCTTTTTTTATGCTAAACTCAGTGTTTTCTGCAGAAATTCACATCTATGACCTTGGGAGTTCTCTGAAAATGATTTTGCACATAGTAAGCATTGTTACTGCCATTGTAAAACTTGCTAACTGGTAAGTTCAGGTGGTGCTAGGATGATCTGGTGAAAGGTAGATCGAAGAGTACAGAATGGGGCTCTATGATTGTCCCTTGACCATGAGATCCTAACAGTTACTTCTTTTAGGTTTCTTCATCCTTCCAGTTTATTGGAGAAGGGGATACTTCCCCTGGCTCCTGAATAAGAAGGAAATGGCATGTGGAATGAGGGAGGAAAGGAGATACAGGTTCAGCAGAACCTGATACAGATATTGATATCTACTTCACCCCAAATTTTAGTTACCCGTTAATTTTCTCAGAGTTCCTGTGAATCAAAAATCTGAGCATGGCTTAGCTTCAGAATCACTGATGATATAATTAAGGGCTTAATTAGGGCAGAGCTCTCATCAGAAGGCTCATCTGGAGGAAAATCCACTTCTACGTTTCCTAATGTTGCTGTTGACCCCTGGTAGCCGTTAGACTAAAGGCTTCAAGCCATAGTCACTACTGGCCAGAGGTGTCTTCTGTTTCTTGCTAAATGGGCCTCTCCAACAAGGCAGCTTCTCTTATCAGGGCCAATGAGAGGGAAAGTCTTCCAGCAAGACGGAAGTAATATTTTATAAAAACCTAATCGTGCAAGTGACATCCTTCATGTCTTCTTCTATTGGTCAGGTGTAAATTATGCCAAAGGACTGGGAAAACTAAGAGGTGGGACACTGAAGATACCATCTTGGAGGCTGCTTTCCATAGAGGCTGCTCTGAATATGGAATATTTATTTGAGTGAGTATTTCTTTGGGAGAGTGAAACTTCAGCATAACTCAGGGAAGAGTTTTCCTAGAAAGAGGGAATAGTAAGTGTGAAGAACTGTAAGGAGGAATGTCTTTTCTCTCTAAAGGAAAAATGGACACGGGCTCCTATGACAGAGGGAGGGAGGTTGTGGTAAAGAAGTGGGCAGTCTACTGAAAGCAGGGTCTTTAAGACTGTGGAATTCTCTTTGGATTCCGTTTTGAATGGGAAGAGAAGTCATGAGGAGTCCTTAGGAAGTGAAATCAAAGAGATGACTCACCTCCTAAGAGGCTGTGGCTGCTATCAGGGTAGGATGGGGAAATAAATATACACTTGGAGATGTCAGGAGGGAGGACAGGTAGTGGTCCTGGTAAGTAATAAGGGTTTCTTACTGAAGTTAGAAAGGAGAAAAATTCAATTGCCATTATTACTTAGGTCAAGCATTTATGTGCGCTCATATTACAGGAGAAATTTGTTTTGCATACACATTGGAGGTTCTACCTATAGGGGAAATGACTTCCTGTGCTCTGAAGTTAGGGCATAGAACAAAAATCTACTTTGTAGATATTTAATTGGTTATTCTGATGTAGATTGCTCATGGATGTCTGTTGAGAAACCCTGCCTTTGTTACTGACACTATTCACAAAAAAAGAGAAGTAAATGCCTTGTGAAGGAAGATCCTTACATTTTCCTCCCCCTGCCACACACAATGGAATTCTTTATTTTTTAGTGCAATCTGTCATGCCATGAAGACTTCAGTGATTCTGTTGCACTTTCCCATTAACTCCCTCCTATATCTGCTCAGTCTCCATAAAATGGAGAGCAGCATTGTAAGGATATATGTTTTTCTTTTCTTAATTTCTGCAGGTTACTCTGTATTCAGGCCTGCAAATGTGATTCTGTATTTTAATCAAACTTCAGGGATATTTTCAAAGAAACCATGTGGTATAAATTACCAGTTCAGGTATTAGAGACAGAATTATGTTTCTCTTATGTAATCTTGACAATGCAGCAGATTGTGTTTGACACATTGATAATGACACAAAAGCTTGAAAAATGGTTTGGATGTGTAATAAACTAAGCATGTTGCTTGGACAGCTTATTCTTACTGATAAAATGAAAAATCATACCCAGTCAAGCCAGTGGTATCTGGCTTTTCATGTGTGTATGTTTTGTGATTGATTATGTATTTGTTGTTATGGAGAAGCTTTGTTTAAATAATAATAATTCAAGGTCATATAATCCTTTAGGAATTCTTAGATTCAAAAATTACATGTTCTTCTTTTCCTTATCTTTTCCATGCCATAGTATTCAATAGAATCAGAATAGGCAGTAGAGACTCACATCTTTAACCCTAGTGACTCAGGAGAGTTCAGATCATAGTTCAAAGCCAGCCTAAGCAAGAAAATGCATGAGACTCTTATCTTCAATCAACCACCCAAAATCTGGAAGTGGAGTTATAGTTCAAGTGCTAGAGAGCTAGTATTGAACACAAAAGCTCAGGGACAGTGTCAAAGCCCTGAGTTCAAACCTCAGGACTAGCAAAAAAATAAAAATGTAATCAGATAAGGAGGTAGACTGAGTTTGGGAGAGATGAGGGAGAACAATGAAAGGGGTGACATTGATTGAGATGCATTTTTTTTGTAGTCACAAACTGACATGTTGAACTGAAATCATTTTTGTACAGCTACTTAAGGATCATTTAAAAAGAAAAAAAGCAAATGTGAAGTACTACCATGATTGCTCCAAGAGAAAAATAATACCTGTAAGTTAAGGGGAACTGAAGATCAAACAAGAACTCAAACTACTCAGTAGGCAGAGCATAAGAGGCTGCTTCTTGGTGCAAGGCCAGGTGGGCAACAATTAGGCTGTATCTCAACAAATAATCTAAATTTAGGGAGGCATGTCCATAATCCAAATGACACAAAAGATATAAGTAGAAGAAACATGATCTGAGGCCTGTCAAAGCAAAACATTGAGACCCTATTTCAAAAAATAACCAAAACAAAAATGGCTAAAGTCTTGAGTCAAGTGATAGACCATCTACCTAGAAAGTACAAAGCCTGAGTTCAAACTGCAGTATTGGAAAACAAAAACAAAAACCAATCAAACGAAGACTTTTTTGGCACTTATGCTCCCAGACACAGTACAGGGTGAGGAAATTTTCAGTTCGGCAGAAACTTGACCTACAGAAGTAGAGACAAGGACAGTTCTCTATGATGTATAGCATAAAAACAGAATAAGTCACAAATCCAAAAGAAGACAAAACCCACCCATTCGGCCACTGAGAGTCTATAACAAAAACAGACTCACATCTAGTACTAGAAGGTGTGTTCTCTTAACTTGGCTTTGTGTGGTTCTTACTTCCATTGATGTGTGTAATTTCCAGCCAGTTAGCTTATTGAAAAATTTTTTCCAGTTTGGATAAACAAAATAAAAACTATTTTTAAGGCAAGTGCTGGTGGTCTACACCTGTAATCCTAGCTACTCAGGAGACTGAGATTTGAGGATCATGGTTTGTGAATAGGCAAGCCAGAAAAATCTGAAGATGCTATTTCCAGAATACCCAGAAAAAACCATGCTGGAGGCATGGCTCAAGCAGTTGCTAGCTGAGAAAGCAAGCCCAGCAGGCTTGAAGCTCTGAATTCAAACCTTAGTACCAGCAAAAACTAAAAAAATAAAGCAAAATCTTTTTGTCCGAGATTGAGATTTGCTTTCACTCATCGGCTGACATTTCATTTTTCTTGGTCCAAGACTAGCACTTATATTAAAACAAAGAATTTTTTATTGTTCCTTGTAATATCTTAGTTGGAAGAGGTACTAACATAGGTACTAACGTAGCTTCAAGAAGGAGCTTTAAATATCTTAGAAGACCAGAAATTAGAGAATTCTGTCCTTCATGCCCCATATTCTTTTATATTGTTTGTTTGTTTTTATTGTAAAAGTGATGTATAAAAGGGTTACAGTTACACATTAAGTTAATGAGTACATTTCTTTTCAAACACTGTTACCCCTCCCTCATTTTCTCCCACTTTCCCTCCTCCACAACTCCCCCTCCCCCCTCCCAGCCAGTTGTAAAGTTCATTTCCAACATAGTATCTAGTGACTGTCACTGTTACACTGGTTCATCCTTTGTCTCATTGTTTCTGTGATTCTCCTTCTGTCACCAAATCATATAGACTTCTATACAAGACAAATGGTACCAAAATCAGAAACAGTGACCATGGGGAATAAATCAGAGGAAGAAACACAAAACATAAAATAAATAACTCCAAACAGTACACTAAGGAAAAAAGGAAAATGACAACCACAAAAAAAACCTTCTTGTTTCTGTATCATGGAGTTCACTGCAATTAGCTTCATTTTATATGTTTATATATACATAGCTATTGGGCTATTGTGAGCCTCTGCTAGAACTATCCTAGACATATACTAATTATTACAAATGAGGATGACCGTGGAGCCTATGTTTCTTTGGGTCTGGCTTGTTTCACTTATTATGATTTTTTCCAAGTCTTTCCATTTCCTTACAAATGGAGAGATGTTATTTTTTCTGATGTAAGCATAGAATTCCATTTTGTATATATACCACATTTTCTTGATCCATTCTTTTATGTAGGGCCATCTGGGTTGATTTCATATCTCAGATACAGAAAATAATGCTGCAATGAACATAGTTGTGCTCATAGCTTTAGTGTGGCCTTATTTGTGGTCTATTTGGTAAATGCCCAGGAGTGGTGGGTTTGCTGGGTCATAGGGGAGCTCTATATTTAGTCTTTTGAAGAACCTCCATAGTACTTTCCAGAGTGGTTGAATCAGTTTATATTCCTACCAATACTGTAGTAGTGTTCCCTCTTGGCCACATTCCTACCAGCACTGTTATTATTTGTTTTCTTGAAAATTGCCATTCTACCTGGGGTGAGGTAGAATCTCAATGTTGTTTTTTCTTTTAGGGCCAGAGATGTTGAACATCTCTTCATGTGCCTATTGGATATTGTTATTTCCTCTCCTTTAATTCTTTAGCCCATTTATTAATAGGGTGGTTGTTTCTTTGAAGATTTGGTTTTGGGGGATTTAGTTTTTATAGCTTTAAGTATATTTCAGATATGAAGCCCTTGTCTGTTGTATAGCTTGTTAAGATCTTCTCCCAGTCTGTGGGCTTTCTATTTATCTTGCTAGCTATGTCCTTTGACATGCAGAAACTCTGCAGTTTAATGAGATCCCATTTGTCCAGCAATTCTTTGATTTGTTGTGTTTCTGGATTTTTATTTAGGGACTTGCAACCTGTGCCAAGGAGCCCTAGCGTTTCCTCTATCCCTTCCTGTCTTTCTTCTATCTGATGATTTTGACTCTCTTATCAAAGATTAGGTGGCCATAGGTTATCATTTCTGGGTCTTTTATTCTATTTCATTGATACTCAGGCCTGTTCATATGCCAGTACCAAGATGTTTTTATACCTTCAGCTTTATAATAGAGTTTGAAGTTTGGTATTGATATTCCTCTAGCACTGTTCTTCCTGCTAAAAATTGGTTTGCTATTCAGAGTCTTCTATTATTCCATATGAATTTTTGGATTGTTCTTTCTATTTCATTAAAGAATGTTGTTGGGATATTGATTAATATTGTATTGAATTTGTAGATTGCTTTGATAGTATTGCCATGTTCACTATGTTAATCCTCCAATCCAGGAGCATGTTAGGTTTTTCTACTTCCTTAAATCTTCTTTAATGCCCCATATTCTAACCTAAAAAAATTGCAGGCCTTGAAGCTTATTTTTCTCTTTTTCTCTTTTGATGTAAAAATAACAGCCAGGGGCAGTGAGCATTCATGTATACACATCATTCTACACTTCTTGTCTCTCACCTGGAATTCAGAAAACTTACTACCCCAATAAAAACAGTTTCCTTGCAACTGTAGATAAAGGTCATAAGAAAATGGGATTTAAAGATACCAGAGAGAAGTCCTTTCTTAAGGCCTGAGTTCTCATTTGCCACTTGGATCAGAGCAGACCAAATTACTTTCCTAATGTCATAAACCAGCCCATAAATCACAGGAAAGTTTTTATATATGGACTTTATTTCTTAAGCCAGTGAGAGAGAGAAAGAGAGAGAGAGAGAGAGAGAGAAAGAAAAAAAGAAAAAAGAGAAACATTATTGATTTTTCTTGTCAGGCAAAATAAATAGTAACTTCTCTTCTATCACAGTTAAAACCATGTACCAACTTTAACCTTTCTTTCATCAAATAGTCCAAGAAAGAGATGCAAAATCTTGGGATGACTTCTTTGATTGAACTCGTGAAGTCAGTATGATTCTTTATGAGAGGCTGTATTTCAATCACTGGCATGAAGTTTTCCATTTGGGCTGTTCATTCTATAAGTGTTGGCCCAGTCTCAAAGAACATTTCTCTGATTAGGGAACCAGACTTTTTGAAACAAACCTAATTGGAATGGATAAACTGGCTGTTGAAGTTCATGGTCATTAATATTAAAGTATGAATATGTTTTAATACATGATAAACATGAGATTCCCCCCCCACCCCAATACCAGGATGGAACTCAGAGCCTTATTCTTTATGGTGTACTTGCTTGGCTGGCACTCTGCCATTTGAAACATGATTCAGCCAAGCTTTGTTTTTTTTCAAAATTGCTGGCAATTTTGAAGTTGTAGTCTCCTGGACTTTTCTGCCTAGACTGAATCTCTGAATCTCAGCCTCTTGAGTAGCTAAGATTATAGGCTTGAGCCAACTTCACCATTACTTTCGACCCAATAATCTACCTAGAAGGAATTCATACACATCACCCATTCTCCTTGTATACATTTGCATTCATTAGTATAAGGAAAACACATGGATACACATTCAATTATTTCAAAGTCAGTTTTATGGCAACCTTTTTTGGTCATTGATGTACAATGTTCTGTTATGTCTTTTAGGAGGCACGAGAAAATGGAACAGTATTTATCTAATTTTGTAGCTGGAAAGTGAGTTTGATGCTGTTCACAGCATGGAACAATGGAAAAGAGGCATTCCACTCAGCCACAGACTCTGTGCTTGAGGTCTTCTTGATATAAACATGCTTATTTCTTACACTCATTCTTTTCAAGTCATTTCTATGTTCTGTACATAAGTTAAAGCCATTAGATTTGGGTTTATGCAGAGATACATTCAGAGGTTATCTTCCAGGATGATCATAAGAAACTGTGTCCAAAAAAGCAATACTTCCTTAGTAGCTTCAACACAAGAGTGATAGTCATCTTTTCCATTCAACATTTCTTACACACTAACCCTAATGTGAAGGCAAAGTCCTAGCCCTCATCTATCCTGGGTTATAAATTTGTAGGTAGCAACAGGTGACTTAGGCTATGGATAAGTAGAAAGATGGAGAAGCATCTGGATTTACTTTAGCTTGGCTTCTCACCATGAAGCATTTCTGGATGACACAGGAAAGCTAGAAACTTCTCCATTTAGATTCAGTTTATTGAGGCCAACGTTTGGCAGAGCTAAGATCTTGGAACTAGAACTCAGTTCATGAGCTAAATCATAGGAGTGGACATAAGCCCATCATGAATCACTAGTTTATCCACGGGATCATTATAACCTTGGTAATTTGATCTAACCCAGAAATGCTTCAAAATAAACAAAATAATTTCTAACAAATATCTACTCATTTGTATTTCATCTTCTTAGAAGACTATATTAATAGTTTTTAATCCTCAATTATGAGCTATTTCATTAGTGCCAGAATATGTTTGTATTATTTTTTTATGAAGTTTATCAATACCATATTCTTTTGGAATGTTCTGATACACGTTCGCTCTGCCTAGAGTTATACTCTTTGTCTCTGTTTCTGCTTTGAGATTCAGACAATTGATTGTCTTATTTCTCTTGAAATAAATTGATCACAAAATTCTTATTGACCCACACATGGATGTTCTGTGCATATACACTTTGAAGGTATTCTAAAAATAACAGATGTTCTTGACAAAATACAGTTGTTTGCAAGGTGAGTAGGATTTATGTTAAAACTTAGATACCTTTAAAGTTAGAAGCATCATCATTGGAGAAGTGGAATGCATTTGTAGTCCTAGAACCTGGAAGGCTGATGCAGGAAAATTGTGAGTGCAAGATTAGGTTGGGATACATAACAATACTGTGCCTCAAAACATCAACTAACCAAACAGAATAGAATAAAAAAGAATAAGAAAAAGAAAATTAGAAGCATCCTTTAAAATTTTGCCAATTCATTCATAGCTTAGGTAAGTTCCATCACTTTCCTGCATCTTAAATATTTTTGTACATTTTTTATTGTAAAAATGTTGTACAGAGGGGTTACAGTTACATGATCAAGATAATGAGTATATTTTCTATTAAGCATTGTTGCCTCCTTCTTTGTTTTTTCCCTACCATCCCTTCCCTCCCACCTCCACAAATACACCTCCTCCCCGCCAAAGTTGTAATGTTTGTTTTCAACATAGTGTTTTGTATATATCCTTGTTACAATGGGTCAACCTGTATCCTTATTTAAGCATTTTGTTTTTTCTATCTTTGATTATTGGGCTTGTTATTGACTATCTATTTTAATATATATATATATATATATATATATGTATATATAATGTGATTCCTCTTGTATTATAAAATGAGATAATCATGTCTTGTTCTTCCCGATCCTCCACCACTACTATCCTCCACTTCACTTCTAGACCCCAAAGGGTATCAGCTGGTAAAATGAAAAGGGGTGGTGAGATTTCTGGGTAGGGAAGCTATAGATTCTAGTTATATTAATGAATGCCTTCTCTTTCAAATGCATTATTTTGGCTAGATACTGACATGATATTGGGGTCTTTTTTCTTCAATCAGTGACCATATTCTAGTGATGATTCTTTCTTAACGGTTCTGGTGATCTTCCTTCCCTCCATTCCTGCTCAGTCCTCGGGTAGAAGACCTATACATTGTATGTCTTAAATATTCAAACAGTCTCTTATTCATTTATTCATTTGACAGCATTTTGTTGAATGTCTGCTTGTGTCAGACTCAGATTGTGCCCTGGGGAATTCAAGTATGAAAAGAGAGCACGTGTTCAGAAAGAGCTATAACTACAGGGAAGGAAAACAGAAGAACAGAAAAAAAGTGTAATACAATTTGGATAAATACTATAATTAAGACAGAAACAAGTGCTTTGGAAGCCCAGAAGAAAAAGGGATTCATTTCCTACCAATTTAATTTGTATATTTTCTACCAACTGCAACATCTCAACCAAGTCATGCTCTATATTTTGTCTCTTCACTGTTCTGCCACCTCCAGTCCTTTCTGATTTTGCTTACATTGGCGTTCACTGAAAGATCAATTAAATCACACCTCATCTTGAGAATTGGCCATGACTTCTCCATACTGATTAAAATCTTAAGGTTATATTACACTGGAGTTTACAACCAAGTCTCATCTGAGGTTTTCAGAGAAATCTCATCTTAAGCTCCTTCTCTTCCTATGGGAAGGAGGTTGGCATTGCTAGCACCCCAGTCTCTTTATTACACCATTCCTAGTATGGCCAACAGTTTCCTCTGCAGCAAGAATGGAAGGAGTTCACAGAGAATAAGCATGACAGGCTGCAATCTTATGATGACCAAAGCTCAGAGTTGATATCTCACTACTTGTATTATATCTTACATAGGAAAAACAAATCTCTAGTGAGCCAGACCATGTTAAAGGAAAGATGCTAAGACCAGGAGTTAAAGTCCATTGGAAACCACCTGAGAAGCTGCCTGTTGAGGAAGGTTATATATGCTTTCTATTAAAAAAATCCTTATCTGTGAGCCTTCTATTGATCTTGCTAGCTCTGTCCTTCGCCATGCAGAAGCTCTGCAGTTTCATGCAATCCCATTTGTCTAACCTTTCTTTGATTTGTTGTGTTTTGGGGTCTTCATTAAGAAAAGTTCGGCCTGTGCCAAGGAGACCTAGGGTTTCTCCTATTCCTTTCTGTAATGTTTTCAGGTGTCTGCTTTTACTTTGAGGTCTTTGATCTATTTGGAGTTGATTCTGGTGCAGGGTGATATTTTAGGATCTAATTTTAGTTTTCTACAAGTGATTAACTGATTTTCCCATTTACTGAAGAGGCTGTCTTTCTTCCATTCTATTTTTTGGCTCCTTTATCAAAGGTTAGGTGGCAGTAGGTCTGTGGGTTCCTTTTTGGGGCTTCAGTTCTATTCTGTCCCCAGGTCTGTTCTTGTACCAGTACCAAGCTGTTTTGATTATCATGGCTTTGTAGTAGAGTTTGAAGTTTGGTATTGATATTGCTCTAGCACTGTTCTTACTACTAAGGATTGTTTTTGCTATTCATCATCTTTTATTGTTCAATATGAATTTTTGGATTGCTTCTTCTATTTCATTGAAAAACAAAGTTGGGATATTAATGGGTATTGCACTGAATCTCTAGATAGCCTTTGGCAGTATTGCTATTATCAAGATGTTAATCCTCCTAATCCAGGAGCATGTGAGGTTTGTCCACTTCCTTAGTTCTGCTTTAATAACATTTTTTTTTAGGTTTTTAAAGTTTCCATCATAAAGGTCCTTCACTTCTTTAGTTAATTCCTAGGTATTTTATTTTTTTGGGGGGAGGGCTATTACAAAAGGAGTTGCTTTCCCAATTTCAGCCACACTTTTCTCATTGTTGGCATACAGAAAAACGATTGATTTTTTAGGATTAATTGTATACCCTGCTACATTGCCAAAGTTTTGGATCTAATCAAGTAACTTGAGAATGAAATCCATGGGGTTCTTTAAATATAAGATCATGTCATCTGCAAAGAGGGAGAGTTTTACTTCATCTTTCCCTATTTGTATCTCCTTTATGTTTGCATCTTGCCTTATTGCTTTTGTTATAATACTAAATTGAAAAGAAGTGGAGAGAGTGGACGTCCTTGTCTCGTTCCTGAATTTAGAGGAAATGGCTTTAGTTTTTGGCCACTAAGTATAATGCTAGCTGTAGGTTTGTCATACACAGCCTTTATTATATTGAGCAATGTTGCATGGATTCTTATCTTCTCCAGTGCCTTCACCATAAAGGAGTGTTGGATCTTTTCAACTGCTTTTTCTGGATCTATTGAGATAATCATAGAAAGCCCAATAAGTGGCTAAAAACTTAAAAAGAGTTTTCTTCAAAGAGGAAATAAGAATGGCCAATAGGCACATGAAGAAATGCTCAGCTTCTCTGGCCATAAAAGAAATGCAAATCAAAATAACCTTGATATTCCTCCTTACTCCAGTTAGAATGGCTATAATAAAGAAATCTAATAAAAACAGATGCAGGAGGGATGTGGCCTGTTACACTGTTGGTGGGAGTGTAAACTTGTTCAACCACTTTGGAAAGCACTATGGAGGGTCCTCAAAAAAACTATACATAGAGCCCCATAGGACCCAGCAATCCATCTCCTGGGCATTTACCCAATAGACCACAAACAAGGCCATAGTAAAGCTACCAGCACATCTATGTTTATTGTAGTCTTATTCACCATAGCTAAGCTATGGAACCAACCCAGATGTACCTTAGTAGATGAATGGATCAAGAAAATGTGGTCTATATATGCAATGGAATTCTATGCTTCCATCAGAAAGATTGACACTACTACATTTGTTAGGAAATGGAAAGATTTGGAAAAAATCAAAGTAAGTGAAGTAAGCCAGACCCAAAGAAACATAGGTCCTCTGTTTTCCCTTATTTTCAATAACTAGTATACACCTAGGATAATCTTACCAGAAAAGCAGAAAAGGTCAAATGCTATGTACATATGACCATATAAGATGATGCTAAATGAAATAAACTCCAAGATATGGGCTATGTTCTTCCCTTATTGTATATCCACTGTTGTCACTGTATTTGATTTTGGTGTCCTGCATCTTGTATATACATTTATCTAATTTGGGGAGGGGACGGAGAATAATAAAATGCTGTAACAAGGACACAGGATGATCCATTGCAACAATGATCCTCACAAGACACTATGTAGGAAATGAACTTTACAACTTCTTGGGGGCAGGAGAAAGTAGGGGATGTGAGGGAGGAAAGTGATAGTAGGAATAAAACAAAGGAAGGAGTAACAATGTTTGACAAGAAATGTTCTCATTACCTTACTCATGTAACTATAACCACTATGTACAGCATCTTTACAATAAAATAAAATTAAAAATTATTTTTATTGTAAAAGTGAGGTACAGTGGGGTTATAGTTATATAAGTCAAGTGTTGAGTACATCTTTTTGAGCAGTGTCACCCCCTCCCTCATTTTCTCCCAGCTTTTTCCTCCCTCCCCCTTTTCCTGCAAATTGTGTAGTTCATTTCCAACATAACGTCTAGTAACTATCACTGCTGAACTAGTTGACCCTTTGTCTGACCAATTCTTTGCTTTCCCTTCCCCTCCCCACACCTAATATACTTACATACAAGGCAAAAGGTACAGAAATCAGAAACAGTGACAAAGGGCAAGAAAACTGAAGAAAAAAGAATTTCAAAAAGTAAAATAAAAAAAACCTTCTTGATTCCACTTCTTGGAGTTCATTTAATTAAGCATCATTTTATATAATATGCACATAGCTATTGAGCCCTTGTGATCCTCTCCTAGGAATATCCACCTTTAATTTTTTTTCTTTTACTCTCCATGGTGTTTACTTACAGATTTATGGGCAAATTCTAATTAATAACAATGAGGGAAACCATGCAACCTATGTTTCTTTGGGTCTGGCTTACTTTGCTTAATTCTATGCTTCCATCAGAAAAAAATGACATTGCTTCATTAGTATGGAAATGGAAATGAGTAGAAAAAATTATACATGCTTTCTTGTTGGCAAAGCTTCCTGAAAGGATGGTCCAAGTCCACGGTTTCTAATTCTTCCTCAATCTATTGAAATCATGCTTCTGTTCTTCCAGGTTTCATTCTCCTTTCTCCCTCCCACTCTCTGTAGGTAGGGTACCCCTGCCTTCATCCATATGGAACTATCTTCAACTCTTTAATTCTTCTTTATAATAAGGAATAATTGCTCCACTCTTGGATTCATGCTCTCACTGTATTGAATGATCTCCTCCCTTGTGACTAGCTTACTGTTGCTTTCGTTTTGAGACCAGTTCCAAAGTCACTGTTAGCTGATTTTTCAAAGGTCTTTCAGAACCTTTCTCTCAGGATTATTTTCTTCCCTTCAACATTCAATCAAATACTATCACAGTGCTTATCCTACTAGGCTGTAAATATTGAGCTCTTGCTCTCTCACCCTGGAGAAAAGAATGTATGTACAACTAACAGGTAAGTATAGAAACTTCTCTAAACTATACAATGCTTGCTTCATAGGAATCCTCCAATCAATATTTGTTGTGAATATTGAATATTCATTCAAGTCTCTCAGGCCAAACCAGTATTCCCTATCATCATACCTTTCATCTTCCCTAAGTTCTAGCTTTATCTTGCCTTCCCTCTGACAACCAGGAACAATCTATCAACATCTCTAAAAAATTTTTATCATTGAGAAAAGCTTACTATAATCAAGTTGTAAATTTAACAGCAGGGTTTGTTTCAGTTGTTATTGCTGATGTTTTTGCTAGATATTGTTGTATTAAATACAAGACTACAAAAGGAGCTGAAGTCTAAATTGCCCTGTTTTGATAACATATAATGAAATGAAGTGAGAAATTACTTTGATATAGGTAAAAACTTTTACTCATATGTAAATAAAGAATAATAGATGCAGTAAGTCACCATAGAGTGAATCCTGTAGGACAAGTTGGGAGGGGTCAGTGCTTGTCTGTGGTCCTAGAGGACCCTGGTCTGGTAGCTGAGGCATGTACCCACTGCATTTCGCAGTTGAAGACTGGGTGCATCACATATTTAGGTGAGGGTGAAGGCAACAAGATGAGTCTGCTCCTGGGAGTTTTTGAAACAGAGGAATATGAAGCCATATTCAAGAATGACCCAAATACTGCCTCTCCAGTTAGAACTTGACTATATAGAAAAATAAAAGCTATTGAAATGGACATATTGAAATACACAAAAATACTCTTAAGTTCTATTAAGGTGATTTACTAAAATGGATCTATTAAAAATAAAATGAGGACACAGTATATGGAAAGATCCATCAACATAGTAATAGTAATTTTGAGGAAAACAGACAAATATTACTTCTAAAAATGTAATCTGGAACCAAGAACACTTGGACTGACACTATCTCTTCGTGAACAATGTGTTGGGTATTCTGTGTAAAACAAACATTAGACAAGCTGTATGTAGCCAGTTGTATATTCTCAGATGTAGATATTTGTATATAGATTTTATGCTCATATCTTTTAAAATTCAATATTAATTGTTATAAAATACTAATAACACAATTGTGCACATACATGCACATGCATGTGCATGCACGCACACACACACAGTCATATATGGTCAATTGCCTGAAAGAAAATGCTAGTGAGGTTTAGGACAATTTCTTAAAATATTAGTATTTGAATCTCACGTTTAAACCTTATGTATCAAGGTATCCTCTTTTAAAAATTAAAATTTCTGTCTCCCACATATTTTTGAACTTTCTCTTATTGTCAAGGTGAAGTATAGAGTGGTTACAGTTACACAAGTAAGGTAATAAGTACATTTCTTGTCAAACTTGTTACCCCTTCTCTCATTTTTCTCCTACTTTCCCTCCCCACCAACCATTTCCCCACTGCAAGTTGTACAGATCATTTTCAACATATTGTCTGTGTATGTCACTGTAGCATTGGTCCACCCCCACCTTGTCATTTGTCTCACTATTCTATTGTTCCCCTTCCCTTCCCTAATTCAGATAAATGTATATACAATACCAGGGTACCAAAATTAAATATAGTGACAACAGAGGATATACCATAGGGGAAAGAACATACAAAGAAACAAAACAAAAACAAAACACCATCAAAGAAAAACCCCTTACGTCCTTGTCTTGGATTTCATTTTGCTTAGCATCATCTTATATGGTCATATGTACATAGGGATTGAACTATTATGCTCATCTGTAAGATTATTCTAGATGTGTACTAGATGTATAATTATTGCATATAAGGGAAACTAAGGGACGTATTTTTCTTTGGGTCTGGCTTACTTCACTTAATATGATTTTTCCCAAGTATTTTCATTTTCTTACAAATGGAGTCTTGTCATTCTTTCTGATGGAAGCATAGAATTCCATTGTACATATACATACCACATTTACTTGATCCAGTCATGTTCTCTGAAGAGGAAATAAGAATGGCCAATAGATACATGAAGAAATGTTCAACTTCTCTGGCCATAAAAGAAATGCAAATCACAGCAACATTGAGATTCTACCTCACTCCAGTTAGAATGGCTATAATCAAGAACTCTAATAACAATAGATGCTGGAGAGGATGTGGCCAACAAGGAACCCTACTGCATTGTTGGTGGGAGTGTAAACTTGTTTTACCACTTTGGAAAGCACTATGGAGGTTCCTCAAAAGCCTATAAATCTCCCTTATGAACCAGTAAACCCACTTCTGGGCACTTACCCCAATGATCACAAACAAGGCCATACTAAAGTTACCAGCACAATTATTTTTATTGCAGCATTAGTCACAATAGCTAACATCTGGAACCAATCCAGATGCCCCTCAGTAGATGAATGGATCTCTCACATATTTTTATACTATTTGACATGCCTTTTTTTAAGATAATGGATATGGTTTTAGAATGAATATGTCTATGGAATTATCTAATTTTAAATTAGCAGTAATGCATTTCTTCCCTCACCAGATCTTTTTACCTAATGGAGAGAAAAAATGAATTAATTTTATGACATTTTAATAAATAAGTGAAATTAGCACAGATTTACTTCCTTGTCCATTATTAAATCATCTTTCTCATATCCATGTTTTAACATAATTGACTTATTAAAGTTGTTGACTACTCTTACATTTTAAATGCATATTATGCTTTAAGATTTAAGAAGTTCACTCTGGAGTCCGGGGTTGCCTCTGTCTCCATGGAACCTGGCTGCTTGGAGGGATTCTGAAGAGATGTTTGGCACGGTGGGACCCCCCTCCCCACGCAAGGCAAGATGCCCTTGTATGCCTTCTTCCTGTAGACCTGCTGGGAAGAACACAAGGAGCATCCCCTCTTCGAAGTGTTCAGAGAGATGGAAGACTAGGTCTGCTAAGGAAAAGTCGAAGTTTGAAGACGGCAGAAAATGACAAAGGTCACTACGACCAGGAGATGAAAAATTACATTTTTCCCAAAGGTGATAAGAAGGGAAGAAAAAAGATCCCAATGCTCCGAAAAGACCACCAGCTGCCTCCTTATTTTTCTGTGAACATCAATCACCCAAAGATCAAGAGTGAGCACCCGGGGCCCCTCCATTGGTGATACTGCAAAGAATTTGGGTGAAATGTGGTCTGAACAGTCAGCTAAAGATAAGCAAGCCCTATGAGCAGAAAGCAGCTAAACTGAAAGAGAGATATGAGAAGGATATTGTTGCCTACCGTGCTAAGGACAAAAGTGAAGCAGGGAAGAAGGGTCCTGGGCAGCCAATTGACTCAAAGAGGAAGATGAAGAGGAGGGGTAGGAAGACGTTGAATAAAATGGTGATTGGGTGTGGAATGTGTCTGTGCACTCAGGTAATTGTTTTGCTAAGAATGTGAATTCAAGAGCAGCTCAGCATTAGCTTCAGTATCAAGCTCTACAGATTTTTGTATAGCTGATGAGATTCTTTATAGAGAAAATACTTTTTAAAATATGCAGATTGTAGCATTTTGAGAGGCTACTACATACAGTTAGATTTTAAAGCTTTTGATGTTGAATGTTCCTAAATATTTAATGTTTTCTTTAATTTCTTGTAGCACAGCAAACTTCATAGGAATGAGTATCATAAATTTTGGATTTTTTAGGATATTGCATTTTAAAAATGTAATAAAATTATGTATTTTAAAAATGACTTCAAAATCTCTTATAAAGAATTTCCTTTGTCTCATGTTGGTGTTTTGGCCTTAAAATATCTTTTCCCATCTCTCTTTTAAGTATTAATGTATCTAATATGTCCATACTGAACATGTATTTATATAACACCAAGTACGTATATTTTTGCTTTCATTTCAATAACAAATTGTGTTAAATTACTTTTTAAAAATTGATAATCTTGAATAGTCCTTCTTCCAGTACAACACTCTAATATGTCTTCTCATATTTCACCTAAGTTTCTGTTGAGGTGAATTTTTTTATGGTACTCATTCGTGACTTGTCTGAGTTGGATTCATTAAAGAAAAGCCACAGAACATATGTGACAAACCAGATGCCTTTATCTTGTTTTTGACTTCTTTTAAAGCCCTGAGTACAGGTGTAAACCTCTAAACATTGATTGTCACTCAGGAATTAGGGTTGATGGAAGGTGGGGATGGCTTCCGTTAAATACAGATAGTCAATTAGCTTTAATAACCACTCTTCAATTGAAATAAAAACAGAATTCTCTGGGGAGAAACTTCACTAGAAAGATCCCTCCACTGTAAATAGACCAGTCAACCAGCACTCCTGTGTGTGTTTATGTGAACAAACATTTACTGTGTGCCTATGCTGTCTAAGGCATCTCAGCTTACATTTTATACTAACAGTGACACAGCTTAGTTTTGGCAAAGCAAGGACTATACCTTCATACTATAACTCTATTTATTACTAGTAAAACAGTAACTAATTCAGGCTAAGATGGCCAGAGCTTGACTATGATTGGCTGAGACAAGGTTGTTTAATTACAAGGATATTCTCTTAGATTAAGTTAAAATTGATGTACACATCAGATTCAATTGCAGGCCACTATAAACTGAGGAGGTTGAACCAAACTTCTATCACTGCCATTAGTCTTTATGGAGATGGATTTAGATGATGTTTATTTTAGTTAACAGAGGCTATTGAAATATGGGCTATTTTTCCTGAACTTTATGCTACTCTTATGCTTATGAAAAAAACAGATTTTATATTACATTTTCCAGATGAAAGAAACTATTCCTGTACCTTTTACAAAGTAGAATCTGTATCATTATATCATGCTTGCCATTTAAAAGATGATTGGCAGAAGTAGAAAGCCTCAGAATACATTTAGGGATTTTGAAAATAGAGGGAAGAAAAAGAGGTGTAAATATAATGTATAACGCATTTATAATTTATAAATATATAAAATATATAAAACAACAGTGAAACTATACTAAAATACTTAAACACATTAAAGCAGCTGGGACACGAATCTACTTAGCTCATTAAATGAACAATTGATTCTTGAAATAAAAGATAATTCAGGGTACTAAAAACAAAAACAACTCTAATTAGTCTTTTCAGATAGATACCATAGTTATTAGTGGATTTTCTCTACTTAGTTATTATCCTTTAGCATTCTAATTTTGAGAAGAAAAATAGCATCAACAACAAAATAAATTATCTTGTCTATCTTATAATCTCCCATACAGGCTACATTTCCTCCAGTCTGACCACCCCTTTTTCCTCCCTTCAAAGGACTTGCTTATTTTTCCTGCTTAGATTATGATTTTCCCCAGATAATGAAATTATATCAATTAATTAGTGAAATAATGATTATTTCACGTAATGAATTTATAACATGTAATGTCATAAGAAGAATATTTTATGAAGGAATTTATAATAGAATTTTTCTTGGCACCTTTGTTGAAATTTTGTTTAGCAAATCTTTCTCCTGTTTTCTTCTCCTTAATCCAAAGAAGATCACTTTTCATCTTCAAAGTCTATACATATACACATTTTCATAATATAATAGTCCATTTTAAAACACAAGATATATTCATGTTGTGTCAGGCATAGAGATGCTTTTTTAAAAATAATTTTGAAGTGGAAACAAAGGCCTTACAGATTTTTTTCAAAAAGCAAAAACACAACTTACCCTATGTGGTACAAGTGTTCATTATCCAGTCATATGTTCATTGATGTTTCTTCACTTTCCTTCACAGATCGTTCAGACTACTAGGTGATGAAATAGGGCCAGTCCTGGCCAGCATGAAATGGAAACCATCCTGGCCAGCAGTCGACTGTTAAAGCGACTGTCATTCACATTCTCTCTTCCACCCTCACATGCAGCTTGATGACAGGAGGGCATTCACACAACCAGAAAAATGGGAACATGCTAGATTCCCAAGTTACTCACTGTGTTGGTGATTGGCTATCCCTGAGACAAAATACATTAAAAATCAAATTAGTAAGGAAATGGTTCATTTTGGCCTACAGTTTTGAGGTAGGGAGACATAGTAGGTTTTGTTGCTTCCAGAGCCACCTGTAAGACAAGCCCACAGGTCTGCCCCTGCCTGAGGACCATCCTAAGGTCCCTTCTAACTCTCTGCCTTATGATCATCAAAAAGTACTGATAGATGTCCTTTGGGCTATCTGACAACAAGGATACTTGCTCAGAAAAAAAATAAGACACATGTGTAGTACTGCATTTAGATATCCCTAAGTAAACTTTGAGGAGAAAACACTAATGAAGGCCTCATGTTTATATACAACATACCATTAATACCATAAAAACTTGCATTATGGGAATGGATATGTGAAGCTGAAAAATTGGAATGTAATATCATCTTTCATTCAACTTTGTCCATCATAAAGCACCTCTCCTATTGGAGGGGCATTTAATTCTGACCCTCTCCTCAACACATAAATCAACTTTAAATTTTCCTAGACACCATCCTTGGGACCTCAGAGCTTTGCTTCTCTCATTACTCGTGTGTATTTTACTCAATTCTTTGCTCACCATGCTTGAAATGACATCGAAGCAAGATCATTTCCCCAAAGTTTCACATGTTTCTATTTTCAGTTGGTGCTTGGTTCTGTTGCTTTGGG
The DNA here is from genome assembly GCF_000151885.1 of Dipodomys ordii. Classification (NCBI taxonomy): domain Eukaryota; kingdom Metazoa; phylum Chordata; class Mammalia; order Rodentia; family Heteromyidae; genus Dipodomys; species Dipodomys ordii. Next base: position 5,405,035 of record NW_012267356.1, on the reverse strand, counting down.
TCTGCAGCAGCATATTATATCATGGCAGGAACATATGGTAAAAGATCCTGTTGCTTGTATGGCTGTTGGGAAACAAAGAGACCGCGAATGGAGGAAGAGGGCAGGATTCTGATATCCCCCTCAAAGACATGCTTTCACTATTGCTTGTCTCTCAAAGGTTCTACCACTTTCCAGTGCACCATAGGCAGATGGCCGAGTCCTTAGGACATTGTTGTGGGGAGATGATTAATATCCCTAACTAGCACTCTGTTTGGAGGAGAGCCACACTACCTGCTTTCTACTGTGATCGCATCAAGACATACCTGCTATTGGTGGTAACGTTAAAATTTTGTTAATGACTAATACTTGTATATCTATTATCACAGAAGAAGTATCTATGGAGAGTATTGAGTGTGATTAGAGATTCTAGTTTCATTACTTGTGCTCCTAGAGAGCAGCTAACTGAACAAAGTAAGAGGGCAAAGGGGAAGAGAATGGGCAATGAATTGATGTGGACAAAGGGGTTCTCACTAGAATGGCAATGAGAGGCAGGGACTAGCATCAGCTTGGCTTGATTGCCACTTAGTGAAGTGACAGGTGAATTTATTTTAAAGTAGTAGATAAATAACTTATCAAATACTATTTATATTTATTACCTGCCTGTATCTTTGATACACTAAAAGAAAAGCTAGCAGTCGCAAAAGCAAATATAAAATATATAATGTTTAAGAGCAACACCTTGATGTTTATATTTCAGTGAATAAGAGAACATGTAAAATGTCATTATATGTGCAAAGTCAAATGAAAAAGCATAATTGAGAAAAATAGGACCATTTTGTGTCTTTACCAGGGGGCTGCAATAAAGCCCTGTAATATCTACACAAATTCAGGTAATGTAATAAAATGAATGCATCTCACACTGGAATAATTGAGAATCATTATTTTCAAGAGCAATAGTGCAATTATCAAATGGAAAAAAGCCTTTAAATTATTCTGCTATGCTATTGTTACATAAGTATGGAATTTATAAGACATAGCTTTTTTAAAAGGTAGCATTCAAACATTACAGAATGTGGCTGCCAAGGCAGAAAATGGCTTAAGAAAAGCTCTAATGAATTAGAATTCCAGCGATGTCTTCAGAGTAAGCATTCATTGCTTGATATTTAATTAGTATTACCATTTGTTCTTAGTAAAAAGTGATTTTGAGTTCCGGAAGACAAAGGTGCTTTATGAGATCTCATTTTATTTTCAAACTAACCACAGCATGCCAAGAACAAAATATTCTTTTATTCTTACATAACCTCTGCTCCCAACGCTGGATATTTCCAATGGTTGCGAAAAGGCAGAGAGAGTTACAGCGGTTCTATTGTGGGAATTCTGGCTTGGTCACTGACAATACCTGTCTAGAACAGCCTGCTTAGATGATCTGGCCTGAAATTATAAAAAAAATTTAAAATAACTTTCTAACTTTTTTTTTTACAATCTAGGAATGAGATATGTGATGCCTGTCACCTGGGTCAAAATTGAGACCTCTCATTTTCAATGTGTATATTCTTGCAAGAAAATGGACATTATAATACATGAACTTTTCCAATATTGAAAATTTAGAAACAAATTCTCTTAGTGATGAGCAAGTGTTTTCTCACAGTATCAACCTCTAGGACCATTTGGGTATGTGTTCATTGAGTTAGCCCTCAGATTGATATAACTCATCTTGGTCAAGTGTCCTGAGTGAATCTGACCAGTTTTCTAGAAAGTAGCATCTTAAAATGTATCATTTTAATAGTTATCATCATTCTGAATATTTCATAATGTCAGATTCTTCCTTTTAAAAATGATGTCTAATTATAGAGTGAATATTTGCCTATTACAAATTGGGGATGCAAGTTAGTTTCCTCTTGCTTTGGACTCTTTAATTCTGTTCCTAGCAGAAACAAATTGAAAAAAATTAAAACGATGTTAGTGATCAATTCCTTTCTTCCAGGTTACAATGTCTTTTGCTATCTAACTCAGTCTCTGATATTCAATCAATGCGAAATTTGAAGTTTTCAAAAGAGTGATGGCTCTTCTGTTGGGTTTAAATTGCCATCTTTTTTTTTTTCCAATATTCCATCTAGATGGCAGGATGGTTGTGTGTGCTGAGAAACTGCATGACACTGGCCAGTCCATATGTTAACAAAGAACTCTGAGACTAAACTCCAGCAACCTGGCCAGGAAACTAACCTCTTATCTACAATAAACATCCCCAGAAGTCAGCCTGCTAAGAATCAGATTCACAGGAAAGCCAGATTTCTATCTCTAGTGGCAATCTAGGACCCTAACAATAGCTCTGTTACAATTGATCCAAAATGGCCAGGACTTGATTAATAATGACAGCTCTCCTAGTCTCTGTGCCCACTTTTACCTCACAACAAGCAGAGAAAACCAAATAAGGATATTCTTTACCAATCCTATGAGTGCTATTTCTTGTTAGCCCACCCATAACTTTCCCAGATCAATAGCCTCCAGTCAGGGTATACTTGAGCCTTCTCTTTTCCATGATTCAACTTCCCTGTTCCTCTGCTGGTCTTTAATCTTGGTGATGGTAGCTATAAGCATTTGCTTTACCCAGTTGTCTGGTCTTCATTTTCAATAACTTCATGGCATTAATAGGAAGCCACAGATGTCCATACTCTCTTCCTCTGTGGGTCGATTTCCTTCTAAACATGATGGGTGTCTGGACATTGCTTTCATCCTTATATGTCTCTGTTGATTAAGTATCTCTGGTCAGTATACCTTGAAATCTATATCCTCTTGATACTTGGGAGACAAAGACATGTTTTTTTTTACCCTATATAAAAGTGACTTCAGCTAAAATAGTTTTGCTGTGCAGCTCTTTAGAATGTTTGTGGAAATTCAGTCCTTTCTTGGTCTGTGCACCCCAGTCTTTGCTATGAGTTCATCTTACTTGCAGAGCTCTGGACTTGGAAGTGGAATGTGCTAGTCTGTCTCTGCCTAGGATCTCACTTCACTGTTCTGTTAATGGATCATTACATCCCTCATTTCAATGACTCTTTGATAGTTAAATTGGATGTCGATTCTCAGCCAAACTCCCATAATCCCAGGTACACAATTTATACAATAATAACTGAACAATGGATGTAGATGCTTCTCTGTTTCACTTCACCATTTTATTCTCCCACACCTGCCATACTAGGGTAAGGGAATACTGCTGGACAGTTTCTAAAGAGAAAATGGGCAACTGGCCCCCTTTAATTTTGCTTATGATCCAGGTGTTATGCCTTGGAATGTCTTTTTTCCCTTTACTGCCTCTTCTAGAATCTAGGAATGTTTAGGTGTGACACTGGTAAGATTCAAGATATGTTTCTTTCCTCCCTTGTGGCTTCCAAAACTTTTTTTTCTCTTGAAATCAGCCTAATAAAGCCAACCCCAGGTGCTATGTCCTCATTTTCTCTGTCTTGTGAACTTCTTACCTTTATATGGCTCATTTACTTCTCTTCCTTGGGCAATAGCCATGTGATTAGATTTAATAGGAGAAAAGAGGCAGACAAAGAAAACACATTTTAGCTAAGGGATAACATATGAGGAAATATTTTTTAAAAACGTTTCATTACTCAGAACTGGGGATCATTTCATAATGTGGTAACTTGGATGAACTGGGATAAAGGACAGGGAAGGAAGTTCTTTGTCATTATGAAGGATTAGAAGATATGAAATGTTAGTATTCGAATCAAAACTTTAATCATCATTCAATCTTGTTATTTAAGGAGATTTGCTCCCTTGACTACTTTCAGAAAGATTATTCTATTTCCCCCTGTTGCCTTTTGAAAAGAAGACATTAATTTTAAACTTTGATTCTATCATACCATGCTCAAGGTGTGAATTTATGTAGTTTTCTTGAATTCAGTGGTTTTGTATGGCTGTCTTGATTTAAGCCCCACCCTTAGAAACAACCCTTGGAAAACAAATTTCAAGGTTTTCATGAGATAGATATGTTCTCACTGGTTAGAGAGAACAAGGAAAGTTGTGAAGGGGTGGATAAAAGCCTATCTGCTTCCAGGTCCTGTCTTTTCCCAGGTTTGTGAAAGAAAAACTCAGCCAGGACAGCTCTACCTGTCCATAAATATATGGAAGGGGAAAGATTCCAGATCCTTTAAAAGCGGATGAAGCAGATTCTCAGAATTGACTATTAAAAACATGAGAGCAGCCAGGAGCTGTTGGCTCACACGTGTAATCCTAGCTATGCAGGAGGTTGAGATCTGATGATTGCAGTTCAAAGCTGGCTGGGCAGGAAATTCTGTGAGACTCTTATTTCCAATTAACCACCAGAAAGCTGGAAGTGGCACTATGGCTCAAAGTGGAAAAGCACTAGCCTTGAGCAAAAGGGCTCTCAGGGAAATCATCCAGGCCCTGAGTTCAAGCACCATGACTGGCATAAAACAACAACAATACTGAGTAAAAGCTAGAATTGTGTTGTGGGCTGGAAACATAGGTCAGTGATAAAGAGCTTGCCTAGCATATATGTAGCTCAGTGTTCAATCTCCAGTACTTAATGAATGAATGAATGGATAAATAAAATACATATCCCAAACCCAGAATATGGTGCTTATTTACACTGTAATTTATCAGGGCTTTACCCCACTTCAAATATTTCTTTGTGAAATGAAAATCTGCTCTTTACAGATGAGGAAGATAGAATTGCTCTAGTTCATTTTTTTTTCATGTGGTTATTTTTTGAGTCCTGCTTTATCTCAGTGTTCTATTTTAGCCAGTTCTCTTACTTTTCAGTAAGTGCATCTGGGGAAAATGTAAGCTCTATTCACCTTAAAAGACAGCATTTGGGGGAAAATTTCTTACTGTATTGTAAAGTTTTTCAACTCCAAAGGGGCAATTTTGGAAACTGAATTCTATTCCTTATCACTCTCTGTGGTCAAAGCTCACGACAATACCATGGAAATGACTTTATAGTTAACATTTTCCATCAATCAAAACTATAAATATGTATTTGGAAACAATGTTTCTATGGCAATGTAGTATTTTCCAGAGAAGTAATTACCATAATACATTAAGAAATGGTTGGGTGGAGACATCACACCTGTTTCTAAGTGAACTGCAGTTATTCAACATGTTTCTTTGCCAAAATTACTGAGAATATACATCCTTTGCAGATTAATTCACCATCACCCCTTCAATCATTTATTGTTAACTTCACACTTATGATAGACAAGTGTGAAGGTTGTATTAGGTTTCTGTGGGGATTATTTTTTTGTTTTTGTCAGTTGTGGGGCTTGAACTCAGGGCCTGGGCACTGTCCCTGGGCCTTTTGGCTCAAGGTGAAAACTCTACCATTTTAAGCCACAACACCACATCTAGTTTTTTGGTGGTTAGTTGGAGATAAGAGTCTTGTGGGTTTTCCTGCCCAGTTAGGCTTCAAATTGCAATCCTCGGATTGCAATTTGCTAGGTTTTTTGTTTGTTTGTTTGGTTGAGTTTTTTGTTTTGTTTTGTTTTTTGTTGGTCCTGGGGCCTGAACTCTGCACCTGGGCTCTGTACCCTCAGCTCTTTAGCTCAAGGCTAGCACTCTACCACTTGAGCCACAGTGCCACTTCCAGCTTTTTCTGCTTATGTGGTGCTGAGGATTCGAAACCAGGGCCTCATGCATGCAAAGCAAGCACTCTACCACGGAGCCACCTTCCCAGCCCCTATGCTAGGTTTTAAATGAGAAGAAACACTTGACTTTGAAAATGTAGAGGAGAGACCCTCACCTGAATCAGGGGTATTCTGATAAAGGAGACATGGAGAGGGAGCCTGTACTATATGAGTTAACTAGGGAATCAAGAGAAATGATTGCAAGCGAAAAGTTACAGGGAAGAAAATGGCTTACAACACTGGGAGTGTAAGTGAGCAAGTCAGGAAACACTATTAAGAAAATGTCATGAAAATAGAAAAACATGAAAAAGAAAGGGAGATGGAGGAACATGCGAGAGATTACATTGTGAAAAATTTCACTTATTCACTTGTTCACCCAAAGCCAAACATATACCATGGTTCAGGAAATTCTAAGGTAGACCTGTGGCCTAGAAAGTGAAGTTAATTTACATACACAGTGCTTAGCTGACTTTTACTTTGATCCAGACTCTTCAGACTATGGGGTCAATGCTCTTTCTAGCATATTGATGCTGTTATGCCCACAGGAGGGATAGATTTGATTATTTTTGGGGTATGCTGTACATTTCCTGGATGACCAATATGCTTGTAATGAAGTACATATGAGGAGTTCTAAGTGCTCAGGAGAATGAAGGTGGACATATGTGGCTCACACCTGTAATCCTAGCCATTCAGGAGTCTGCCATCTAAGGATGACAGTTTGGAGCCAGCTCAGGCAGGACAGTCTGTGAGACTCTTATCTCCAATTAACCACCTAAAAACTTTTAAGTGGATGAGTAAGTTAGGTTGTAGAGCCCTAGCCTTGAGCAAAAAAGCTAAAGGCAGAGCCAGACTCTGAATTCAAGGCCCAGTTACAACACAGATACAAATAGAAAGAAAGAGGAGGAGGAGGGAGAGGGAGAGGGAAAAAGAAAGAAAATGAAAACATTGGTAAACTTGATTGGAGGAGATGTGAAATTAGTTTTGTGAACTGAGAAATGGAAGAACTGGAAAGGTCTGGGCATGTATAGGGCATGTTGATTGAGTAGACAAGGGCTATGTGCAGCCTGCTAAAGACTCTTTAAGAACTTGCTTCTTGTTTGTTTTGTTCCATTTTTATTCATTGGTAGACATGCAAGGTTTTCATGGGAAACTGTTATAGGTTTCATAGTTTTGTTTAATTACTATAATATCTTCCCTCAATCATAAAGCAGGAAATAGTTTATTAGATCACAAAGCTACCATTTACTGTTTTTATGAGCTAAGACCTCATTGACAAGACATTATCCAAAGAGATGAAAATCATTTCTTAATGTTGACAAAAATGAATGTTCTCCCAAAGAAATTATTTTCACCCTTAATGCAATGCATCAACCTGACAAATTAATAATTTATGTCAAACATCACCACACTGGAGATTTAGAGACACAATCTTTACAGAAAATTGCCCAAAGAGACTGGTGATTTTCAATTTAATAATTCAGTCATTCTTTAATCTAAAAATGACATTAATTTGAGGTTAAAATAGATGTAAACTTTCCTCCTGAATTTCATTAAATAATTTTAAGACTACTTCAGGAAGGGCACAATAACAAAATGAACTAATGTATCCAAATCCATCAACTCCCAATCTCAAACATGATTTCTGCAAATGTGTAGGGGTGGTGTCAGCCTATTTCACATTATCTGTCATTTCTTGTTGGTAGGCTTGACTCTTTGGAATTAAAGCTTACCTAACATTTAATGGCTTATTTGCATACCTGAACCCCTAGGAATCATTTCACAATTGTGCATGAAACAATAATTTTTAAAAATGAAACATGTATTTAAGTAATTCTCCACATGCTATGTTTAGTTGTAAATGCATACATATCACAAGGATAAGTTAGATTGCTGGTACAGAGATTCTCCAAGTTGCAGAATTTTATTTGATGAATTATATATATTTATATGTGTGTGTATGTATATATACATATATAAGCATAAATATGAATATATAACATTGTACATACTTAAAATTGGAGAACTACAGACTATTGATTGGCAATTTCTTAGGGAAGACCCACAGTCTCATTTAGTAATTGCATCCAATAAGAGTGGAAATCAATATATATACAAATGCTTATGTATGTGAGTCAATGAGTACTTATGATAGATAGAGGAAAGGGAGGGCAGATTAAATACAAGTAACTTATGAAGGCTACTAATGTGTTTAGTAAATATTGGGCAAATGAATAGACAAGTAGGAACAGATGGAAAGAGGGAGAAGCCAAGCCCGGGAGGGGGGGAAGTGGGGGAAGGGATGTGGCACTTCCACTGGACTACAGATGCTGACCAGAGGTCTGTTCTCATCTAACCTGATTTCCCAAATGATGACTCTCCCTGATCTTTCCTGCTAGCCAGTACATTCATAACTCCCTCTTGCTGCTCAAGATGCCACTGTATGTACACAATGGTTTAATGATCACTTCAAGTCATCGTTATCTTCACTTTACAGATTCTAAACCTGAGAAACACTATAATTATCCAGCTCTACAAATAAGAAAATTGAAGCTCAGAGATATGCCAGAAGGCCAGATAGAATATGTATTTCCTGACTGTACTCATATATCTCCAAAAATTTTTTAATAAATGGTCACTGGAGAAAGGAAGCATTCACTGTAGTGAAATGTTAGGAAGGCTCTATATATTCTTTCTTATCTTTGTATATTGACAGAATTTATCACCATATCACAGTCTCTGAAAAATCATGTCATAAAGAAATAAATGAGCTTGTTTTAGCCAGGTGCTGGTGGCACAATAGTTATAGCCTTCAGTGGCTAACTCAGGAAGCTGAGATCTGAGGATCACAGTTCAAAAACCATCCTTGGGCAGGAAAGTTACTGAGATCTTTACAGTATCTTTAACTATCCAGCAAAAAGTTGGAAATGGAGCTGGCTGTGACTCAAATGGTAGATCACCAGCCTTAAGTGAAAAAGTTAAACCACTCTGGAAGGAAGTATGGAGGTTCCTTAAAAGGCTAAACATAGAGCTATCCTATGACCCAGCAATCACACTCTTGGGTATTTATCCAATAGAACACAAATAATGCCACATTAACACAACCAGACCAACCATGAAGAAGCATTGTTTACCATAGCCAAGATACAGAATCAACCTACATGTCTCTCAGAGGATGAATGAATCAAGGAAATGTGGTATATACACACAATGGAATTCTCATCCCTCAGAAAAAATGATATTGAACCATTCATAAGGAAATGGAAAGACTTAGAAAAAATTATATTAAGCAATCCACAACTAACAAAACACAGGTTGCATGTTTATTTCATTTATGGTATCTAGAATGTGCCTATAAATCTATATGTAAACACACTGAATGATGAACACACACACACACACACACACAGGGACATGGTAAATTATATGTCTCTAGACATACACACACTGAAGCCAAAGGAGGGTATGCATAAGAGTGGTTGACAAAGGCTCAATAGGTTTGTACATATGATCATATAAAATAATATTTTATGAAATGAACCCCAAGAAAAGGAAACAAAACTTTTTTAGTTGTTGTTATTGCTGTTTTTGCTTTTTTTCTGTTTTTCTCATTAATTTGTTTGTATTTTGAAGGGCAAGGAGGGACAAGAAAAGGTGGAACAAAGCATGAAGAAATACAATAGTGGTACTCACCAGACACTATGTATAAAATGGACTGCACATCTTGTGGGTAGGGATGGAAAGGAAAAACTCACTGAGAGTGAGGGAAGGGGAGACATGGTTCAAAAAGAATTGTATTCATTAGATGATTCATGTAACTGTAACTCTTCTGTATGTCACCACTACATTGACAATAAACACAAAATAAAATATGATACAAATAAAGAAAAGAAAAAGTTAAGAAACAGCTCCCAGGTCCTGAGTTTAAGCCTCAATACTGGTACAAAACAAAACAACTCAAAACTCTGATTTTTCCTCACAGTTCCATAGAGGAACTAATTGTGCCTGTACCCTGATCTCAGACTGCCAGCATCAAGAACTGTGAGGTTCTATGGTTTTGGCCACCCAACTAGAAGTACTTCATTGGATCAGCTCAAGGAAACACTACACAGATCGTTATTTATTTTCTTTTTGGTTTCTTTTTCTTTTTGCTGGTACTTGGGCTTGAACCCAGAGCCAACATGCTGACTCTGAGCACATGTGCTCAAGGCTAGCATTCTAGCACTGGAGCCAGAGCTCCACTTCCAGATTTTTGGTGGTTAATTGCAGATAAGAGTGGACCTTCCTGCCTCCATCTCAGCCTCCTAAGTAGTTTAATTGCAGGCATAAGCCATGGTGTCTGTCCACAGGTAATTTTTTAACTCACATTTACATGAGGCTCCTTTTTCTCAACAGAAATATCACTGGTTCTGTGGTGCTTTCCTTGACCGCCCCAGCAAAAATACTCTCCACCTTTTACTTCCAGGGCAATTTCTTTCCTCATTGATTCTAAACCTCTTAGTATTCTAATTTGACTTTGCATTCACTGGAGAGTATGGCCCTCCTTTAAGTAACAGCCCAGTAAATGTCCTTTTGAATAAAGAGCTGAATGACCAATGAATCCATGGCAGTTTTGTTCCTGACTTATGTCACAAAGCAGTGGACTAGTTGCCATGCTATCCCACTGAGATGGCACAAATCGATCTCAACAGAGTCAGTATAGGATAAAGTGGTCATTAGCACCTCTTAACAACCCTTTGCTAGAGGCTCAGATGAGATAAGCATGTTGGGAGCACCCCTGGGCAGATGGCATTAGATTAAAGCACACAGCCTCCCAGCAACCTGCTTTAATTTCATATTGATGCTTGAAGGAGTGGGTTGGATATTGCAGGGCAATTGCTTCATGGTCTTAATTGGAACCTTCAGTACTCCTGATCCCAGCCTTGGTTCTAATGTGCCACGTAGGAATTTTTAATTAGCATCTTTACTATAGATTTATTTCTTTCCCTGCAAATAGGAAAAAAAACGACTATTGATTTAATAGTTACATTGCAAGAAAACTTAAGCTGTTTTTATTTCATATATGCAGAGTTATAACTAGTAAATATCACTGTATAAGTAACTTCAGACTAGGAGTCAGGCTTATGCATTATGCATAATGCATAACTGTTTCCTGTTATTTTACCTTGGTCCTTGTGCCTATGTTTTTTTTGTTGTTGCTGGTTTTTTTTTTTTTTTGTTGTTGTTGTTGTTTTTCTTTGGTTGGTCCTAGGGTTTGAACGCTGAGCCTGGGCGCTGTCCCTGAGCTCTTCAGCTCAAGGCTAGCACTCTATCACTTGAGCCACAGTGCCACTTCCGGCTTTTTCTGGTGATTAATTGGAAATAAGAGTCTCACAGTCTTTCCTGCTTGGGCTGGCTTTGAACTGTGATCCTCAGATCTCAGCTTCCTGAATAGCTACGATGACAGGCATGAGCCGCTGGTGCCCGGCTTATGTTTGTTTTTATTTTATGCTGGTACTGGGGCTTAAACTCAGGGCCTCATGCTCTTGCATAGCTTTTTCAAACAAGTCTAGTATTCTGCTACCTGAGTGACATTTCAACTTCTGATTTTTTTTTGTTGGTTCATTGGAGATAAAAAGTCTCACAGACTTTTCTGCCTCTGCTGATTTTGAACCACATTTCTCTGATCTTTAGCCTCCCCATCAGCTAGAATTCCAGGTATGAGCCACCAGAGCCTGGCCCATGGTGTCTTTTCCTAATTTGTTTTAGTGTATTTACCAAACAAAGAACTCATTTCAATTTAGCATATTAAATTTGTACCTAAGGTATTGCCAGCCCTGATACACCTAGAATGGACCTTTTCACACTACGTTTTACCTACATCATTGATCACCTTCTTCATACCCCTAATTTTAGATTTGAGTAGCTTGATGATGTTTGTTAAAAACTATTTTTGAGTACTTAAGTTGCACCAGGAGCTGGGAGAGTCAGAGGGATAAAATACCAATTCTCTCTTCTTATTTCAGATTTAGTAAGCAGGACACAAGTCCAAGAGAATGTAATATGCAACTTGGCTTAGAGTGGAATGGCTTTCTGATTGCTCAGCAGGATCCTTAGGTAACTGTGAAATTGGCATTCCAGGACAGGTAAACCTACACAAACTTTACAAAAAAGAACATTTGATGTGGGGAAGAAAATAAGAGAACTATAACCTAAGGATTTAGACTATAAATTTTAATTCAGTTGTGAATGTCTACAGGCTTATATGGCAAAATGATGAAAATAATATTAGTTCGAAGATCATAAACATAGTAGGAAAATGTCTTGTCTTACTATCTTATGTCTGTCTCCTTTTTGCTTTTGAAATACTAATTGTAAAATATATATAACATAAAATCTACCATATTAATCATTTAAAAATACATGTTTCATTAGCATTAAATACACTCCATTATCAGTATCTAGCCCAGTCAGAAAAGTTTGAGAGAACATATCTCAAAAATAAATAGTATAAAGCAGGGTAGGAAGTGTGGTTCAAGTGATTGAATATCAGTTTAGCTAGTAGAAGGCCCTGAATTCAAACCCCATTATGACCAAAAAACAAATCACAAACTTATATGTGAGTCTATGTATATGATGTGTGCGTGTATTTTCACAATGATATGGTTACTGTACCTTAATGTATGATCTTGACTAGGACAGTTCAGTCTCCTATCTGAATTCTATCATCTATGCAATGAAAGTAATTATATCAGTCCTCATTGGGTTTTGGTGACAATTAATTGACTTAATCTCTATAAAATTCTTGATAACATATTGACACATCCAGAGTATTCAACAAAGGCTAGTACTCTTCCTTTTACTTCAGGTTATCAGAGCATCAAGCTATAAGAAATATTTTACCTGACCATGTGCCATATACTGTAAGAGCTATACGAATTTAGCATGTCTTTATTATGAAGTTGTATCATGGGTAGAGTAAAAAAATCCACAGAGTTAAGTGTTTTAAGAAGAATGAGATGCAACTTTCAGTTATTCATGATGATGAGGAAAAGTCTACAGTGAAAGCAGGGTTATACCATGGGGGAGGGACATACAAAGCAACAAAGAAATCATCTTATAAATATGTTAGAAACAATAGCAAGAGAGAAAAAAAAATTTGAATCCTTATCTTGGAGTTCAACATCAACTTATCTGACCTTTTCTGCTTGTCTCAGACATATACTAATTATTGCAAATAAGGGAAACCATGGGACCTATGTTTCTTTGGGCCTGGCTTACTTCACTTAATATAATTTTTTCCAAGTCTTTCCATTTCCTAACAAATGGGGCAATGTCATTCTTTCTGATGGAGGCATAGAATTCCATTGTGTATATATACCACATTTTCTTGATCCATTCATCTACTGAGGGGCATCTGGGTTGGTTCCATATCTTAGCTATGGTAAATAATGCTGCAATAAACATAGTTGTGCTGGTAGCTTTAGTGTGGTCTTGTTTGTAAGCATTTGGGTAAATGCCCATACCCTACACTTTTAAAATGCCACCCTATCCTATTGTCAGTTTAATGTGAAGGATCAACAGATGTTATTATAGCCCTATTTGCCTTCTCTATTTGTTCTTTTTGTTTGTTTGTTTGGTTGGTTGGTTGTGGGTCTTGAACTCTGGGCCTGGGAGCTGTCCCTCAGCTCTTCAGCTAACACTCTACTGCTTGAGCTACAATTCTACTTCTGGTTTTCTGGTGGTTTATTGGAGGATAAGAGTCTCATGGACTTTCCTACTCAGCCAGGCTTTTGAACCTCAATCCTCAGACCTCAGCCTCCTGAGTAGCTTGGATTACAGGAGTGAGCCACCGGCATCTGGCTATGCCTTCTCTACTCTTAACCACATTTGCAACCTATTTTTTTATATTCAATTTCCTCAGTTGAAGGAGCTGGTGAGGATTTGGGTTTCTGAATGTATTATGTAATGCACACAAGGAGACTGTGTGTATTTTACATGGGTGGAAGTGGCTCAGTGTCAGCATCTCCTTCCCAATCAAGTCTTCATCATACCTTCTCCACCATACTCTCTACCATGTTCTTATCCCAGTTGAAGGAGGCACAGTATCCCTTATTGCTGGTGGATCTTGAGCACATTACCCTTTTTATTTAAAAAAAATCATGAACAAGTAGCCCGACTATATGAGATGCAGAAGGCTAATTACTACCAAAAGAATTTAGTAATAATGTAATCAAATCAAACATACAGCAAAGTGAGTCAATCACTTATTAATAAAATACAGAATCATCAAATCCTACTTTAAGAGTGATGAAGAGATTGGACTGGTTAACTGCGAGCTATCTGACATAATTTCTCTTACTTTTGCTGAATCTCACATAAATATTTCCCAGATTTTCTTGTTTATTGTTTCAATCTCTGTTAGTTTTCTGGATATTGTGGATATAAATCATTATAATATTTTTCTTACTTCTCTGAGTTTTCACTTTGACCCACAGATATCCAATAATTGTCTGTTTTGATACTGATGGCTCCCAGCAATGCATAGCTAGAATCCTTTCTTTCCCAGCCTCAAGCCTATAAGGAATGACCCATGAGCACCAAATACCCTTCACCACAGCCATAATGCAAACAGTAATGCCAGTGTCTCCTCAGGCTGCAGAGGGAAGCTACATTGGAAGTTTTCTTGCTATGGGTGTTATCTAATTTCAACAGCCCTGAAAATTGGAGAATATTAGTATTTTTATTTAAAGCTAAGTCTCCAAAAATTTAAGTGATTTGCTCAAACTCATGCACACTTTAAATGGAAGAGCCAGGGTAGGACAGCAAATTACTTTCACTCTAATGAATGTTGTCCTTAATTTCCTTTTTGTTTAGTTCAGAAACAATTTTCTTAGCATGCATTAGTTATATAAAGGAGGATTCATTAAGATGTTTCTACACACACACACACACACACACACACACACACACACACACACACAATTCCAGTCAAATATCTCTATTTTCCTTTCTTGCCCATCCCCTCCTTCTAAAACAGTTTCAACCAATTCACTGTTCTATTTTCATGTATGTACAGAAATTACTTGGATCACATTAATCTTCACTCACCTTGTTTGACCTCCCTCCATCCATTGATAATTTCTCAATGGCACTTGTTTTACTGTCATTATTTTTTTCATAATTGTACCAAAGGGTTTCACAATGTTATTTCAGACATGCATATATTATACTTGAAACAGAATAATCTTGTTTGTTGCTTTCTCTTATTTCTATGGGAAAATGGCATTAATGCAAGGAAAATTGGGAAATAATAGATGAAAGATAACTTCTTGAAAGAAATGAAACAACTCTTGCCTTTCATTGTCATGGCCCAATGGAGTCCTCTAGGCCTATGTTTTCAGTTCGATATATTTATATTTATATATATACATATATACACATATACATATATACATATATATACACATACATATGTACACACATATATATACATATAATTGTCTATATATAGCTACTTATTACTTGAAATCAAATAAGATAATATATATCTTCACATGTGATTTCTTTCATGAAATGTAAGGTTGTAAAATGATACAATTGGGGGTAAAAAATGGTTCTTCAAAGCTCTAATTCCTCATCTCCTGGTGGCTGTGGCAACTGTATTTCTTGCTCTTTCTCCTGTTGTCCCTTTTATAAGCTTTCTACCAGGGATTGGGGAAGCTGCCACCGAGTCATGCTGTTCAGCTATTCTGAGAAACCATTATTGAAGCAAGACAGCTTCTTCCATTCTATTCAAGGCTTGCGTGCTAGTTATAAAAAGGAGATGGTAAAGGGCTCTGAATCTCTGCAATTACTTACTTCAGATTGAACCCTGTTCAAGGAATGCTAATGGTACCTTCTCTAAATACCATTCACAAGAGGCAGCATATCTGCAAGAAGTCTGCATTCTAGTCATCATGGGTTCACCTCATACATGCAAAAGTGTACATACAAAGGACACACGTACAGGCACCTATAAAGATATTTCCTAGTTCCCAAATTGCACCTCTTATTCTTCATAAAGCCTTTTTTCCCAAACACAAATTTATCCATTGATTTATATATATTGTTTTTGTCTTCTAATTGTTTCTGCAACATTCTAAAATGCAAATAGGATTAACATCCTGGTCTTTTAGGTTATAGTTATTTTTCAATTCTACTGCATCTATAAAATAAAAGAAAAAGAAAGATTAAAGTTATATTTTTAAGGACTGTTAGTGAGGCAGTTCTCCTTGAAATACATTTCCTATTCCATTTTTAAATTGCTGGATATATCTTTTAGAATCTAGTTAATTCTGTTTTACACTCCCAAACATTAATTTTGGAGGATTCTAGAAGGAAGATTGTAGAAGGAAGAGAGACAGAAATATCCTCCAAAAGACTAGGATCTTGTCTGGGAAGGTCAATAAGCTTTACCCTTCACTTATTCCTTTCATTTTCCCCCCAATATTTATATTCTTTTCCATATTCATCCTTTTAGTTTTCTACTTCCTATTAGAGATCATTATTAATAAAAATCCTTTTGCAAAAAGCATTTATTTTATAGCACCAAATCTGTCATTATTATTACATTCTATATCTTCAAATAGGATTTCTCAATATAGTTTTAAGACTGAGTGACTCAAAAGTAATCTCTTGTTGGGAAAATATTTTTTTATTGTGAAAATACTGTACAGAGGGGTTACAATTACATGGACAAGGTAATGAGTACATTTCTTATCAAGCATTGTAGTGTCCTCCTTTGTTTCCCCTTCCCGTCCCTTCCCATCCTCCCCCTGCCCCCCCCACCAATCCTTTTTCCTCCTACACTCCCCCCCACCACACCAAAGTTGTAAAGTTCTTTTTCAACATAATGCCTTGTACATCTCATTGTTGCAATGGGTCCACCTATATCCCTATTTAAAGGATTTGTTTTTGGGAAAATATTTTTTTTTTGGGTCCATTCGTGGGGCCTGAACTCTGGGCCTGGGCGCTGTCCCTCAGCTCTTCAGCT
>NW_012267356.1:5385504-5386626 GCF_000151885.1 Dipodomys ordii | reverse complement strand
AAACCATGGGACCTATGTTTCTTTGGGCCTGGCTTACTTCACTTAATATAATTTTTTCCAAGTCTTTCCATTTCCTAACAAATGGGGCAATGTTATTCTTTCTGAAGGAGGCATAGAATTCTATTGTGCATATTTATGATATTTTCTTGATCCATTCATTGACTGAAGGGCATCTGGGTTGGTTCCATATCTTAGCTATGGTAAATAATGCTGCAATAAACATAGTTGTGCTGGTAGTTTTAGTATGGACTTTTTGTGATCATTTGGGTAAATGCCCAAAGTGGGATTGCTGGGTCATAGGGGAGCTCTAGGTGGAGTCTTTGAAGGAAACTCCATACTACTTTCCAAAGTGGTTGAACAAGTTTACACTCCCACCAACAATGCAGTAAGGTTCCCTTCTGTCCACGTCCGTTCCAGCATCTGTTGTTATTAGAATTCTTGATTATAGCCATTCTAACTGGGGTGAGGTGGTATCTCAGTATTGTTTTGATTTGCATTTCTTTCATGGCTAGGGAGGCTGAGCATTTCTTCATATGTCTATTGGCCATCCAACTTTCCTCTTCAGAAGAGTTTCTCTTTATATCTTTAGCCCATTTATTTATTGGGCAGTTGTTTCTTTGATTTGTTGTTGGGGGATTTAATTTTTTGAGTTCCAGGTATATTTTAGATATAAGACCCTTGTCCATTATATGGCTAGTGAAGATTTTCTTCCAATCTGTGGGCTTTCTATTGATCATGCAGAAGCTCTGCAACTTCATGCAATCCTATTTGTCCAACCTTTCTTTGATTTGTTGTGTTTCTGGGTCTCTATTAAGAAAATTTCGGCCTATGCCAAGGAGATATAGGGCTTCTCCTATTCCATCCTGTAATGTTTTCAAAGTGTCTGCTTTGACTCCAAGGTCTTTGATCCATTTGGAGTTGATTCTGGTACAGGGTGTTATATAAGGCTCTAGCTTTAGTTTTCTGCAAGTGATAAATCAATTTTGCAGCACCATTTACTAAAGAGGATGTCTTTCTTCCATTCTGTGTTTTAGCTCCCTTATCGAAGATTAGATGGCTATAGATCTGTGGGTTCATTTCTGGGTTCTCAATTCTATTCCATTGGTCCTGAGGTCTGTTCTT
>NW_012267356.1:5362696-5372511 GCF_000151885.1 Dipodomys ordii | reverse complement strand
GAGGTTGAGCATTTCTTCATGTGTCTATTGGCCATCCTTTCTTCTTCAGAAAAGTTTCTCTTTAAGTCTTTAGCCCACTTATTTATTAGGCAGTTGTTTCTTGATTTGTTGTTGGGGGATTTAATTTTTGAGTTCCAGGTATATTTTAGATATGAGACCCCTGTGCATTTTATGGCTAGTGAAGATCTTGTCCCAATCCGTGGGCTTTCTTTTGATCTTGCTAGCTATGTCCTTTGCTATGCAAAAGGTCTGCAACTTCATGCAATTCCATTTGTTCTACCTTTCTTTGATTTGTTGTGTTTCCGGGTCTCAAAGAAGAAATTTTTCTATATGTGTATTCTAAACCATGGTAAGACCAACTCATGTGCTAATTAAAGTTCAATGACAGGTGTGGAAAGAATCCAATAAGTTAGTATGTATGAAAAACTTCAAACAGTAATTGGCATGGAGAATATGTGCAGTACAGTTTAGCTAATCCTGGTTTTGTGTTTTGCTGCTGACAGGAAAGTCTTTGGTAGAAAAGTACATGGAAAACAAACTCAGAGTGGAACTCAGATTCCATGAGAGGAAACCAGGTCCAGATCCACCATTTTTACTTTCCATCTCTAAGGCAGAAAAGGTTCTGATCTTTCCAACTAAATAAAGCCAACTAAGAAACTCTGTGGCTTTGAGAATAAAATAGGCAATTACAAGCATTATTCCTAAACCAATTTTTAGATTCGGGGCATATTATGTCATGTCAAAATAATGAGCTATTGTTCAATCATAAAGAATTGAATTTTTTGCCTGAGTACATGGTTATGTAACAACTAATTTAATAATTCCAATGCCTTTCTCATTACATAGATGAGCTGATATTTTGGCCTGTGAATTCTCATAGCTTCTGCTTATAAAATGTTGAGATAATGAACTAATTAAAAAAATTCCCTCCATAGGCCAGTGCTGGAAGAAGTCCTTTTGATTGTTTTCCAGGAGAGGTAAGAGAAATATCTCTATTGGAAAACAGAATGTATCTGATTATTAGTAGTTATAAGTGAGCTTTTGCAATCAATTATTGAAATTTAAAGTTGTAGTGAAAACAAAATAAAATAAGCAGAAAATTAAGGCAGAATGCCTTGCTATGATTAAGATAAAAATATAATTTTATTAAATGAGACTTAAATAAGTGTTATGGTTTCAGGTTAGTGCAAAATGACATACTAAAATGAGATTAAACCACCAACTCAGTATAGAAGTAGAGGAAAAAGGAAAATGGTTAATAGACAAATAATTGATGCATATGTTTTTGTTTGCTGCTATCTGCTCCTGTCTCCAATTATTAATTATACTTTAGAGTATTGCAGTCAGTCTCTCAGTACCTGAATTGTGTCTTATTTCTCATCTGTCTTTACTTAAATCACCATGTTCTAATTACATTTGAGGGCATTTCTGTTTTCCCGAAGCTGGTGCTTAGCATCTTTAAATAGACTTACCTGTTTTAAAAAGTTCAAGTGGGGTTTCTTATCACAGAATGGGTTTCCTCCACATGGGTTTCCTTTCCTCTGTTCTATAAAGATGGGGTCAGCCATTAAGGTTTCTTTGGGAAGACTTTAGTTAACTGTATAACTTCAACTTCGAATAACATTTTCCAGCATTGATTGATCTACTCCCTCAATTTATTGATTTAATTGTTTGTCTTTGTTCGAATATTATAAGCAAATTCCAGACCATTTATTGGTACTTTACTATGCATAAAAGACATCAAAATGGGTGTTGATGGCTCATGCCTGTAACACTTAACTAGTTAATAGGCTAAGAATAGAAGCATCAGAATTAGAAGCCAGACAAGCAGAATCTCTTTTCATCCAATAGCTGGTTTCTGCCCATCTATCATCCCAAGATAGGGATTTAGAGAGATTTAGAGGAGTATAGTTCCAGGTCAGGCTAGGAAGGAACAGCCATGAGACTCTACATCATGAAAGGGACACTAAATGCTTCTATGTGCAACTGTAATCCTAGCAACAATAGGAAAACCAAAAGGGCAAACTACAGACAAGGCATATGCCAGGGCAGGAAGAAAGACACAATCTAAAAAACAGGCAGCAAAATAAAAACCAGAACTCGAAGTGTATTTCAGCCCTAGAGTTTCTGTCTGGTAAGCGTGAGACCCCAGAAGTATCAAAAGTAGAAAAAAGAACATGAACTTTTACTATTTTAGGAAAACAAAAAGGAAAGTGAAAAATATGGATTTCCATCACTGTTTCCTTGGTATCCAAAATTTCTCCCTGCTTCAGGCTTGTGAGCCTCCAGCTCAGTAGGAACTATATCATCTGACTTATACATGTTGGAATTTATCTACTATCATGCAGCATGTCCTGAATTAACCCAACACTAAATTTTGTATTTTTATTGAACTTTTTTTATTGTTTTTCCCACACTAGCACAAGGAAGCAATGTGGTATAATGAAAAACGCTCAAATTTAGACGCAGAAAGTCACAGTTCCAGGTGGGATCCTGCCAGTTTACTTAAGTTTTTAAAAACCTGAGTTTCTCCAGTTCTCACAGGAGTTGAATCTGACTGTGTCACAATACAAGCTACACATTCTTACTCATACTTTCATTTGCATTTCTTTTAATAATTTAATTTTAAAAATGGGATCCAAGGTCTGATTTTTTAACCTGTGTAGATATATTTCAGGTGACCCAGAATGTTGATTGTGAAGTTTTAATCCAATAAATCCATAAACCACATTCACACACACCCAAGGCTCTGGGAAGATTAAAAGATTATGAAAGATAATGAATGTAGAATGGCTGTCTCGCCACAGACAACAATAAATGGTACCTATCCTTATTAGCTTCAAACAGTGATATGGAAGGAAGTCTCTGTGTCTTAGAAACCTGTTCCTTTTCTCACAAGACCTCACCTCATGATTCACACATAATCCAATAAGCTCAATGAATATTTGGGTCTTTGATTAGCTGACATACAAGGTAGGCTAATCTATACTAATTGTGAAAGAGAAAAGATTAGTATTTTCCACAGTATCAGAAGAGAAGTGTTGATATAATCTAGAGTCATAGAAAAAAAAAGGGTCTAGAGATGTGCTCTGAGATGCAGGTCGGGGGGTTTGATAACCTTTTAAGTTATGAGCAATTAAGCTTTGCAGCTTGACATCACAACCTCAGGAAGATTTTTCAGCCAGAACTAAACCATCTTTTAGGTCAGCATGTTTGCCTGTAGTTGGGGAGTGTCCCAGCTATAGCTGGAGGGAGTCCTAACACAAGTCTATATTCAAACAAATGGAAGCAAATTTGACAGTGAGTAGATCCCAGTGTCCCCTGCTTCCTGAATCTTGTCCTTTCCAATGAACTCAGAACTCTTTGCTGTTTCTCTACGTGTTGCTTGGGATGTGGACAGCCAGAGTTACCAAGATGTGTTTGGTATCATCAGCAAATATTAGGTCAGGTTAGCAAACCTCCTCCCCCTTCCTCTGCTCCGTCATCTGTCAATATATATTTTTCATGGACAACTTTATTATTTTTTGAAGGCTAAATTAGGTCTTTTGGGGTTTTTAAAAATGATTATCTTTAAGTAGTACAAAGGAGTTGTTATGTAACAAAGCAGTTTATAAATACCGTACAATGCATCTTTATTGATTTACCACAGTATTCAAGGCTGTGTTTAACTCCTTGTTTCTTGAACCTCTCCTGGGTGTCTCTCTAGAACAGGATCATCCTACAATTCTGGGTTGAGAAATAGGTGTCTTTACCCTTTCCAGCAAACAACGCAATAGCATGTGAGCATATTTTTTAAAAAGCATATAGAGTCAATGCTATCACTTGTGCATTGTAGACAGAATGTTATGAGGACAAACAAGTGGGTGAGGGTCTTGTCAGGAGATTGCTCTATCCTAAAAACTATCAGGAAGATAACTGGAAAGCCCTGGAAGAGACTACGGTGACCTTTGAGAGATCTAGTGACCTCTCAGGTACATCCATAGAGTTACATCCTGAATCCCACCAACTGGAAAGTAGAAAGGTTTGAAGGCTTTAGGATAACATCCAGGCTCTCAGAGGTGATGAGCAAGCTGAATGAACCCTCTTTTCATTTTAGAGTGCAGAAAGTGTTAGAAGTAGGTGGGAATGAATCAGTGAAATCCCAGCATCTGCTAGCATAGGGAACATGTGGTTCTCTGACATGAGTCACTGCCACCTCCTCCCATGCTGTACCTTGCTGTGTGGAGAGGCTGGCTTCTAAGCAGACTGCTGATTACTATGGCATTATCCTGGGTAGACATTGCTCAGGCAGTCCTGGAAGCTGTCACTTTGTGATCCCAACATGGGGACCTGGAGGTCCCTGAAAAAAACTAGGTTGAATACCAGCCATGTCTGGAATGACTTGGTCCAGGCAAAGGAAAGATATAGGAAAGAAACACAGGAAGAAACAAAAGTAAAGCATTTCTGGCCTGTAACTACACCATAATAGTTCATATACCTGTATCTGTTCATATCCTATATCTATTAGTTTGGATTTTGTCTGTCTCCTAAAGGTTCTTGTATTAGAGACTTTGTCTCCAGCTTGGTGACATTGGGAGGGTGGAGACTTATGAAGATGAGTCTATTGGGAGGTTTTTAGATCACGGAAATGTGTTCCCAGAGGAGACTGAGGGATTGCTGATCTCCTCTTCTTTTCCACACTTTTGCTTCCTCCCCATGAAGTAAAAGGTTATGTTCTTTCACATGCTCCCACCACAATGAGCTGCCTTGCCACAGGCTCTTAAGCAAAGACCCTACAGTGTGTGTACTGAAGATTCCAAAACTGTGAGCCAACATAAAGCTTTCCTCTTTATAACTTTATACTCTTAGGTATTGTGTTACAATGGCAGAAAGGTGACTGACACAATGACAACCACTGAAATTAAAAGATCAGAGAACCCAGAAAACCCTTCCTTCACAGAGCTTGTGGGTTGGGGGAGGGTGAAAGAAGTAAGCTTTCCAGAAAGTTTTTTGCAATATGGATGGTAGAGAGAAAGGTTGGGAACCACCAGAATGACACATGCTGAAAACACCTGGATGGGAGTCTCTCCACTTCACTCAGCTACTCAGGGTATCAATCAGCCCCATGAAGTAACACAGAAGTCCATGTCCAATTTGACTCATTGAATGAAGAAACCTGAAAGTAATTGCAATATTGTTTACCACTAAAGGCATGCTGATGAAAATAACTCCATATGTTTCTTCTCGTTACGTGTGAACTACCGAGTACAAGGAAGATGGCAGAAAGTTAACAGGAGATCAAGAGAGCACTCTTCAAAGAAGCAGAGTTTTAGGGTTCCATGAAGCTATCCACGTCTAGAGAATCTCACCGAGTAAGCTATAATTATACAGAGATTTATACCAAAGAAGAAAGTTATAAGTAGACTACATAAGAAGACAGATTTAAGCACCCAATGGTGGAGGTGGCAGCAGCAGCAGCAATCCAGGGAATCACAATAAAGTTGGAAGCTATGGTAGATAACAGAGACAGTGTGCCCACAGACTTTATATTCACCTCTAGCATGAATTTAAAGACCAAGAACTAGAATCTATATCCCAGCCAACCACAGACAGATGCAGAGACAACTCAGATAAACCAGACTTCAACTTAAAATTAGTGAGAAGGGACAAAGAAGAACATTACATACTAATAAAGTAATCACTCCTACGTGAGGGTATAGCAATTCTAAATATCTATAAACCAAATGGAGGAGCACCCAACTTCATCAAATAAATACTACTTCCTCTAAAAATACACATAGATTCCAGACACATTGATAGTTGATAACTTTAACACACCACTGTCACCTCTGGATAGATCAACTCAGTAAAAACACATCAGAGAAACCTCAGAACCAAATAATTGCATTGACCAACTAGACTTAACAAAAATCTTCAGAATATTTCACCCAGCAGCATCAGAGTATATGTACTTCTCAGCAGCACATAAAACATTCTCCAAAACAGATCACATTTTAGGTCACAAAGCAAATCTGTGCAAATTCAGAAATATTGAAATTATTCCCTGCAGTCTGCCAGAACACAACAGAATAAAATTGGAGCTCAACACCAAAAGCCATCCTAGAAAATTATCTAAGTCATAGAAACTGAACAACACATTATTGAATCACCAGTGGGTCACTGAAGAGATCAGTACGTACATTTAAACATTTATTATATTTTACAAAAACAAACACACAAAATACCAGCTCCTCTGGGACACAGGAAAGGCAGTACTCAGAGGAAAACTATATAGTTCTGAGTGCCTACATTAAATTAGAGAAATCTTAAACCAACAGTTTAATGATGCACCTTAAGCTCCTTGAAAAATAGGAATAAGTAAGCCTCAGATCAGTAGATGGAAACAATAATCAAAATTAAATCAGAAGGGCTGGGAAGGTGGCTGGTGGTAGAGTGCTTGCCTTGTATGCATGAGGCCCTGGGTTTGATTCCTCAGCACCACATAAGCAGAAATAGCTGGAAGTGGCGCTGTGGCTCAAGTGGTAGAGTGCTAGCCTTGAGCTGAAGAGCTGAGGGACAGCGCCCAGGCCCAGAGTTCAGGCCCCATGACTGACAAAAAAAATCAGAAATAAATGAATTATAGACAAAAAAAACATAGAAAGAATCAATAAAGGGGGGAGGCTGGGAAGGGATGTGAAGGGTAAACAAAGGAGGAGGCTGCAATGCTTGATAAGAAATGTACGCATTATCCTGCCCATGTAATTGTAACCCCTCTGTACAGTATGTTCACAAAAAAATAAAATTAAATGAAAAAAAGAATCAATAAAAAGAGTTGGTTCTTTGAAAAAAATTAATGAAATTGACAGACCCTTAGCATATTTGACCAAAAGAAGAGAACACAACCAAGTAAATAAAATTAGAGATGAAAATGGGACTATCACAACAGAAACCAGCCAGATTCAGAACATTTTAATAGTATACTTTGCAAACCTTTATGCTAACAAATTGAATCTGGATAAAATGGAAGAATTCCTAGCAAATATTGATATGGCCAAATAAACCAAAAAGATTTAAACTAACTAAGTAGACCCATAACAATTAATAAAATAGAAATGGCAATAAAAGACCTCCCACCCAAGAAAATCCCAGGACAGCTGAATTATATGACCTTCAAAGAAAACATTCCAATAGTCCTCAAACTCTTCAATGAAATTGAAAAGAAAAGATCACT
This sequence comes from Dipodomys ordii, assembly GCF_000151885.1. Taxonomy (NCBI): domain Eukaryota; kingdom Metazoa; phylum Chordata; class Mammalia; order Rodentia; family Heteromyidae; genus Dipodomys; species Dipodomys ordii. The sequence continues at coordinate 5,365,301 of NW_012267356.1, read as the reverse complement.
ACCATGAAGCCAAGATAATCGTTATTGCAAAACCAGACAGAGTCTTATCAAAAAAAGAGAAATATAGACCTATCTCTTTGATGAACATTGATGCAAAACTTTTCAATAAAATTCTAGCCAAGCAACTTCAACAACTAATGAAAAAAGTTATATATTATGATTAAATGGAATGCATTCCAAGGATACAAAGCTGGTTCAGTATATGCAAGTCAATTCATGTAATTTAACACAGCAACAGCAGTAAGGACAAGAGAGTAAGGACAAGAACCACATTATCATCTCAATAGATAGAAAAAGCATTTGACAAGATCCAACACCCCTTTATGATAAAACGCTCTGGAGAAGCTAAGAATCCATGGAACAGTCCTCAGTATAATAAAGGCTGTATATGACAAACCTATATCTAGCATTATACTTAATGGTGAAAAGTCATCATGTCCTTTAAAATCAGGAATCAGACAATGATGTCTGTTCTCTCTACTCCTTTTCAATATAGTATTGGAATTCCTAGCTAGAGCAATAAGGCAAAAGAAAAACATAAAGGGGATACAAATAGGGAAAGAAAAATGAAACTCTCCCTCTTTACAGATGATATGATCCTATAGTTAAAGAATCCCATGGATTCCTTGCCCAAGTTATTTGAGATGATCTGAAACTTTGGCAAAGTAGCAGGTATAAATTAACCCACAAAAATCAATAGCCTTTCTATATGCCACCAATTAAAAAAGCAAGGGTGAAACCAGGAAAGCAACTCTTTTTGTAGTAGCCTCAAAAAAAAAAAACCCACCTAGGAATTACCTTAACCAAAGATGTGAAGGACCTCTATGATGAAAATGTTAAAACCCTGAAAAAGGAAATTAAAGCAGATCTAATGAAATAGAAAAACTTCCCATACTCCTGGATTGGGAGGATTAAAACCATGAAAATTTCAATACTGCCCAAAGCTATCTACAAATTCATTGAAATACCCATCAATATCCCAACAACATTCTTTAATTAAATAGAAGCAATCCAAAAATGCATTTGGAATAGTAGAAGACCCCAAAGAGCAAAAACAATTCTTAGCAGGAAGAACAGTGATGGAAGAATATCAATACCAACCTTCAAACTCTTTTACAAAACCATAGTTGTAAAAACAGCTTGTTGCTGGCCCATGAACAGGCCTGAGGAGCAATGGAATAGAATCAAAGACCTAGAAATGAATCCACATATTTATAGCCACATAATCTTTGATAATAGAGCCAAAAAGCACATGATAGAAGAAAGCTTCTTTAACAAATTGTGCTGGCAGAATTGGCTACACATGTGTAGAAAACCGAAGTTAGTTTCTTTTATTTTGCCCTGCACCAGAATCAATTCTAAATGGATCAAAGACCTCAGTGTAAGACCAGATATGCTAAAATATTAGAGGAAGGGATATAGAAAACACTAGGGTTTCTTGGCACAGGTCGAAACTTCCTAAGATGCAGAAACACAACAAATCAAAGAAAGACTGGATAAATGGTATTGCATTAAACTGCAGAGTTTCTGCATGGCAAAGGACATAGCAAGCAGGATAAATAGAAAGCCCACGGATTGGAGGAAAATCTTTACTAGCCCCATCAATAAGTGGCCTAATGAATTAAAGACTGACTTCTCTGAAGAAGAAATAAGAATAGCTAACAAACACATTAAAAAGTTCAACAACTCTGGCCATAAAAGAAATGTAAATCCAAACTGCATTGAAATTCCATCTCACTTCAGTTAGAATAGCCATTATCAAGAAAACTAACAATAACATATGCTGGTGGCAATGTGGCCAAAAGGGAATGCTACTACACTTTTGGTGGGAATTTAAACTTGTTCAGCCACTCTGGAAAGCATTATGGAGGTTCCTCAAAAGACTAAGCATAGAGATTCCCTTTCACCCAACAATCCTACTCCTGGGAATCTACCCAAATTACTACAAACCAGCCTGTACTAATGCCACCAGCACAACCATGTTCACTGCAGAAATATTAACTATAGCTAAGATATGGAATCAACACATAGATCCCCCGCACCATCCCCCAGCCCCGTGGATGAATGAATCAAGAAAAATGGTATATATACACAATGGAATTCTATGCTTACATCAGACAGAATGACATTGCCCTATTTGTACTGAAATGGAAGACTTGTATTAAGTAAAGTAAGGAAGACCCAAAGAAACATAGGCTACATGGTTTCCATAGTTTTTTTTAATAAGTTTTTTTCATTGTGAAAATACCATACAGAGGGGTTAAAATTACATGAGCAAGGTAATGTGTACGTTTCTTATCAAGCATTGTTCCTCCTTCTTTGTTTCCCCTTCTCATCCCTGCTCTGCCATCTCTCCCGCCCCACAGCCCCAGCCCTCCCCCCCTCTGCCCCCTCCACCAAAGTTTGTTTTTCGACATAACGTCTTGTACATCTCATTGTTGCCATGGGTCCACCTGTATCCCTATTTAAACAACTTGTTTTTTGCCTTCTCCTCCACAAATTATAACAACATCAAATACAGTGAAAGCAGGGGTTATACTATGGGGGAGGGACATACAAAGCAACAAAGAAATCATCTTGTAAATATCTTAGAAACAATAGCAAG
>NW_012267356.1:5338045-5362096 GCF_000151885.1 Dipodomys ordii | reverse complement strand
AAAATATACCTGGAACTCAAAAAATTAAATCCCCCAACAACAAATCCTCAAAGAAACAACTGCCCAATAAATAAATGGGCTAAAGACTTAAAGAGAAACTTTTCTGAAGAGGAAAGAAGGATGGCCAATAGACCCATGAAGAAATGCTCAACCTCCCTAGCCATAAAAGAAATGCAAATCAAAACAATACTGAGATACCACCTCACCCCAGTTAGAATGGCTATAATCAAGAACTCTAATAACAACAGATGGTGGAGGGGATGTGGACAGAAGGGAACCCTATTGCATTGTTAGTGGGAGTGTAAACTTGTTCAACCACTTCGGAAAGTAGTATGGAGGTTCCTTCAAAGACTCCACCTAGAGCTCCCCTATAACGCAGAAATCATCTTTTTTGATAATTAGAATATGTTTAAAAAATCTACAAGTTAATTCAATGGATAGTAAGAGGCAAATAATTAACTTTGCCATGATTAATTAACAGTTCTCTAAGCATTGCACAATGAGACCAAAGGAGGTTATTCTTAGGAGAGCATCACAATGGCTCAATAACTGTGCATTTGATGATATGAAATGAAATTTATTGAAATGCACTCCAAGAAATGGAAACAGGAGATTTTTTATTGTTCTGTTTGCAGTTATTTTTTCTTAGTTTCCTTTGGTTTATTCCCTGTTGACACTGTTTTAAATTTCTGTACCCATTTTCTTGTATTTGCAATTATCTGATTGGAGGAGGCAAGGGGAATCACAGGAACAGTGAGACAAAGGGTGAATGAATCCAACAGTAATACTCACTAGACACTATATCAGAACTATACAACTTGGGAGGAATCAGGGGACTGTGGGGGGAAGTAGGAGAAAATAAAGGAGGGGCTAACACTGTTCAAAAAGAAATATACTCATTACCTTACTTTAACTCCTCTGTACATCACCTTTACAATAAAATTTAAATTAAAAAAAAAAGAGTGACTGGGGCTGGGAAAGTGGCTCAGTGGTAGAGTGTTTGCCTTACATGCGTGTGGCCCTGGGTTTGATTCCTCAGCACCACATAAGCAGAAAAAGTTGGAAGTGGCGTTGTGGCTTAAGTGGTAGAATGCTAGCTTTGAGCTGAAGAGCTGAGGGACAGCACCCAGGCCTAGAGTTCAGCCCTCCTCCCTCCCCCACCAACAAAAAAGAGTGAACTCTTTCTTCTCAGTGCCTAGTTGTACTTTTTTCCCATTGACAGTGGAAAAGAAAACATCAGCCTACACAGTACCAGAATTACCAGAAGTTCTGAACTAGTAGATTTTACATTTTAATAAGCTTTCATTAGCTATTTGTTCCCTGAATTTTTATGCTCCTGATTCTTTTCATCAAAAGGGCATGAAATACATTGTATATTTTTAAAGGTTAAGAAAATTCAGAGGAACTAATTTTCCATCTAACCTCATGTAAAATAGACTTGGGTCCTTATAAAGGAAATACATAATTCCACCAGCAAAATAAAGTTTTATGGGATTACCATTTTTAAGAAAGTAACTTTCATCTGAAAATAAATTTTCCTGAGGAGGAAAAATATTTTTCTTAAGGATATTTAAAATTTTTGACTTCTTAGTATAGTTCTATAAACGGGCATGTGAGATGCCAAGGTCTTATATTCATGTTTCTGTACTTCCTCAAAATACTAAAAGTAGTCTTTATTGAACAAGCTTATTATGAGAGCAAAGAATGTTAAATTTTATATAGGTATCAGAAGTAGCACAAATAGGGCTGTGGGTCACACAGTCTCTCCTTCTTTCCTTCATTTCACTCTTTCCCTACTTTCTTAACTCTAGAATCTAATGCCTTCTAGGCAAGTGTTCCTTGATTTGATCCATGTCTCCAGCTCTAATTTTTTAAAAGCATCAATTTTATCACATATTTAATTGTCTTCTTTTAATTTAGGTTTCTTTGAAATATATGAACAAAGATGGCATCCCAAATCCTTCCAAGCAAAGAAGAAAGAATAGACCTATAAATAGAAAGGTCATGGTAGTTAACACCTGTAACCTCAACCCTGAGTATGTCAGACAAGAGGATTCTGGGTTCAAAACCAGTCTGGGCTTCATAGTTAGTTTGTAACCAACTTGGACTACATAGCAAGACCCTGTCTCAAAAATATTCCCCAATTGCTACCAAAAAGGATGGGGAAGGACTAGAGTAACAAAGAAGATGTCTTCTATACCTTTATAAGCCCCAAAGAGATTATGATTTCTTGGGATATGGAGGGCATCAAAAAGATGAAACTCAAGTATGTCTCATAAACACACTCATCTTTTAAATTTAGATTTTCAGTGGAAATGTTTGTTTTATAATTTGATTTTACCAAGACATAGAAAGAACAAGGGTAGAGTCAAGATAATGGAATGAAATCATTGTTCTTTCCCAGAGCTAGCTTTAGGTTTTAAAGACCAGGGGTGAAGGAGAGATTGGTATACTTCATATTTATTATTTTCTTCTCTTGTTCCATTAAGAAGGAAGGAAAGCTGGTAGTATCAAGGCCAAAGACACAACTAAGAACAAAGAGCATCCATTCCAAGTTTGTTGGAACTGTGCAGAAAGGAAAGGGGTAACTTCATATAATTCATGTGAGGGTCAAGCAGATGTAGTATTACTTCTCCCATAGTCTCTCACTGTGCTGAGGATGTGGTCTCTTCTGCAAAGAGCTAGTGGCATCTCTAGGAGAGCAGAACACAAACTGGCAAGCATAGGACAGAGTGCATTAGGAACAGAAAATGTTCACATGTTCTTTCTGAGGAAATTCGGGAGGGAAGATTTTATGAAAGAGTGGCAGATTTTGAAGTATGGTTTTGAACTGAACTTGGCATTATAGAGGTGGATGATTAGTTTTTTGGAATCTTGTTAATGTAGAAGGGTTGTTCCAGGAAACAGAAATATATACTGCCATGAGAAAACACATGTTGTAGGAGGATGTTACAGTGAGGTAATGAGAGAAAAAGATGCAAATATAAAATCTGGCCTATGTATGTCTTCAAGGCTGTTGGCAATGGTCATGAGTGTGAGAGAGAGACAGAGAGAGAGACAGAGACAGAGAGACAGAGAGATTATTATTTTTTCTTTCTTGTTCATAATGCAGTTGAGGAGAGGTAGAAGAAATTAGCGAGGCAAGCTATTATATCTTTATTTTAGTTAACCACTTATAGGAGTGTGGATGAACCCTTAATTGTTGACCTCTGCATCCCTGTTTCCGAGTGGGTTTCTGTGAAGTAGGCTCTCAGGTGGAGGTAGCAGGATTATTGCTAACTGTCTACACCTCTACACTATGTACACCTCTGAATGTTAGAGAAAGGAAAAAATTGGACTAGCAAGAAAAAAAATGCCTTAAGATATCTCAGTGGGAATCCACAGACATGCAAAGCTATAGCATTCTGAGCCAATGGAGCAAGAACTTCAGCCTTGTATCAACCAGATATTACATAAAGAAGGATACATGACCATTGTTAGCTGACATTAGTCAATATAAAATAGAACTTGACCGAAAGTTATCTGCAAATGCTCCAACAAGTTGGGGAATGAGTGTGGATTCAGACTCCAATCCTAGTCTTTTGAGTCACTAAAAATTGACTATTTTAAAATATAAACATAGATAATAACTTTCTTATTAGGATTCAAATCATTCAAAAAATAATAATAATACTTCACAAATAGGATGACAAATAAGATGACCCCTATGGAATGGGAGAAAATATTTGCCAATTATTCATTGAAAGATTAGTATATAGAATGTATTAAAAGTACAAAAAAATTAATCGCCAAAAGTGCAGGCAATGCAATTAATAAATGGGTAAACAAATTTAATAGTTCTTAAAAGAAGAAGTGAAAAACTGGCTAATAAATCCACTGAGGAAATGCTCAACCCCCTCTATCATAAAGGAATTATAAATCAAAACAAAATTGAGATTCCATCTCCTCCTAGTTAGACTACAGTCACCAACAATACAAATGACAATCATTGTTGGTGAGGATGCATAGAAAGAGGAACCTTCATATAACGTTAGTGGGAATGTGAATTAATGAAACTGCTATGGAAATCAGTACAGTGGTTCCTCAAAATACTAAAACCAGATCTACCATATGACCTAGTTATACCTTCCTACAGTTAAAGGAATATAAATCAGAATACAATCAAGGTAAATTCATGTTATTACATCACTGTTTACCATATCCAAACTATGGAATCAGCTAAGTGTCCATCAACTTATGAGCGGATAAAGACAATTTGTGTATGTGGTCACCAGTGGCTCACACTGAGTCTTGTCCATAGAAATACAAATAGTGAGCCAGGTTCCTGGCTACACAGGAGGCTGAGATCTGAGGATCATGGTTCAAAACCAGCTTGGGCAGAAAAGTCCATGAGACTCCTATCTCCAATAAACGACTAGAAACCTGGAAGTGGCACTGTGGCTCAAGCAATAAAGCACTCTCCTTGAGTTGAAGAGCACAGGGACAGCACCCAAGACCAGAGTTCAAGTCTCATGACCAACAAAAAATAAAGTCAAACAAATAAATAAATAAATAAATAAGGTGTGATGGAAATGTAGTTGGTTTCTGGTCTCTCCTATCAGTAAGTCAAGATTGCAACTATTTCTTACTTCATTTGTTCCCTGTCATTATATGTGTCACTCTGCATTCACCTTTGAAGAGTTTATCTTCTGTTTCCCTTGTTGGTTAACAAATTAACTGAACTTTGGCAAATGGCTACACTGCTTTACACAGCTTTACATCACTTTGAAAAAATGCCCAAGGTGATCCCCTTGTCTTCTCTGTCTTACCCCATGTGGTGTCATACTGGCGAGAAGGCAACATACTTGCTCTCCAAGATTTTCTAAGGAAAGCTTACACATTAAAAAAGTGCTTTTCAATAATTCCTGTAGGATTTGCTTGCTCCCCTCTCCCATCTTTAAACCTCTAAGTCATATTTAAACCATAAACTGAACTCGTTACGGCTAAATTTAGGCAAAACTATTTATGAAATGTCTGCAAAAGGAACCACATTTGAATCTTTTTTTCTAAGAACAATTGTATAAATAAATATAAACATAGCTACTAAAATTTCTGCCAGGCATGTGCTCTAATCCGAATCTCCTTTATTCTGAAGAGCACCGGAGGACTTGGTGTCAGGCTCATTATTTGGAAGCATCATTGAGATATAAGTCAGTGGAAGTCCTTATGGAAGCTGGGTGTTGGCCTTAAGCATCACAGTATTCTGGCTCAGCCTGGAATTTGTACATGGAAGCACTCTCCCTTAAACTATTTTTTGAATCACCTAAATACACTTAAGTACATTATCAAATGGGAAACAATGTATTCAGTGCAAACTTAGGCATATTAAACTTGTCTTCTCAAATTGCAAAGTTGATGCCATAAGTATATCACAGAAGCATTCTGGAAATGGTAATAGTGATGGGTGCATGAGTGCATTTGCCTGGCCCTCTATGGTTTGGGAAGTGCTTCCACCTTTAGATGTCATTTAAGAAATATCCATTTACACATGTGCCATCATTTCTTGGCTTTAACCCAGATAGACCATAGGAAGGAGCCAAAGAAGGGATGGCACAGTACACTGCCATTTCCAACTTTTTTCTCCTAGCCTTTGCTGTAGTGAGGAGCTTCTTCAGGAAAAGTTTATAGAGTATAGTTGATATAATTATTTAGATTCTTTCCTTTACACAAATACCCATTGAGTCATGAACTGTATTAGAATCTGTTGAAGAAAGCAAATGCTAATTAAAGGCAAAAGTATTTGTGTAAATCACAGAACAACCAGGCACCTCCATTTCATTTGGGTTTCACCTCCAGATGGGTGCTAAGACTGGCCAGACTTTCAGCAAACATACAGATGTATCAATCTGTGTATTCTGTAAACTAGGTTAATTCATTTATATATTCAGTGAACATCTAAGTATCTATACTGTCAGTACATCCTCCCAATTTTAGAAGATACATATACGAATGAAGTCTCTGTCCCCTAGAGCTTATATTTCATCAGAGAAGACATGTGCACAATTTGCATAATGCAAAAATGTCAGAGGTCTAAGAAGATGAATAATTAGAATCTGTTCCTGAGTAAAGAGAATTAGAGTTAGCCTGACAATGTCAGGTTTGAACTGGGCCTTGACAAATGTGTAGAATTTGTAAGAATGAATGAAAAAGTTAAGTCTATAGAGTTGCAGTGGCATGAAAGATGAGAAAGTGGAGGGTGTGTGGTGGTGGTAGTAGAGTAGGTAATAAGTTATCCGTTACAGTAGGATCACAAATGCATTATGGGAGAGAACCTCATAAATGAACAGCATCTTCCTATGACTCCAACAAATTGTCTGTGCATACTTAAAAAAAAACAATAACCTTATAGAAAATGAGAAATTAAACCTATATCATATATTAACATAGAATCACAGTCACATATACAAATAAGTACTTAGCCTTGACCCTGTAATTATGTATGCTGAAAACTGATTCACACAGGTATTCTTAGAGTTACTAATTTCCTCTTTTTTTTATAAAGAAACAAGATTTTCTTGTTATAGAAGTAAGACATGTTCTTAAATCATTCAACAAAATGAACAAAATAAGCAGCCCAAATTTAACATGGAGAATTAGTGTGTACATGTTAAGTATATTCTAGTTTTATCATCCACTGTACATGTGTATATTCTTCAATGTATTAGAAATATTAGTTCCTCTGTTATACATTCTAAGTATTCTTGTGCTATATAACTTTCCATTATATGGAAGTGCCTTGATTTATGTAAATAATATTTCCTATTATTAGACATCTAGATGGTCTAAGTTTTATCTCTTAAAAATAGAAAGTGTTGTAATGAACAGCCTTATAATTAAACCTCTGAAAATTTCCCTAAGCTAAGTATCTAGAAATAGAATTCTAATTCTGATTTCATAGGAGGAGGGTGTACAAGCATATGTGTGCATGCAAGTACACATACACATACTTTCATTCTATCACACATATGTGCACCTTTCATGACTCCTTGCAATAAAGCTATATTACTTTTCAAAGAAAGTGATACAATCTCGCAAGAAGATGGGTTCACAGAAACATGATATATCTTTGACATTTGGGGAGAGACCTTAAATCACTGCAACCTGTATGTAAGGAGTCTTGCAGCTGATACATCTTTCAGCCAAGGAAGCCCTCCTTTACGTATGAATAAACATCAATTGCTATTCTCTGCATCGCAGATTCCTCTCCATTACCACATCAGCCTTGAAAACACTTCTATCTACTTCTAATATAAGGCATCTGAAAAGCTAAGCCTGACTGTGATTTTTCATTATGCTGAGGCTGCTCACAGAAGCATACCGTGGCAATCACAGATACTAACCAGGTGGTAAGTAAGGGCAATTTCATTACAAGTGCACACTTGCATTTTATGCCTCTTAATCACTGTTCTTGCTCTTCCAAGCAGCACATGATTCCAGCTTGGAGTTTGACAATACCTTCTCTGAACTGAGGATGAGAGAAGAGGTAGTTATTGCTGAGAACAGTGTCCTGGCACCTGACTCAGAGGCAGTTAAAAAACATCCTCTGTGTGCATTTACACATGGGCTATTGGTATGCTCAGCCTTATTCAAAGCAATATTAATGCAGGTCACCCTCCTGCCTGGCTCAATAGTTATATGTTTTCATAGCCTTTGGATGCTTAATGAGGTTCCTCTTCTGCCTACAGCTTCAGAAACTCTTCCTGGTTATGTCAAGACCCAGGATACATTGGAAAATGCCTTATGACCTGAAGGGTAGCACTAGTTGAAATGTCTGAATAACCTGCTTGCTATACTGCCCTTCTCCTCAAAGCATCTATTAGCCTGAAGTCATGATTATTGAGCAAGGATCATAAATTAAGCTAAATGACATGGAGGAAATGTCTAACCTGTCAGAGATAGAATTCCTGAACTAGTGTGATAAAGAAATCAATTCCATGGCTAGTGGTTAATTAAACTCCAAGTTATTTCTCTGATATCCTGTTTCTGAGTCTGGTATATGAAGAGAATTCTTTCCCAAGGTGGGCTCAAAATGGGTACTATGCAAATGATGGTGCACTTTCTATGAAAACTTGTTGGTTGAACACGTCTTTAAGTGGAAGGCTTTTCTGTGGCAAGTGTTGGCAGGTGGAGAAAAGTAGAACCACTACTTAGGGGAAATTATCTACACTGGGTAAATTGCATAAACTAATGAATGGTCCTGTAATTTTTATGAGCAGGCATTTTTTGTGCAAAATATTTCAAAACAAACAGCAGCATTAGCCATCCACAATAGACAATAGCCTGGTCAGAATTGAGGCCTGTGGAGAAGAACTGGTGCTAAAGTTGAGATATAATGACTAAATATTAGCCTTATGTCTGACTATGATGTTACCAAAACCAACATCCCTAATGAAAGACTGCTGAATGCTAGGAAGTCATACAAGGCACTTGGCATGTGAGATGGGTCTCAACCCTTACATACCAGAGGTAGAAATGAGAGGATTGATAACAGCAATAGTATCATTTAGTGAGACTTTGATAGCAGCAAACATAACTTACAACATTTTCCTGATGCTTCCCAAAGAGCTACAAGGTAGCCTTCATCATCATATTACTTGGAGAAGGTGATGATGGTCTGAGATTTTAAGTAACTGTGAAAATCTCTTCAATGACAACTACCAAATCTGGGATTCGAGGAATCCAATATTATCTCTGCCACATCTTCTTGTAAATTCACATTGTCTCTGGCACTGTCTTCAACAGACTCTTTCTTCTCCTCAGTTTCAATATCTTTATCCTCCAATGAGGATAATTTTTTCCCCGAACAATTGCACAGATTTCCTGAAAGAGGAAATGAGGTAATGCAAATGAAATAACTGTGTAGTAAGATTCTCCAGGGAGAATCTGTATAACTTTGTGTTGAATACAGTGTTCTGCACATACTGCATTTTAAGTGCATGTATCACAGGTAGAATTGTGGAGTGTGGCTTAAGTGGTAAAGAACCAACCTGGAGCAAAAAAAGCGAGTGAAAGCACAAGGCCCTGTCCTGGCCCAGTACTGGCTAGAATATATGTGCACACACACACACCTACACACACACACACTGCATAATAAATAAACACAATATAAATACAGTAAATAAAATGCATGTATTCATCAGATTCTTAACACTTGAGCATTATTACTAAAGTGTAGACCCTTCTCCTGAGAGATTTGTAATCGGTTATACATCAAATGAAGAATAATCTTCCAGAATTTCATATGTTTTGTGACCAACAAGTAGCATGGTTGTCAGCTATGGAAGAAGTTCCTCGAGATAGGAATCCTGGGTATCGAAGAACACCGATCATTTCCGGTAGGAGCATCCTTCAATCCTGAGGGGAACGCAGACCAAAACCAAAGCCAAAGCCAGAGATGTAGAGAAAGAAGAAAATCATTTAAAATAGAGGAGAAATGCATATTTAAAATCAGAGAAGTGGGAAAATGAATCTATTCAAAACTTGATCAAAAAATCTTTTTGAATAAGTTAAAATGTTATTTTATTTTATTTTTGTCAGTTGTGAGGCTTGAACTCTGTGCCTGAACACTCTCCCTAAGCTTTTCAGCTCAGGACTAGGTCTCTACCACTTGAGCCACAGTGCCACTTCTGGTTTTCTGTTGGTTAATTAAAGATTGAAGTCTCATGGACTTTCCTAGCCAGGGCTGGCTTTGAACTGCTATCGTCGGATCTCAGCCTCCTCAGTAGCTAGGATTACAGGTGTGACCCGCTAGTGCCTGGCTTTAAAATGTTATTTTTTGTAACATAAAATAGCAGGAGGGGTAAACACTGAAGTGTCTGGTAGATAACATCACTCAAAGCAAATATGCCCCAATTACCAAACTTAGTATACCCAGGAAAAAATTAAATAATTCCTTTTATTCTTTTCTTAAAATAATATTCTTGAATATGAACATACTTAAAACTACCATACTGCATATTTAAACATAGCTAAAGTAGTTAAAAAGCAAAATACATTAAAACAAAACAACATTTATCCACCAATATCTTTAGAGAAATGGTTAGTCTAGATAAATTGCCCCAAATCCTATAATTATTTCAATAATTATAACCCTTAACTTGCTTTTTAATTGGTGGTTTTATTCCTTGACTGCTTTAGCTTATAATTTCTTTCTTATTAGTATTTCTACTTGTAAAGTATGTACTCAAGATATTTTGAGTAAATTATGTAAGCCAAGTAAAGTAAGTAAGTAAAGTAGGTTGGGTTAGCCCCAAACCTTAAAACTTCCCATAACACTAATGAGAATTCAGCTTTCATGAGCTGTTAAGTCAACATTATTGAGGATACATAATCTACATAAACTGGCTATTAAAGGGTTAAACAACAAATTCCCAAGCCCAAGGCCCTAGGGTCACCAGAACTCTTTGATCATACATGATAGGAAATGATAGTACCACACTCAGTAACACAGTCACTTCTGTGCAAAGAAGATATTTTTGTGTGTGTGTGAGTCATGGGGCTTGAACTCTGGGCCTGGGCACTTTCCCTCAGCTCTTCAACTCAAGGCAAGCACTCTACCACCTGAGCCACAGTGCCACTTCTGGTTTTCTAGTGGTTAATTATAGATAAGACTCTCACAGACATTCCTTGCTAGGGCTGGCTTTGAACCGAGATCCTCAGATCTTAGCCTCTGGAGTAGCTAGGATGACAGGTGTGAGCCATGGCACCTATAAGAAGTAACTTTTACAGCTGTTGTTCCCACCATAGAAAGAGCTGCAGCCTCCCAGGAAGCCAGCTCATGCCTAGGACTTGCTGTCAAAGCTATAGCAGCTCAGGAAGTATCCAGCACAGCTCACTATTAGAAGCAAGAGTGCAGACACCTAGTAGCAAAGCAACTTTAGAATTCCCTGCTGTAACATATGGATGTGTGTGTGTGTGTGTGTGTGTGTGTGTGTGGATAGCCATCAGCTTGGACTCGGAAGGCCTTCCCCCATGTAAAATCTTCTGAAAGAAGCCCTTGCACACAGACAGTAAGCAGCCTCTTAAATCCTGTAGAGAAGTCTATATAGAGAGACATATTTTATTTATCACAATTTATTGTACATAAATTGGTTTGCCTTTGTTCTTACTTTGGTTTGTTTTGAGTTTATATTTGTTTAACTATATGTGTTTTCTTCTCTTTAAGTTGAAATAAAAGTCATTTGCCTTTAACTTCTAAAAAAAAGATCCACAAAGCAATTTTTAAGTATGAAAATTATTGCAAGAAAAGGAAATCTGAAACCTGGGCAGAATTATTTTTATGAATTTTAGGAATCAATTTAAACTATTTAATCTTGGAAAGCCATGGCAGCATACCCCTAATAATTGTCATCAAACAAAAAGACTTGGCTAAGACTTTTATATGCTTACTTAGCTGTCAGTGTATATTGTTGTCTGTAGATTGTGGAAACATCCAAGAAACAATGAATGGAAGCAAAAGTCAGTCACAAACCCAACTCACTGATTCAATAAATATTTAATGCAGTCCAACTCTGTGTTAGAGATGATAGAGACTCTCTTCCTCTTTACTCTGCTCCACTGGCTTACTTTTCTCTCCATTAACTATGACCAGTGGGCACATATTTCTTTTCCAACTTTCCCAATGGACCAAAGTACATGAGAGCAGAGACTGCTTTGTTCTCTGCTGCATGTGCAGTGCTAAAAATGTACCTAGCACAGAGTTGGATTGGATTAAATATTTGTTGAATCTATGTCATTAATATTGAACTCAGAAAGGACTTCAAACTCTTCAAATGTCATTTTTTTATGAAGAGTTTGAAGTCCTTCCTGAGTTCAGTACTGGGGTAGCAATGTGGCTACCTAAGAGAAGAGTTGAGGGAAAGATCCATGCAATGGCCCTGAGGCAAGTGCACTTGTCACATTTGATAAGCAGCAAGAAAGACATTATAATGGAGGCAGAAAAGAACAGAAGTTGAGTCCAAAGCATTCAGGATGAGACCCAGGACAAGCTCACACAGGCTCTGTCTGGAGGTCTCGGTGAAGTATATTTGACATGGAATGACATCAACAGTAGGAGAAGGCTATATTTAGATAAAAAGCATCATTGTGGCTGCTGCTCTGTATCTCATGGGGAAATGGGGAAAAGGCAGATGCATCAGGAACTGTTGGGAAGCTGTCACTGCTGTCCAGTCACAGTGGTCTCCTGGTTACAATAGAGATGCTGAAATATGGCTGGATTCTTGCAAATATGGAGTCTTATAAATTGGAGACAGAAAAATGGAGCTGTCAGTCAAATGGTAGAACACAAGCTTTGAATCAAAAAAGCCAAGCACAAGTGTAAATTCACACACACACACACACACACACACACACACGATTTGGGTGATAGATTGGAAAGGAGCAGGGACAGTGGGAGTTACAAACAACATCAAAGCTTTCTGTGTTGCCAGCTAGTTACTGTGTCTGATGATACAAAGTGTTTTTTTTAAGGCAATGTGACACATGTTGCAAAACATTGTTAATGTAGTGTTGTCTTGATTGGTTCTAAACCATCTAATTCGTAAAGATCTCATAGTCTACTAAGTTTGGAGCATCAAGCTGTGATGTTTGTTTGGACTTTCTCTTTGATATTCCTGTGTAAGGAGATAGCTAGAGAGACACATATGCCAGAATGATATATCCTGTCACAGGCACTCAGTTTACAGTTATTAAAATATTGAGAAATAAAGGACCAAATAAATACACATGAGCTTTCACATTGAAATAGGATATCTTTCCTAGTCCCAAGAGAATCAAATCCAGTCTACTCTCATTCCTATCAACTCTTCCCTTTCCTCAAAGCCACTGCTCTAGGAATTAAGACTCTATGTTGAAAATGAACTTTACAACTTCAGGGAGGGGAGTTAGGGAGGTGGAGAGGGAGGAAATGGTAGGGGAAAAACAAAGGAGGGGGTAACAATGCTTGATAGGAAATGTACTCATTAACTTACTCATGTAACTATAACCCTTCTGTACAGTATCTTTACAATAAAATATATATTAAAAAAAGAATCTCTCTTTCAAAGAGGGCATACCAGATAGCCAGCTTATGGTATTTTGACAAAGTAGTAGGGAGAAGGGTGAGAAAAGGAAGAGGACACAAATGAGAGAGAAAAGAAGAGCTGTGTACTGGTGGCTCATGCCTATAATCCTACCTAACCAGGAGGCTGAGATCTGAGGATTGTGTTTAAAAGCCAGTCTGAGGGACAGGAAAATTCATGAGGCTATTACATGCAATTAATCACTAAAAAGCTAGAAGTGGAGGTTTGGCTCAAGTGTGAGAATGTCAGCTTTGAGAATATAGAAGACAAGGTCTTCCAAGCCAAACTAGACCTGTGTGAAGTACGGTGACACAGATTGGCCAGTGAGACTTCAAATGAAGCAGAGAAAAAATTTTTAGTATGGTTCCCAAGAGTATAAGCCAATGTTTTATCGAGTTTTATTTTCAGATAACTCACAAAATGAGAGTTTCAGAGTATGTCATGAGGACCAAATGAGGACCAAATGTCTCACAACCTGCACTACAGCTCAGTTTCTGTCCCATTGTAGTTCACCAAGTGGTTGTAGCAATCCAATATCAGGTGAAATTTTGACTCCACATAAGCTCTTACCTCTAGGTTCAGAATCCTCTATACTGACCTCAAAAGGCAGCAAAGTCATTATAAAGAAAAAACGTGTTAAATCCAAGGTCATAGTTTACAACCACATCAGGATACCAAATATAAACTAAATCTAGCTTCTTAATTATTCTCCTAGTGTTTAGCAAGTCATATTTGTTTGTTTTCTTGGGTTTTTATCTTGTACTCAAAGAAGGCTTAGAGGAAGGCAGAAGCCATTCCATTCCCATGCATCAGAGCCTAGAACAAGTTTTGTCTATTGAATGAATGTGTCCTTCATTCAAGAACAGAGGCTTGGAACAAAACTGAGGGCCATCTTGTAGATATATGGAAGAATACAATGATATTAACGATACTTAACATTTCTTGTTTAAAATTTTAACCATATCCAAGGAACTTGAGTTATACTAGAGATAAAAGTACATTACAACTGTCATGATATCTTTATCTACAGGATGTAATCTAGTGTATAAAAATGAACATTTAAAGAGTCTATTTTATAAGTATTTAAGTGAAAATTGTCTAAGTTCTCATCAGAAATGTAGCAGCTTGTGTATGTCATTATGTATTATGTCTTTCATTCTGCGCCACTCAGAAGTAAAGGTATTAAGTTGCAGAAGCCTTATTTGATAAGCACAAAATCAATGGCATGCTTTATTAGTTTTGTGAAGTTTTGTGGCAAAAAATGTATTTCTACAATATACCTGAGTAATTTAGAACCGATAGAGATTTATCTTTTAAATCCAAGGTTTCTAAATAGGTATTTGGAACACATCAGATTTTGTATCTTGAGCATAATTTTTTGTGATCAATATTCAACACTCATTGGGTATTTCAAGAACACTGTAATGTTCTAGGTGAATAAGCAACCCAACAGGAAGTCTAGAAGTATCTTATACAATCTGTTGGACTTTTCTTCTTCAGATACTCCTAAACCATTTAAAATGAATTGAAACCAAAGTTTGGTTTGCCAAAATTATATTTAGTATAACGCTTTTTGGTAGGAATTGCCAAAACAACTTCTGATAGAAATAGTAATTATCTGTAAATATTCACAGTTGGCCTTTGTCATTTTGTGCTGTCATCCTAGACTAACCACAGACTGGGTAATTTATGAAGGCCAAAATTTCATTTCTCTAGAAACTAGAAAGTCCAGGATCAAAAAAAGCATCAGCAAGTGTGTTGTCTGGTGAGGCCCCAGTCTCTGATACAAGATCATGCATTAGATGCTGTATTCCCCAAAGTGCTTTTCATTTATAGCTATGTTGATGGCCAAGGCCCAGACTCTTCTTCCTGTGACTGGCTTTCAATACCAATAAACCAGCCTCTACAGCATCTTGTTACTGCTCCTGATTCAGACACTGGCACTCACTGTGTACTTCTCACCTCTTTGAATCAAGCAGCTTTTCCTGAAGGGTTTAGGAGAGTGGATCCATCATGCTTAAACTGCTCTTGTTGAAAAGCCTTAACTTCTTCATTGGACTCATGAATTAACTAAGATCATGGAAAAGAAAAAAGGGTTGGCATCTATACCTTCATTTTGTACCTGCTTTGCTCTGAGCCATTCTTTTTGAAGTCACTTTACAATCATATGGGATCCAGGGAGAAGAAGACTTGTTGATTACAGCTCTACAAAGAGGGATGAAGGGAATCACAGGGAAAGGAATGACAAGATTTCTACATAGGACAGACAGACCAACCACCAGGCAACAATGACTTTTTTTTCCTGACCAAAATTTCTCCTCTCCAAGTAATGACAATGATAACAACTTCTATGAAACCTCTCCATAACAACCAACCAGGCCATATGGATCAGGATTGTTTAATAAAATGTATACATTTCTTTCCTTTTGTCCTCAGTTCTTTGACTATTTTAACCCAAAGTTCATGTCTATACCAGAAGATGATTGAAGATAAGCTAAAGCTCTTACTTGGCATCCCCTCTCTCTTTAATAAATCTCCTTTCCTATTAGCTGGCATATGAGGATGAGTGGCTGATTCGACTCTTGCTAGGATTCATGGAGTGGGCTTTTATTCTAATGCTCTATGTTCAGCTTCTGCATGAGTTCTGCTAACTATTGTCCATGTCTTTCCTACTTCTACTTGTTCTATTTCAAAAGCATTTAAATGACAGTTGTAATGATCTATAATTTTATATCTGCTCTTCTACAAAACTACATATCATTTTGTGAGATTTTTTCCCCCTCTGTACCAGTAAGTGTCTTCAGAAACCAACCTTTAAATGGAAGCATGTTCTGTTCCTGGAATGTGGCCCAATTAAACCTTCATCAGATTGTTAGCTATTGAAGCTGTTTCAGAGTTTTATTATTGGAGTGAACTTACCTTTCCAACATAAAATCCTATTGTATATATACTCTGCTGTTATTTCCATATATTTTGCACATATTTTTTAATGTTTTAACTTGTTTTCCAAGGTAGTTTTATTGAAGGATAATTACTGGGTACAAAGATGTAAAGTGACCTAACACTGTTGGCTCATGCCTGTAATCCTAGCTGCTGAGGAGGCTAAGATCCTAGGAAGGTGATTCAAAACCAATCCAGGCAGAAAATTTCATTAGATTCTTATGTTCAATTAACTAGGAAAAAGCAAGAAGTGGAGGTGTGGCTCAAGTGGCAAATCATCAGCTTCGAGAGAAAAAAAAAAAACTAAGGAAAAGCACAAGGCCCTGAGTTTAGGCCCCTATCATGGCATGCACACACAGGAGAGTGCACGCGCATGCACACGCACACACACACTCACACACACACACACAAAGACATGAAACCTACTCAAATTCTGAGCTAAAGAAGTGTGAGTTTCTTCCAATAGCAATGCCTCCTTCCTCATGTCCTTGCCAGTACAGTGTTACCTTGTAGAATCTTTGTCATTTTAATAAATAAAAAATTGATTGTACTTTAATGAAAATTGAACAATAATTTCCATCTCTCAAGTGATATGTTATATATATTTCAAGGGGTTTATAATCTTTTTTAACCTATCTATTAACCAGGAGGTCACTTTTGAGTTGTTGACCTTTATGTGGTCTTCATATCCCATTAAGTACTCTGATATTTAAAGCCTCCGGTCACTTTCAGTCTTAATTGTACTTTATCATCTCCATTGTTACAGAATGTTTCAGTCAATTTAACCTTAAGGGTCCCACTTCATCTTTTCTCCATTGGTTCATTTCACACTCGTAACAATGACAGATTTCCTGAGGTGTTATATTAACTTTATTATTATTATTACAATGATTTTTTATTGAAATGAATGTAAGAAGAAGAATGGGATTTTAGGCTGCAATTCATTGTAAATGTATATGTTCGTTTTCTACTTTAAAGGAGAAAAAGCTAAACTTGAGAACTTTTCAGAGTTAGTAACCATTATTTTCATTTCATCTAGGTTAGAGAATAAGTAAAAGGCAATGCAACATCAAATATCTAATATTTGCTTAGGAAGTTTCACTTCACTATTGGGGGGGGGTTATTTTTTGTCAATCATGGGGCTTGAAATCAGGGCTTGGGTGCTAAAGTTTTTCACTCAGGGCTAAGGATCTACCACTCTGGGCCACTGTGCCACTACTGGTTTTCTGGTAGTTAATTAGAAATCAAATCTCACCCACTTTGATGCCTGGACTGACTTTGAACCTCAATACTCAGATCTCAGCCTCCTGAGTAGGTAGGATTACAGGGCTGAGGAACCGATACCTGGCAACAGCACTATTTTAAGTCAAGTAAAAGATGCTCCATATTGCCTATTTTCTCCTGGTACTTAGCAAGAGAAATGGCTTTTCAGAGCTGAGGGTATTTTTTGGGGGAAGGGTCCATTTTTTTCCCATCAGTGAGATTCCAGCTTTTGAGGAGGATACTCAGGAGTATGTAATACTCAGCACAGATGTGGTAGTGAACTCCTGTATCTCAGTTAGGTGGAGATAGGTAGGTAGAAAGATCATGGTCTGAGGCTGGTCCTTAAAAAACAACAGGAAACTCTATTCAAAACATAGCTTAAGTAAGAGACCCTCAGTACTACCCAAAAATAGAAAGGATATTTTTACCTTTTCTTATTCTTGCCCCTTATTAAAACTGACTACCGGTTAAGTTCTAAGAATCTATTTTCATGTTAAAATTTTGCCTCCAAGATGAAGTGAATTATCACGAGTTACTGCTATTTTCAAATAATTTGAACACTTCTCAGGCACCCTAAAGTGAACACACTCTTCAGTAAATATTCAACCATAGTCAACTTGACACCCGTGAGCATCATCAAATATATTAACCAAAGGAATGGATAATGAATGTCTGACTGTTGAAGGTTTTCATAGTCGAAGCTTTTATCTTTTCTATAGAAGAGCATTCACTGGTCCTTAGAAATAATATCACAAGTGGCTCCACTTGTAACAGCAGCTGTTGTAGAACATCAGGTATGAGCCAAGTACTACATGCATCTTATTTAACCCACATGACACACTTTATTTTACAAATGAAGATACTAACACTTAGGGAAACTAAATAACTTTAATCATTGGGCAGTGGCAGAGCAGAGATCTGACCCCCTTCCCCCTTCCCCCCACCAGGTTAAACTATTCATTTTCCAGGGCTGGGAAGGTAGCTCAGTGGTAGAATGCTTACCTTGTATGCATGAGGCCCTGGGGTTGATTCCCCAGCATCACATAAACAGAGAAAGCCAGAAGTGGCACTGTGGCTCAAGTGGTAGAGCACTAGCCTTGAGCTGAAGAGCTGAGGGACAGTGCCCAGGCCCAGAGTTCAAGCCCCATGACTGACAAACAACAATAACAACAGAAAAAAGATCCCTTTTCCAATGTAATGCCCTGGTGGCTGTGGACTCTAGATTGACCTGTCTGTCTCACTGTTGATGACTCCATCTCACTCTCAATCAACTTCCATCTCACCCTCTGATGCCTGTGACCCTGCCAATGCCCCTCAAGAGGCAAAATGTGCTTTCTCTCTCCTTAATTCTGCAATGTCTTTGTGACATTTTTGATGAATAAAATGTGGCAGAGTGAGAATGTGTAACTTCCAAGGATGAGCCTCAAGAGGTCTCTTTTAATGGCTGTGGCTACTTGAGACACTAGGTCTACACTCAGTTGCTGTGATATAGGAGCCCTACACAGAAGGCAATGACATTTCCCATCCACTCCTACAGCTTCCAGGGAGCTTCTTCAGCTTAGTCTTCATAAGAAAGCCAGCATGTGGGACCATGTACCTGTTTTGTAATTGTTGGTGCATAATGTCTAGGTGACTAGGCCAGGTTCAGGGAAGTCAAACTCTCTTCTGTCAGACTCAGTGTCCCCAGTGGAAGACGACTTCACAGAGACTGTAGCTTCTGTGTCTGTAAGTGCCCAGATTCTTGATTGATCATGGTCCATAGTTGTCTACTGTTCTGGAAGCCTTTTTATTTATTAGCCCCCTAAGATGATACAGACCCTAATCCTTGACCTCTGAGAGCCTGGAGCCAAAGGGGCAGGGCTGAGTCCTGGCTTTCCATCCACAAATTCAAAGGCCCAGCAGGCAGCAGAGTCATTGAACAGTCCTGGAGAGTAGTTAGGGTAGGTGGGGAATCTCTGGAGTACAAAGAGCAAGGAAGTAGGATTCTGTATCCAAGAAACTGTACCAGGACAGCTGAATGATGGAGAAAGTTAGGGCTGCATATGATCAGGGTTTCATTGTCCTATTATTCTTCAATTAGTAAATACAAACTCAGGGATAAAATTATTAAGAATTTCAAGATGGCAGCCATATTTCTCAAATGTGGGCCCATTCTAAGCATGGGGCATGGTGTGGTGGCTACACTGATCACACATGTGCTCATGAAATCTCCTACCAGCACCAACGGCTACCCACACAGGTAAGGATATCTTGGTCCTGTGGCTATTGATACCAAAACAGCCTGCTGTCCGGGTCCTTGTTATGGTATCACTTAGAAGTGAAGCCCAGATTCCTATTTTGAAAGACTTAGTGTTATTAGTGGTAAGTGGACATGCAAAGGAATTGTTGACCCATATTAAATTGGGTAAAATTGGAAAAGTTAAATGCAAAAGCCAATTAAAAACAAATAAAACAAAACAAGGGATTCCCTAAGGAGAGGAGGTTAAAATAGTCTAGGAGGCTTCCTGTGGGAGGAGAACCATGAATGAGACCTGGAAATAAATGTCGTTTCAGAGCCAGAAGACATAAAAGGACCATAGTCTACACTCAACGTTGCTGTTCAATTTTAAACCAAAATAAAGAATATTTAAATAGTATATCTGTATATTCATCACATACTTGTCTAGGATGAGACATAATTACAAGTTCCTGATTCTAGCTATTGCAATTGCTCTTTGTTTTATATATTCTGCACTTTTCCTCTCTAGTAGAAGAAATTTACAAAATTGGTAAGTATTCTCCACACTCCAATACACACACACACACACACACACACACACACACACACACACACACACACACAGGTTCCAAGAACCTCTGCCAATTTTGATGAAAATGAAAATTTAAATGCATATGTCTTCTTGTTCTTGATTCTATGTGAATTTAGGTAAGAAAATATGGAAAGGAAATGGAAAATGTAACTTTTAGTTATGGCCAGTTGGTTAGATAAAATAGATCTCATGTATTTTTATTTGAATACAAATTATACCAGCAAGTCCTAGCATTCATCAAATCCTTTTGTAATTCTCCTAGATTCTGTTAAGTAAGTATAGTCTCAGGGTTGCAAAATAATAACAATGTTCTTAAAATGGAAAAACCAAGGACTAACAATTTCATTACACCAATATATCAACTAATGTCAGAAAACATTGTACAAGTTCTCTCTCCGAATAAGATTGTATTGACTGCATGTAAAATTCAGTATATTAGTATGCTCCATTATATTGAATTCGTTAAATTCTTGAATAAGAATCTCCAAGTTTAGCAGTTCCTGGCTGAATTATAAAAAGTAATAACAACTGTGCTATCACTTCCCAGGGGGAAAAAGGTTTGTCAAATGAGTAATAACTTTCTCTTGCTGAATTGAAGGAAGCATGCTTTCCCCATGCCCTGCACAGGGTTCTGCTTTGATACATATCTATGGATGTTGATGCCATCTCCAGCATCTGTTGAGGCCAGCGACATGGTCAGTGACTCCATTTGTTTAGTAGAGTTCAGTCTGTCAAGCTATTACCAGACCTACAGAGACTTAGATTATTCTAGGATTTTTTTACACATCAGTCTAACAAAAAGATATTAGTCCCTCTGTCCAGCTGGGAAGTCAAAGGCAAGTCAGCAAGGGAGGCACAGAATTGTAGCTTTTCAAAAATTCTTACTTCCAAGACAAGGTGAATGGCCTAAAGAACCCTTGATCCTTGATATTTTACCTAAAATGGAGCTGAGAAGACAAGCTGATGGGACCACTGCATGAAATCCTGGAGGCTCTTCAGAGACTCTCTTTTCCTCCTCTAAGCAAGATGGCTGGTGACCTAAGCTGCTGAATCTGGAGTTCTGGAATCCAGAGGCAAACAGCATTCGCATTAAAGCAAAAGCACTCTTCAATAATTTTTAAATGACTATCGCTAAGTCCTTGTTGGGGAGGGAGAATAAGATAATTATTATTATTATTAATACTATTACCACTACTACTATTGCAGCAGTAGTGTTTGAACTAAGGGTTCTCACTTGCTAGGAAAGCACTTTGCTACTCCAAACATGCCACAGACTCTTTTGACCAAATTTTAAGTGCACCATGCAGAATTGCCAACTGCACACACAATATTGAACAACAGCTCTCTAGATCTGACTTACCTTTTGTAACTAAAACTCCTACCAATTCCCTATTTCTTTAGGTAAGCTACAGGGATAGAATGCTAATGCCCTGGGAGATTCCATGGGTCCTATCTCCTCCCTAGTACCTTCCATGACATTCTTCCATGTGAATAATTAGTGATCAGTTTCTGGTCAGGATTTCTCCCTAGGGGTAGAAGTACTTCAGGCTAGTTCTAACCAAAGTGAGTCACTAAGCAGTGCAAACACTTAGCTAGGCCTTTATATAGCAAACTCTTCCTTAAAACTTCTTCCCTATGGGTTGCATCTCATATACATACTTAAAACTATGGGATAGAGACCTTGTTGAGTTATCGTCACCTCATTTACCTAAGATCAGCCCAATATCAGTACTATGAACTCCTCCCATACTCCCTGAACCCTAAAAAACTGAAAATTTTAACCACGAGTTTGTTAATGACCCACATAGCTCAGCCTACAATTTTCCTTAACAAAGTACTTTTCTCCATTAGACTCCTTGCTTTGCCACTTTGTGTGTGTGTGTGTGTGTGTGTGTGTGTGTGTGTGTGTGTGTGTGTGTGTGTGTGTAGTGATTCAATTCATTGATAGAGGTGCCAAGAATCTGGGACCCCTGTAACCTCTCTAATTACCATACTATTCTTTTCTATTAGTTTGATGTTTTTGAATATCTCATATAAATTAACCATGCGATGTTTGGCTTTTCTGTGACTGGCTTTTTTCATTACCATAATGTCTTTTAGATTCATTCGTTTGCCTTTTAGGGAAGTAGTTTTTCTTTTTAAAGACCAAATGATGTTCTTATGTATATGTCTGAGTTCACAAATACTATGTATAACTGGGTATTTTACTAGGCATATACTATATTTGTTTATATCCATTCAACATTGATGGATACTGGATTGTTTCCAAATATGGCTGTTGAGAATAACAATATAATGAACATGAAAATACCAATATCACATCTTTTCGTTCCCAAAGAGGCTGTGTTGTATCATTTACAATGTGTTTAATGAATCTCCACACTGTTTTCCATAATGGCTACAACCATTTTACATTCTCACCAACAGTGTTGTCCTTGTTTGTTTTCTGTTACCTGAAACTGAACAACTTACGAGGATATTTATTAAACTGACAGTTTAGAAAGCTGAAATCAAAGATCAAGTGCTTCATCTGTTTGGCTGCTGGTGAGGACCCCTTGGCTATATCACAACATGGCAGTGCAAGAACCATGTGCCAAAGGGTACCCTAAAATGGAGCAGCCTTTCTTTGTAATGATTCACTCTTACTAGAGGTCATAATTAATACTGCTCAAGGGTAGTTGTGCATTTCCTAAGTGTCTTGTATTAGGCCTCACCTCAATGATTCTATCACCTCTCAACATGGATATACTAGAGATCATGCTTCCAGTGCACAAAACTTAAAATACATCTAAACCATAACAAACACTTATTAGGTCTAGTTGTTTTCTACATCCTTACTCCAACCTGTTATCTTTGGGGTTTTTGGTAATAACCATCTGAACAGTTATGACATGTTTGTCATTTTATTTGTAGTTTTCCTGATGATTAATGATGCCAAACATGGTCATATCCCTCTTGGCCATTTATGTATGTTTTTGAAAAATATCCAATGCCATTTAGGGGTGGAGTTAATTTTCTCAAAGAATTAAAAGACAGATGTGTTTTAAGCATACAAGTTTATTTGAAAGGCAAAAGAAAGAAGGTCATTTCTTTGAGGATTTGATTTTGGAAGATTTAATTTTTTGAGTTCTAAGTATATTATAGATATGAGACCCTTGTCCATTTTATGGCTAGTAAAGATCTTCTCCCAGTCCGTGGGCTTTCTATTGATCTTATTATGTCCTTTGCCATGCAGAAACTCTGCAGTTTCATGCAATTCTATTTGTTCAAGCTTTTGTTGATTTGTTGTGTTTCTGGGTCTTTATCAAGAAAATTTCGGCCTGGGCCTAGGAGCCCTAGAGTTTCTCCTCTTCCTTCCTGTAATGTTTTCAGGGTGTCTGCTTTTACTTCAAGGTCTCTGTTCCATTTGGAGTTGATTCTGGTGCAGGGTGATATATAAGGATCTCATTTTAGTTTTCTACACGTGTTTAACCAATTTTGCCAGCACCATTTACTGAAGTGACTGTCTTTCTTCCATTCAATTTTTTTGGCTTCCTTATTGAAGATTAGGTGGCTATAGATCTGTGGGTGTAGTAAACCAGACCCAAATACTTATAGGTCCCATGGTTTCCCTCATTAGCAACAATTAGTATATGTATAGGATATTTTATCAGATGAGCAGAAAAGCTCAAAAGCTATGTACATATGACCCTATAAGATGATGTTAAGAGAAATGAACCCCAAGAAATGGACACAAGAAGTCTTTCTTTTTTTTTTTTTAATGTACTCTTTGATTTTTTAAATTTCCTTTGTATGTTCTTCCCCCTATGATATATCCCTGTTATTAGTGTATTTAATTTTTGTACTCTGAATGTTGTATATACATTTCTACTTTGGGGAGTGTAAAGAAATAACAGAAGCTGAAACAAAGACACAGGATGACCCATTGCAACAATGATACC
>NW_012267356.1:5315912-5336690 GCF_000151885.1 Dipodomys ordii | reverse complement strand
CTCCCCGGACGTATGTAAGTATCCTATTTCCCCAACAGCATTTGTGGAAGAGGCTCCTTTCCTCAACACCCTCATTAAAGATCAGTTGACTAAATACTCACAGCAGTAAGATTTGCATGGTTTTGGCCTGTCCTAAATTTATATTCTGAGTAATAAGCTTAGTAGTTTCCTTTTTAACTTTTATGGAGGAACCTCCACATGGTTTTCTTGTTTCATCTTCATGTTGGGAGATGAGAGCTAATAGAAGTATAACTAAATGTACAGGTCATTTTAGCTCAGTAGTTCTCTCTACCTAGCCTGCTTTGCTCAGTGACTCAAGTTTAGCTTTTTCCTCTCTTTATTCTTTTCCTTTCCTTCCCATTTCCCCCATGCTGAGAAATTGAAGATTAGCCTTTCCTCCACCCTGCTGTGCCAGCATAGTCCCCCCAGGAGGCCGCTCAGCCACCTGCTGAGCCATTGAATTTTCTGTGGGGCTGTGGAGAGGAAGGACCCATTGTCAGCTTTACAAATAGAGTCAGAGAGTGGCTTAAACAAATCTGGAGATAAGTGGACAGAAAGCTCAAAACTCCAGAGAACATATTTTTCTTTTTCTTTTTGCCAGTCCTGAGGCTTGAACTCAGGCACTGTCCGTGAGCTTCATTTGCTCAATAATAGCACTCTACCACTTAAGCCATAGCATCACTACTGGCCTTTTTTGTTATCTGGTACTGAGGAATTGAGCCCAGGGTTTCATATATGCTAGGCAAGCACTCTACCACTAACCCACATTCCCAGCCCCTTCCAGAAAACATTTTCTTAAAATCTGTTCTCCCTCTCTGAGTATAGACTGAAGATCTTTGGGATGCTAGTCTACTGTTATCTTTTACTTGCCCTGCAAGTTCATGAACTTTTATTTCCTTTTCCATAATATACTGTTCTTATCTGCCATTGAATTCAGGGACAGTGGTGGTCCATTTTGAAGATAAGGTATTTAACTCCTGAGTGGAAAATTACCAGTACCTTGACTTGCAAGCTTGGCAATGTTAATGAATTGCAACATTCGGAGACCAACAGGACCTATGACAAGGATATCGGTTATCAAGGAGAAGAATGGACCACAATAAAATTAGACAATTAGAAACTATGCACATACTAGAAAGCGTACATCCAGAAAAGCTTTCTAGCTACAAAAGAAGAATTCAACCAATCTCAATGTACACGTGTTTAAATTATCACTTAAATAGTAATGTAAGTTAATCAATGTCCAGGAGTGAATGTAAACACCATAGCACTCAGCCAATGAAGAATTGAGGTAGTGGCCTCATGTACTAAGGATAAATTGCTTGTTGTAATTGTCCAGGGCATGCCTATGCATCAGACACATGACCTTTCAGGATGGTCATTAAAGTCTCACACTTCTGGTCTTCGAGTCTATCCTGTAAGCTTGGATAGGTGAGTGTGTTTCTCACAGAGATCACCCCCAAATGAAGATAATTACCTGTTATGATCAGACTGTATGCTTGAGCCAGAGAAATCATCTCATGGAAACCAAATTGTTCCTTTAAAGTACTGACAGCAATAACAACCTCTTTCAAAACCCCAAAGAACCAAAAGTGAGATAATGACTAGCCAGGTCACACCTGTCACTAGGACTTAGACTATATGTACCTTTGTCCCTTGCCCCTAATTCTTGTTTTGCTTAAACCTATATCTATACCTTGAAGATGGCTCAAGATGATCTAAAGTGCCATCTTCCTGTGCCATACCAATGCCATATCATCCCTTTTTTTTCCGTATTCTTTTCTAGTAAACTTGCCTGTCATTTTAATACATCCTGAATTCTCCTCAAGCTAGACCTAAGGAATGAAGCTGGCTATCTCTGCTTATCTTCCAGTAGCATAATAATGCAGCAAGAAGCCCCATGCCTGGTGGAAGCACATTAATGCTGGACTTCCTATCCTGTAGAATGATAAGACAATAAATTGTGTTCATTTTATGTTACCCAGTCTATGGTATTGTGTTGTAGCAGCACAAATTAGCTGAGGCACATAAAATTATTTCTGGGCTTTCAATTCTGCTGTGATAGTTTTTAAATCTGTCCAAATGCCAGTACCGTACTATTTTAACTACTAGCAACTGTAATGCATTTAGAACCCAAGTATTATATGTCCTGTTTTGCTCTTCTTTGTCAAGATAGTTTTGATTTTCTTTGGTCATTTTGTAGTTCCAATTTAAGACTTTTTTTCTATCTGTGTGAAATATACAACTGGGAAATTTTCCCTTTCTTGTGGAGCTGTGCTCCAAATCCAAGGATTCAAACCTAATAAGCAAGTTTTTACCACTGACTTGCACCAATGACCCCACTAGCCCTGGTATTTGGACAGGCATTCCATTGAATCAGTAGATTGCTTTGGGCAACATGGATATTTGTACAATGTTAAATCTTTTAGTCTGTGAGCATGGCATGCCTTGCCTTTTGTTGGTTTGATTGCTAGTATCCATGATTTATATTTTTCAGTGTATACAATTTTTGATCAAGTTACTTGATCAAAAAATTACTTGAAGCTGTCCCTGAGCTTCTTTATGCTCAAGGCCAGCATTCTACCACTTGGGCCATATCACCATTTCTGGATTTTTCTGTGATTAACTGGAGATCAGTGTCTCATAGACTTTGCTGCCTGGACTGGATACAAACCATGATCCTCAGCTCTCAGCCTCCTGAGTAGCTAGGGTTACTGGTGTCTGGCCCACCAAGATATTTTTAATCATTTCTTTTCTTACCTATAAGATCACATTATTTGCACAGCCATAAATTTTCTTCTCTCCTCATTTGGACACTATTTCTTTTTCTTGCTTGCTTTTTTTGAGTAAGGCTTCAAGGCTATGTTGAATAGGAATGATGAGGACAGGAATACTTGTAAGTATTGTAATTTTAGAGAAAATTTTGTTTTACCTCATGGAATATGATGTTAGCTATGGATTTTTCTTGTATAGACTTTACTATGTTGAGGGAAATTTCTTCCATATTTAGTTTGTTGGGAATTTTCTATATAATTAAAATATGTTAAGTAATTTCTTTGGGTCTATGGAAATGATCATATGATTTTATACTTTATTCTGATAATGTAGTATCATATATATTGAATTGCATATGTTAAAACATTCTTAATCTTGCTAATAAATGGTGTTTGATTATTGTGTATAGTTCTTTTAATTGTCTCAATTTGGGCAGCTTTTTTGAGGATCTTTGCATCTGTATTATCAGAGTCCATGAGCTATAGTTTTTCTTTTCTGATATTCTTAAGACAACTTACTGCGTACAGTAAGTCATTTTTCTATGTCTATTTTATTTTATTTTATTTATATATGTTTTTTGCTAGTCATGGGTATTGAACTTAGGGTCTGGGCTCTGTTACTTGAGCTCAAGGCTCAAGCCACAGCTCCCATTCTGGCTTTTTGGTGATTAATTGGAGATAAGAAACTCAAACACTTTTCAGCCTGAGCTGCTTTGAATCTCGATTCTTAGATCTCAGCCTCTTGTGTAACTAGTAATACAGTGAGCTACTGGTGCCCAGCAAACTTTTCTCTTATTTTGCTCTTTGATTTTTAACTATTTGATAGTTATATCCCTACGTATTGATTTCTTTGGATGTATTTTATTTGGTGTTAATAGGTTTCATGAATCTGGAGGTCTGTTTTCCTCTCTGGATTTGAGGATTTTTCAATCATTCTTTTTTTAAGCAAACTTTCTTCCTCTTTTTTTTTCTTTTCTCCTTTTTAAACTTCCATAATATATACATATATTGATTTGCTCAATGATATCTCACCTTAATGTGTGTGTGTGTGTGTGTGTGTGTGTGTGTGTGTGTGTTCCAGTTCTGGGGCTTGAATTCAGGGCTCTGTCCCTGAGTTATTTTGCTCAAGGTTAGTGCTCAACCACTTGAGCCACAATTCTACGTCCTGCTTTTTCTTGTAGTTTAATGGAGGTAAGAATTTTACTGATTTTCTTGCCCAGCCGGGCTCAGAATTGCAATCCTCGGATCTCAATTTCCTCAGTAGCTAGGATTAGAGGTGTGAGCCACTGGCACCTGGCTATTCACTCCTTAACTATTCTTTTTTAAAAAAACTTCTGTCTGTAATTTTGCAGTAATTTTTGTTTGAGTTCATTGATCTTTTGTTTGAACAAATCTACCTTTGAAGTCTTCCAGTAATTTTTCAGTTTATGTATTATTTTCATCTATTCCAGAATTATTATTTGTGTTACAATTTCTATTTGCTTATAGAAATTTTCAGGGTCTTTATATATCATTTTCCTAATTTTTAAGCTTTCTGTCTGAATTCTATGTAACTTTCTTAGTTTAAGATAATTTTTTGAACTATTTGTCAAGTAAATACAAATCTCCATTTGCTTAGGTTATATTACTGGGCAATTATACTATTATATCATATTTTTCTGACTCTGTGTTTCTTGTATTATGCACTGGAAGAAAACACTACTTGTTCTAGTCTTTATAGTCTAGCTTACATGGGAGAGATCTTCACCACTCAGAAGATTTCTAAGTTTGTTCCATCCAGAATGGGCACATCTTTGCTCTTCTTCAGAAACAGGACTTTATAATCCTTTTTCCCCACATACCATTCCATTTTCTTCTTTACTAGTTCCCTCACAGGTACTGCCATTGTTTTTGCATTTAGCCACCCCTTCATTCTTAATCTCTGGATTAAGATCACTCAATTATCTCTCAGTAGTAACCCCTAGTTCACTCACTGTTTTCTTTCTTGCTTTCTTTCTTTTTTTTGGATGTCATAGCTTTTGTGTGTGTGAAAATACTGTTCAGAGGGGTTACAATCACATGGGCAAGGTAATGAGTACATTTCTTATCAAGCATTGTTGCCTCCTCCTTTGTTTTTCCCCTACCATCCCTTCCCTCCCATCTCAACCTGTTTTCTAGTCCTCCTTTATCTTGAACTAAGATTGTATCGCACTGTTGACTTCCCATTTCATTGCTTTCATTGTGTTTGGTTTCTATGCTGACCCGTTCTCCTTATTTTTGAGTTTCAAGGAATTTCTCCATCCAATTCACATACCCAATAAATGGTAATTTCTTTTCTCTAAGATGAGTTCCCTTTTCTCTAAACATTTCTCTTCATTGGCATGCCCCTTTGTACACATATAGATAATTCTCAAGTATAATATTTTTCAATCCTTACTTGTGGTTGTGATACCTGTTTTTAATATTTTTGCATATTGTGCTAATATTAGCACGAAAATATTAGCATTTTTATTGATGTTATGACATTGTTTTGGTAGTCTAAAAATCAGAATTATTTATGCATTAAGATTTTCTCGTAGAGCCACAAAGTGCATTCAAGTTTCAATCAAAGGAATACTGATATAAAAATTTTCATGACCTCAAAGATCAGATTTATATATTAATCTTCTGTAATTTACCCATGATCAGGATTCAACCCCAGTTGATTCTGACTGGTCTTGAACAAAGCTGTCTTAGAATGGATGAGAAAGAGTGTGGGTATGGATATCAACTGAGGCAAATGTCAAAGATAGAAAAAAATAAGTATGGAGTAAAAGAGAGAAGTCCATCTCTGCCCCTGGATTCTGATTATCACTCTGTTCTAAAACTCTCCACTCTCTATATCTATGGCCACTTGGAACATTGTTAAGGATATTATTTTCAAAATTAAAATTTAATAACAACAGGGCAATCCTGCTATGGTTTAAATTACAGACCCTGACCAGTGCTAATGAGAAGCAGAGCCTCCTAGTAGGTCTTTAGGTCATTGGAGGGCAAAGTCTTGAATGAAATTGTGAGATATTATCACCCACCCTTCTGTCTCTGTATCTATCTGTCTATCTATCTGTCTATCTGTCTATCTATCTATCTATCTATCTATCTATCTATCTATCTATCTATCTATCTATCTATCTATCTACCTACCTATCTACCTACCTATCTATCTATCTATCTATCTATCTATCTATCTATCTATCTATCTATCTATCTATCTATCTATCTATCTATCTATCTATCTATCTATGTAGTGCATTGTGATGCTCTCATTTTGGTGTGCACAGTGTAAGGTGATATAGACATGGTAGTCCTCACCAAACCTGTTCATCTATTTGGGCACTGAGCCATCAAAACTGTGAGGTAAATAAACTTCTGTTGAGGGGCTGGGAAGGTGGCTCAGTGGTAGAGCACTTGCCTTGCATGCATGAGGCCCTGGTTTTGATTCCTCAGCACCACATAAGCAAAAAAAGAAAAAAAGCCGGAAGTGGCGCTGTGGCTCAAGTGGTAGAGTGCTAACCTTGAGCTGAAGAGCTGAGGGACAGTGCTCAGGCCCAGAGTTCAGGCCCCACGACCGGACCCAAAAAAAATAAATAAATAAACTTCTGTTGAGATCATGTATAACCTGTCTAGCAGTTCTTTTAGTAGTGCTAAGTAGACAAACACAGGTCTCATCTTCAAGTTCAAAGACCAGAGAATCCATTCTTATATGATCTGAGGATACATGTACTGCTCTGCATGCTTTTCCTTTCTCCTTCCAGAAAAATGACCATACATGTGGGCCTTCATTTCTTTCCACATTAAAGTATTTCAACTGGACTTCTTGGAGGACCCAAATTTAAACTCCAGAAGGATGGAAAAATCTCAGACCTGGTCTCTAGGATTTTCTGTTGTACTACTAAAATATGTTTTATGAGCTGTAAAGGGAAAGAAGGATCCTTAAACTACCTAAGAACTACTTGTATATTAAATACAACTTCTCAGATACTTATATTTGATGCCTTTGTATATTATAATACACTTGAAGTCAGGAATTGTCAAATCTTTGAGCAGTGCAAACCCCTTCCAAGTTTAGTTTGCTTCTGAGTCTTTGCTTTTGTGAGGAACTCTGAATGTCTACACAGTAAACAAGGTCACAAGTATGGGTTAAGAGTGCCCAGGGTCACTCTGGCGTACTCTGTATAGTTACCAGAAGAAAGGAGGCTGTCCCAGGCCAGAAAAGTACAAGACTAGAAGGTTCAAAACCTCCTTCAGTTACTTACAATCTCCATCACTCCTGTGGGTTGCCTTTACCTTCTTTAGTTTTTTCTGTTGTTCTGAGATGATTTTCCAAGGTTAGCAAAAGCTCATGACTACCTTGGCTTCTGATAGGAGATTATTAGTGTGAGCTTTGCTTGAGTGAATCTCATAGAGGACTCATACAGAGGTATTTGTCTAAGTAAAGAATGGAAAATGTACAATACTTTTGGTTGGTCTTTTGGACAGTGATGTAGTGTTCCTTCTGGGCCACTCAGACACGATATGCATCATTTGTTTAGGGGAAGTTTTGAATCCACCTTTGGAAACTCCTAGTATCCTTGCATACGAAGATAGGATCGACATTGCTTTCATCAGTTCAGGTCCCAGAAAGTCTGTGTCTGGAGATCCTACTTTAAGCTGGCACAGGCCAACAGTGCCAGGGAACTTTTGACATACCATCTTCTTTGTCTCTTTCCTGTCTGGGAGCAAATAGTCCATCTTCCTTCTCCCATTTTACAGCAGTGTTATCTTCTCTGCTGCCCACAGATTCTCCAACTAGCTGATCATTTCCATCTTTCCTCTGCCCAACAGTGTTTGGTTTTTGAGATAGTGTTTCCCTGTCCTTAATCTGGCTGACGTTGACATTGTAACTTAAAGTTGCCTTCACCATCTGAGAAGCTGGGGTTATAGGTATGCAATAATACCACACTTGGCTCTCATCTGAGTGTTTTAGGTGTGGCTCTAGTAGTAGTTTTTTGGAGGATTTTAAAAAACTATACCATGAGAAGATTGTCCAGCCTTATTTTTGTAGATTTCCTTCTCCAAATGTAGAATCATCTACTTCTCCAGGAAGCTCTGGAGAGATATCTGAGAGATAATATAAGGAAAAAAATCTATATGTACTAGGCATATTTATTGCAACTGGGTTGCTCATGTGTCTAAGCTATAATAATGGATATAAATAGGAAAATAAATTTAAATATGTTCATATATAAATAAATTCAGACAACACTACATTGATTTTACATAACCTCTTTTCTGTTAAGTCTGCATTGCCTTTCCCAGAACAAACATTCTAGTTATCTAGCATATTGAGAACTAAAAGTATCATATTTACTTCCTTTTCTCACACTGGCTATGCAACAATTTCACAATAAAATACAAAAACTGACACCAAACATATGATTATTGTATGCAGTTGGATCAATCTTTGTTCATGCCCTCACTATTACTTAATAAAATAATAGTGTCACTGTCAAAGAATGTATGCTACAATTTTTATTCATTCACTGTTTTTTTCTACAAGTAAGCCCATTTATTTATTTATTTTTGGGGGTCCAATCGTGGGGCCTGAACTTTGGGCCTGGACACTGTCCCTCAGCTCTTCAGCTCAAGGCTAGCTCTCTACCATTTGAGCCACAGCACCACTTCTGGCTTTTTTCTTATGTGGTACTGAAGAATCAAACCCAGGGCCTCAGGCATGCAAGGCAAGTGCTCTACCACTGAGCCACCTTCCCAGCCCAGTAAGCCTATTTAATATACACTAAAACCCCTCATTTATCTCACCTATTTTTAGATTACTTGAAGCTTATTATATATTAAATTGTCTTATTATTTATTAAATTGTACTTGTTCTGGGGCTTGAACTCAGGATCTAGGCACTTTGGGGCTCAAGGCCAATACTCTACCAGTTGAGCCACAGATCCATTTCTGGCTTTTTAAAAAATAATTAATTGGAGGTGAGAGTCTCTCAAGTTTGTCTGCCATGATCCTCAGATCTCAGCCTCCTGAGTAGCTAGCTTTACAGGCACGAGTCACTGGTTCCCAGTTGTTAATTTTTTTTTTTTTTTGCAAGTCGTAGGGCTTGAACTCTGGGCTTGAGCGCTGTCCCTGCACTCCAGCTCAAGACTAGTGCTCTTCAGCTCAAGGCTAGCTCTCTACCATTTGAGCCACAGCACCACTTCTGGTTTTCTGGTGGTTTATTGGAGATAAGAGTCTCACGGACTTTTCTGCCTGGGCTAGTTTTGAGCCACGATCTTCAGATCTCAGCTTGCTGAGTAGCTAGGATTACAGCTGTGAGCCATGGGCTCCTGGCTCCCAGTTGTTAGATTTTTAAGAAAAGGACCACAAACAACATTATGAGTTCTAGTCTCAAATCAGCTCCCTGAGCTTTTCAAAGAGGATCTAAAATTTATTTTAGTGTTCTCTACTCTGTGAGATGTACTATAGATTCCTTCTGTGAGTGTTATATTGCACAGATGCACATAGTATTGATCTACCACTGGTTGAATGTTACCCAAGCATATTTTTTTATTTTATATATTTAAAAAATATATTTTGTGCCAGGCGCTGGTGGCTCACGCCTGTAATCCTAGCTACTCAGGAGGCTGAGATCTGAGGATCGCGGTTCAAAGCCAGCCCGGGCAGGAGAGACCGTGAGACTCCTATTTCCAATAAACCACCAGAAAACTGGAAGTGGTGCTGTAGCTCAAGTGGTAGAGCGCTTGCCTTGAGCTGAAGAGCTGAGGGACAGCGCCCAGGCCCAGAGTTCAAGCCCCAGGGCCAAACAACAACAACAACAAAAATATATGTATATTGTCATCTACATTTTTATAGATGTTTATCATGGCTTTTGCTATTCCGTTTGCTGTTTTTGTATTGGTATTTGAACTCAGGACCTTGTGCTTGTTAGGCAGGTACTCCACAATTGATGCATGCACTAAACCACTTTGGATTTGGTTTCTTGATGTAGAGTCTTAAATCTATGACTAGGCTGGTACGGACTACACCCCACCTATTTAAGCTTCTTATGTAGCTGAGATGCACCACCATGCTCAGGTTTTATTGGTTGATTTGGTGTCATACGAACATTTTGCTTGGGCTAGCTTCAAACCATGTTCCTCTAAATCTTCTCCTCTCGTGAAACTGATTATTGGCATGAGCCATCATATCCAGTTTATCTTGTTTTATTCTTATATAGAAGTGTGAGACATTAAAAACCATGCTGCTATTACAATATTTCCAAAGTAGAAAGATTCTGAATCTTAAATGATACGAATAAACTAATTATGAAACATAGAATGTGTGGTAAACTATTTATAAACAAAATTAAGGAAATTTCTACCTTTCAATGTACATCCTTCTGTCATTAGCAGAAATTTTATTGTTTATGTGATCATAAATAGTGTCTAAAATTATTCTTTTCATCATTTACATTTTTTCCTTTTCCCATGATATCTGTTTCATGACCTCAGACAGTTTTCCTGAGAAAATATTTATCTACTAACACATGGAAAGATAATACTTTTCCATGGAAACATGATAGATATTATATTAACAAAGCAACAAAGTATTGGAAAAATAGAGCCCAGCATGACATGTTGAGATGACTATATCCATTTTTGTGTTATTTTTTTCCATATCATCCTGAATTGAATCAGGAGAAAAGGTCAAACAGACCCAGATAGAGGATGTCTACACAAGAGCTGCCTATAACTCTTTTAAAAAGAAGTCAAAAAGTCATGGAAGATAAAGAAACTATTTTGTTCATCTCTCAGACTGAAAAAAAGGAAAAGAAAAGAAAGAGAACATATTCCAGATCAAAAGAATCTAAGGAAACTGGATAAATATAATGTGCAATGTGAAGCAGAACGTAGAGTATTGTTTGTTTATTGTGCTGGTCCTGGTGCTTGAACTCAAGGCTTGAATGCTCTCCCTGAGCTTTTTTGCTCAAGGTTAAGCACTCTACTATTTGAGCCACAACTGTTCTTCTGATTCTTTTGTTTGTGTTTTCTTTGGGGGGGGTTGTTGGTTGTTGTTGTTTTTTGTAGTTAATTAAAGTAAAAGTCTACTGATTTTTCTACCTGGGCTGGCTTCCAAATATGATACATAAATCTCAGTCTCCTGAGTAGCTAGTTATAGGGGTGAGCCATGGTACTCAGCTATAATTTTAATTTAATGTGATGAACATCAGTAATATAACTGGAGAAACATGAACATAGTTTGTGTAAAAGCATTATATCAATTTTAATAATTGACTCTGAGAATTGTACTAAGACTCCTCAGAAAAACTCCTTAAGAAAACATACTGTAAAATAAAGAATAAAAAGATATTGTGACTACAATTAATAGTTAATTTTTACTTTGTACAATAAAGGCGGAACATTCTTAATCTGAAAACTCAAACTCTCAAATATTTCTACATCATACAATTTTCTTTTGTGTATAAATTTATTTAAATAAAGTATATACCACATATATATGAAATAAAAGCATATTTCATGTTTAGACTTGGTGAAATATAAGACAATTTCAAGGTTAGACTTGGATCCTATCCCCAAGATTACATATATGCAAGTATTCCAAATTCCAAAAAATATCCAAAAACCTAACTATTTTGGATAAGTATTTTGGGTAAGAGGCACTCAATTAATAGTTACATTCTATAAAGTTGCTGAAAACACTAAGATTTCTTGAGTATGGTTGGTTCCTGTGAACTTCTTGTCACAACTTTTATTTAATAATTATTCTTGTCCAGTTTTGATGCTATAAAAAAACATACCTAAGATGAGGTACGTAATTTCTAGAATTTATCACATCTGGAAATTTCAGAATCACAATAACAATAGGTTTACTCTCTGCTTCCATTAGGATTCCTTGTTACTGTGTCTCTTAGAGGGCATAAATGCCATATTCATGCACAATAGAGGTAGAAACTAGAAAAACAACAAGGAAGCTGGCTTCTTTCAGCCTTTTTTAAAATAAGGCACTAATCTATTTTTTTTAATTGCTGAAGGATTTGCTTTTATTATCTTTAAGTAGTTGTACAAGGGAATTTCAATTCTACAAATCAGTTTATAAGTAAAATAGATCCTGGTCTTTTTTTTTTTACTTTTTTTTAAAAATGTAAAAATGCTGTACAAAGGGGGTTACAGTTACATGAGCAAGGTAAGGAGTACATTTCCTATTGAGAATTGTTGCCTCCTCCTTTGTTTTTCCCCTACCATCTCTTCCCTCCCACCTCCACAACTACCCTCCCCCTTCCTTGTCAAAGTTGTAAAGCTCATCATAGTGTTTTGTACATCTCATTGTTACAATGGGTCAACCTGTATCCTTATTTAGGACTTTCTTACCTTAAGCACCTCCCCAAAGACCTTACTTCTTTTTTTAATGTTGTTTTTTCAAATCTTTATTGTAAAGGTAATGAACAGTTACATAAGTAAGGTAATAAGTACACTTCTTTTTAAAAACGGTTACCACCTCCCTCATTTTCTCTCTCTTAGGCCTTCTCCCCTCACTTAACCCTATTCCCCTCCCCAACAAGTTGTATAATTCATTTCCAACATAATGTCAAGTGAGTATCATTGTTGCATTAGTACATCCTTTTCCCTGCTGTCTCTGTGATTCTCTTTCCATTCCATGGATCAGATATATTTATATACAAGGGTACAGAAAACTAAAACAAAAACAAACAAACAAAAAAAAAGAACTGCATACAGGACGTACTAAGAAGCTCTTGATTTCAATTCTTGGAGTTCATGTTGATATGCTTCATTATATATGGTACACTTAGCAATTGGGCTATTATAATTCTCTATTAAGAATATCATAGACATACTCTAGTTATTACAAATTAGAGAAACCATGCAACCTACTTTTATTTGTGCCTGGCTTACTTAGTTTAATATATTTTTTCCAGGTCTTTCCATTTTCTTACAAATGGGGCCATGTCATTCTTTATGATAGAAGCATAGAAGTCCATTGTATTTATATATACCACATCCTCTTGATCCATTCATCTACTGAGTGGCATTTGAGTTGGTTCCATATCTTGGCTATGGTAAATAATGTTATAATGAACATGGTTGTGCTGGTAGCTTAGTATGACCTTGTTTGTGATTATTTGGGTAAATGTCCAGGAGTGGGATTGCTAGATCATAGGGGAACTCTGTGTTTAGCCTTTTGAGGAAACTCTATACTG
Source organism: Dipodomys ordii (assembly GCF_000151885.1). Lineage (NCBI taxonomy): Eukaryota > Metazoa > Chordata > Mammalia > Rodentia > Heteromyidae > Dipodomys > Dipodomys ordii. Next base: position 5,323,685 of record NW_012267356.1, on the reverse strand, counting down.
CTTTCCAGAGTGGCTGAACAAGTTTACACACCAACCAACACTGTAGTAATGTTTCCTTTCGGTCTTACTTCTTTTTTATTTATTTATTTATTTTTGTCAGTCATGGGCCTGCACTCTGGGTCTTAGTGCTGTCCCTCAGCTCTTCATTTCAAGGTTAGCACTCTATCTCTTGAGCCATAGTCCCACTTCAGGCTTTTTCTGCTTGTGTGGTGCTGAGGAATCGAACCCAGGGCCTCATGCATGCAAGGCAAGTACTCTACCACTGAGCTACCTTCCCAACCCCTAGCCTTACTTTTTAATAAACTACCACTGCAGTTAATATTGTTTCAATGTAAATTGTGGATGGGATGCATTCATTATATATAGCACCCATTAATGTATAACTTAGTTTTATGTGTTTTTATTTAAAACACTTAAAGTGTTTTATTTAAAACACTTTATTTAAGGTATATTGCCATAACTAACCTGTAAATGAAATATATAGAACCCAAGTATTTTTCTCTATAAATCAGAAATATAGATAGATAGATAGACAGATAGATAATTTTAGACTATAATATATTACTACATACAAGAAATTATTTGGTCTTTCCAATATTCCTTTGCTTTTGGAATTATTTGAAATTAGATGATAAAAATACACTGTTCACTCTATTATCTGCTACAATAATAATTTATGCTTGTTATTCTGATCAGACTATCCTAATTAATTGTGTATTAATGTCATCAACAAACTCTTCCTTAAAGTCACAAACTTCTCAACTATTGAACAAATATTGGAAGCATTCATCTGACCTTTTTTTGATCTCAGATAAAACTTGTGATCATCTGTAGTTTGAGATAAACTTGGTCCAGGATTTTCCTTATTCAATGCATGTCATTTAGTATTCTGCTCATCTAAGCATCTTATTTTAGAATCAACCATATGGAATTTTGATGCTAAGGCTTATCTTAATTCTGAACTATCAGATAGCATAGTAATTACTACAAAGCTATCAAGTACTACCAAACAATTTGCATCTCCTTAGGGAGCAATTTTCCTACAGGACAAATAGCAGTTGTCAAAGGACTAAGAATAATTTTGTTTACAAGCACAGATTTAGAAACCACTAAACAAGTATGAACATGCACTGGAGATGTGACTTTCACTCTCAAGTATCTGACTATAAATCATTAAGCGTTTAAATGCTTATAATTAACAGAAAATAATGATTTCAACTCTTCTGGGTCTCATGCATGGCTACGCAAATACTCTTCTGGTGAGCAATAGGAAACTAGGTCTCAGTGGTACCTTTTGAGCCATTAATGGAATGCATGTTAAGAACACTTCCTTGCCAGGTGGTGGTGAGTCATGCCTGTAACAAGATGAAAGGATCACAGTTCACAGCCAGCCTGGGTAGGAAAATTCATGAGACTCTTACTTCCAACTAGCCAACAAAAAGCTGAAAGTGAACCTGTGGCTCAAGTGGTAGGGCACCAGCCTTAAGAGATATTACTTAAGCTTTGAGTTTAATCCCCAAAGAAAAAACAAAGAAACAAAACCCAAACCCACTTTGCTTATTCAAACCATTTTGGTTACAAATGTTTTTAGGACTAGAAAAAGAATATTATTTTCCTTTAAACGAATTCACTTTTCTTCAAACTGGTTCAGTAAACATAAAGCAATCACTTTTTTTTTTGCAATACCTTATGTAATACATTTCCCAAGAGCAGAATATTTAAATTCTTTGGCTCTCTTGGTGTAGCCAGACATGGAACATCAATATGTAAGCCATTGATGTTGCTAGTTACTGAACTATTCCATTGCTCTTTCTCACATGAGTTATTTTAGATTAAAAAAATTCAATTTATTGGTTGAAAATCACAATTTATTCCATGACAAACAGCAACAATGTTGCAAGGCTTGATTCTGTAGAAATCATCTTTGGTATTATAAACATTATGAGTTTGTCCATTAATAAATTACCCTACTGGAAAGAGCATAAAAGATTTGCCTCATCAAAGCCTGTGATGTTGCTGAAACTGCAATTTCATTATAATTTTCTGCCTTACAATTGCCTTCACAAAAAGAAAATAAATTAGAACATAAATTATGCATGGGTAGAAAATGTTTTGATGTTTCAAACTTTAGACAGACCTAATGTTCATCACCTTATTAAATACAATTTTTAAAGTCCATCTAGGTACCTCCTAGTCATTTAGTTTTTCACTTGCTATGACTTTTTGGCTTACAACCTTAATTAAAACACTCTCATGCTGAGAGGATTTTGCTTCCCTTGGTGGCTCTCCTAGAATTGATGTACTTTGACAGACTGTGGCTGTATTGCAATAATTCTTGAAGTAAAGCTGAATTAGATATATTCATAGTCCCTGAAGATGTTCAACAGTGAAACACTTTATCTGAGCTTACATGATGTCGATCAGCAAGACTGCTAACTGAGATAGGGAATATGCTCCTCTGCACAGCTGATGTAATGCACGTATCTGAGACTTAGCTTTGTCATTGCTTTGGTATCAAGCTATACCTAATATGAAACCATATTTTATATGATCAAGACCATTTGTAGAGAGTGAACATTTAAACTAAGGGTATATAGACACAGATTAAAAAGAGATGTGAGCTATTCAGGTAAATGATTGGGTACTTTACATATCTGGAAGTGTCATTTGTCAAAATATGTAATTGTAATTATCTCACCAACACATTGTAGGTTACATCCATATTGTAATTAAGATGGCATTGAATTCAATTGGTGAGGTTGCCTGGTCTTCATCATGATTGTTATAGTTATTATAGTGGTGTTTCGTCAACCAAAGATGTGCAAAAAGAATGAGTATGGTGTAATTACCCCCACTCCCAATTATCTATTGTATATGGTCATAGATAATATGCACGCCATTTTTTCTCTGTTTCTCATCAACTGTCTGTGAAAAGAGAAATCTCTTGCTCTTATGCAAAATTAAGTTTCTGCAGTTACCTCGCTCAATAAATTATATTGTATTCTATTTGATTAATGTTTTATTTGTGACCCCAAGTATTACACAAACACACACATACTATATATGCATAATATATGATATACTACCTTATAATCATTCATTCATTAAGGTCCTGATACTAAATTTGCTGTTTTGCCAAGGCAGTACTTTGTATACAGTCAGAAAACATTAATATAATGTTAATGATCTGAAGGAAGCCCCTTGAAAAGAAAAGCTATAAGAGGCTATGCTTATTTTAATATTCAAATTTTGATAGCTAATTAAAAATATTGGTATTCATACATTTTATAGGTAAAAATATATTCTTTCAAATGTATTATTTTGAAGTGATTACCAAACATAAAAAAGTTAAGTGAACATAGATAATTAATTAAATACCTCAGTAGAAACCACCAGGGAAAACATTAATAAAACTAGCATGAGGTCACACAAGTAAAGAGAGAAAGGCGAGATCAAGTTTTAGCTCTGCTGTGCACCACTGAACCAGTCAGCTTTGTGCTGTTCTCTTCGTTCAACTACTTAATATGAGGTCTGGACTTTCAATTTTGTTTTGCTATATCATATTATTTAAAAGGAATGAAAATTGCTTAAATGGATAGTTTGTCCTTCTTGGATGGAAATATGTATAGAAAAAAGAATAAAATGGAAGACTAGAATCTCTAAAATGGTAGTGATTTTGTTCGGAAGAAAGTATGAGGAAAAAAATTTGTAATCCTACTACTAATTTCTACCCTGATTAAGAGACACAATGTCTATTTCAATGGACACCAGGATAGTCTATCAAATAATTCCAAGTCTAGGCACAAAATATCTATTAGCAGCATGAATTGTTCTAGAATTGCTGGAAAACACTGGTGATGTCTACAGTCATTTTTGTATTTAAAAGCCAAAAGAAAGGATTATTCACATAATTTCTCCTCCTTCCCCTTGTGCTAGGCAAATACTCTACCACTGAGCCACATTCTTAGCCCCAAATCATTTTTTTAAACTATTGATAAGATGCTGCTGAATAGATTCAGTTATTTTTTTTCTTAATGAAGCACAAAGTGCTCTAGATATAATGAAAAACTTTATTTGGATTTGGTGTCCTCTGTTGAACTTTTCTAACAACAGATTACCTTTTAGTCATTTTTATATGGTAATAATATTCCTCTCTCCTTCCCCACCTCCCTCCCTTCCTGCTTTCCCTCTTTCCTTCTTGTTTTTTCCCTCCTTTCCTACACCTTTTCTTGTTCCTTGTCATTCTTCTCTTTTCTCCACCCCTTTTCGTACTGAAGGTAGATTAATCATATGTTGTTGGCTTTACAATTCTCCATAGTGGATGAAGAAATAAGAAGATGATAATTTGATTTATCTATTGGTTAATTATCAAGTGGGCATCAAGGTAATGAGAGGCCCATGTGCAAGATTTGCCTATGATGGCTCAAATATAATAGTCCCAAATTAATGGGTGTGTGATATATATGCAGCAGGCCTGGGTTCAAGGTGAATCCAAGAAGGCTACTAAGGACAGTTTTCTTTTTGCAGAAGTTTTACACTCTATTCTCCAGATGGTAATGGGAAGAATGGAACAGAGGAATAGTAACCATAAACTTTATGGCAGAATGCATTCTGTGGAGTGTTCTTTATGTTTAAGAAGATTTGAAATTAGATTCCAGGAATTCAAGACTAGAAAAATAAACTCAGCTGTGGAAAAATATGTGAAGTTAAATCATTTCCTTGTATAATTGGAGCTAAGGCCCAAGTCACATCTACTGCCATGAAGGGAAATACATTGACTATTGTTATTATTTATGTCTTTTCATTTCTTATAGATTTTGATAAAGAGGACGAGATTGTAAGAACCGTTGGCTTGGGAACAGAGAATCACAATACAGAGGGAAGGACTGAAAACTGATGTCAAAGAGCTAATGGCATCAAGGCAGATTCTTTTAACAAATTTGGTCTTTGGTCTCTAAATAAATATACAGTTTGAAAAAGTGAAAGGTATCTAACATTCTATGTGGCATAATTAGAACTCTCTCATGTTTAGCTAGGGCCTGGGTATGAGACAGATGATTTAGCTTGAATAATCACCTAGTCATAATATTAAGTAAAGTACCTGTTTTTTAAAAAATGAAAAAAACACAAACAAAAACTCCAATGGCAAAAGAATTATCCGAAGTATTAAAATGTCCTCTCAAACTGAAATCAGTACTGACAGACATATCAGTGGAAGAAACCTGTAACTCCGAAACAGAATTTAGCACTTAAATACTAAGTACTTAATAGTTATTAATACTAAGTAGTTAGTACTTAGCATTAAATGTACTGTATAGTACTTGATTCAATATGCACAGAGAAATTATTAGTTTTTCTTGCATACTTCTGAAGTAGCTAATAGAGAAGAAATAAATCCCCAAAACATAGATGAAAAATACATCCTCTGATCTGTACAATTGAGCTCCCAAAAAGTTAAAGGGATTTTCCAAGTTAAACAAAACCTTAAAAATATTGAATTTGGACAAAATGCTTAAATACGGATACAGTTTGACCCATTGTAACAATGAGATGCACAAGACACTATGTTGAAAAATGAGCTTTACAATTTAGGCAGGGATGGGAGGCAGAGGGGTTGGGGGGATTGTAGTTGTAAAGGTGGGAGGGAAGGGATGGTAGGGGAAAAACAAAGAAGGAGGCAACAATGCTTGATAGGAAGTGTACTCATTACCTTGCTCATGTAACTGTAACCCCTCTGTACAGTATTTTTACAATAAATTGAAAATGAACTACAACTTGTTCTAAATTGCCTGTTCCAAATAAATTCCTACGTTAAAAAATACTGAATTTGGCAGGAACTAGATTGGTAGTACACCTGGAGTTGGATGTAGACCTGGGAAAATGAGGTCTTTTTTTAAATTTCTACAGAAAGATGAGAGATTAAGCTAACAGACCATGATTGGGGTTAAATGTGAGGAAGCATGTATATCTAGTGGTTTAAATTAAATTAATTAATTTTTATAGCCATGGGGTTTGAATTCAGGCCATTGCACTCATCAGGCAAATTCTCTATCATTTACACCAAGCCCTCAGCCCTTTCAGTAGCATCTTGCATTTTTCCCTTGGCTGAACCGCTAGTCATTTATGCCTTCAGCATAGCTGACAATGTGTACCACCATGCCAGCTATTAGTAGAGAAGGAATCCCATAAGATTTTTTTTTCTGGGCTGGCCTCAAACAATGTTCCTCCTAATCTCTGCATTCTGAATATTTGAGATTACAGATATAAGCCAATTTACTCAGGTAAATCCAGGAATTTTGATAGTTATTTCTCCAGGAAAATATTCCAGTATACAGAGTTTTAGCAAGAGCTAGGAGAGAAAGAAAAAAATTCACAGAGTTTGTATCAACTTTCATGGAACTTTTTAGTTTGTAAGAGACCTAAGAAATCCTCAGCTGAAAACATAGCAGAAAGCCTATAGCAGAACATCAGTGTTCACAGCAGTACGATTTACAATAGCCAAGAGATGGAGGGAACCCAAATCTCCATGGATGAATGAGGGGATAAAGAAGATATGGTCTTTACAAAGAGCAAGATAATATTACATTAGCGTATCATTCAGCCCTAAAAGGGCTCCAATATAGAGGATCCAGATCAAAAAGGCAAGAGGAAGAAATAATTAGATATATATAGGAAAGGAAGAAGAGAAATGTTCTCTATTTGTAGATGATACAATCATATATTTAAAATATCTCAGGATAAATGACATCAACTTGCAAATATCAGCAGCTTTATATCAATAATGAAAAGATTAAGAACTAATCAGGAAAATAATATCATTCATAATAACCCCTCAAATCCTAAAACACCTAGAAATAAGTTCCCAAGATAAGGAGGAGGAGATGGCCATAACTACCTTGTCAATGCTCCATTCCCCTAGAACAACAAAAAATAAATCCACCGTGTGGACTCAAGTGGTTTTTCTTTCTTGCTATTGTTTTTAACGTATTTAAAATTTACTATATGATTTTTTTGTTTCTCTTTTATGCTCTTCCGCCATGGTATAATCTCTGTTTTCAAAATGCAGTGCCCTGCATTTTGTATATACATTTTTCTAATTTGGGGAGGGGAAGGGAAATAACAAAATGCTGAAATAAGGATACAGGTTGACCCATTGTAACAATGAGATGTACAAGACACTATGTTGAAAACAAACTTTACAATTGTGGGGAGGGGAGGGAGGAGTTTGGGAGGTGAGGAGGAAAGGGATGGTAGGGAAAAACAAAGGAAGAGGTAACAATGCTCAAGAGAAAATGTACTCATTACCTTACTCATGTAACTGTAACCCCTCTGTACAGTATTTTTACAATAAAAACATATTTAAAATAAATCATTTAACACTTTAGCCTATGAATCATATTCCCATGATGTGTATAATTTGAGTAGGGCTTCCTCTCAGTGTCCCTCTACTACAACACAAATAAGACAAAGGACGTGAACAGTCCAAAGCAATCTTGAAAATAATTGAAAAATTTAAAACTATCAGGTATCAAAACCTACTATGAAGCTAATACAATTGTTATTGAGCAAGAATAGGCAAATAGAGCAACAGAAAATAACTCCATACAAAGACAATTGGCATTTTTTTTATTTTTTATTTTTTTGGTCCGGTTGTGGGGCCTGAACTCTGGGCCTGGGTGCTGTCCCTTAGCTCTTCAGCTCAAGGCTAGCATTCTACCACTTGAGCCACAGCGCCACTTCCGGCTTTTTTCTTTTTGCTTATGTGGTGCTGAG
>NW_012267356.1:5294372-5314612 GCF_000151885.1 Dipodomys ordii | reverse complement strand
TGAACTCTGGGCCTGGGCACTGTCCCTCAGCTCTTCAGCTCAAGGCTAGCGCTCTACCACTTGAGCCACAGCACCACTTCCGGCTTTTTTTTCTTTTCACTTATGTGGTGCTGAGGAATCAAACCCAGGGCCTCATGCATGCAAAGCAAGGCACTCTACCACTGAACCACCTTCCCAGCCCCAGACTGTTTCTTTTGAAATAGTATATGTTATCCTTAAAACTATATTAATTTGTTCTCTTGATGCAAATAAGTATTATGAAATTGTATGCAAAAGATATGATGCTTCCTAAATAGTTTGATGGCAAAATGCAAAATTGATCATCTTCGTGAGCTACACAGTTTTTAAAATTTTACTTTGAAATCTGGAAGTTGGAACCTACTGGCTACAGGATAAAATCTGTGCTATCAGCCTGCAAGGCACTCCTTAAACAGGCATTCTGTGGCTTCTTTCAGCAATTTATGCCTTTCTGAAGTTTATGACTTCCTTCCTTCTTTTCTACTTTTGGAGTACTGAAGTTTGAACTAGGCTTTGCTTGTCTCTCTTTTTTAAAAAAATACTGATTCCCACACATACAACATACTACTTCAGTGGATGATATTTTATGCATACCATTCATTTGCCTGAATTATTTTTTTAAATGTAACTGTACAGTATCTTTACAATTATATGTATATATGTGCATATATATATGTATATATATAAAGACCTCTTCTATTCATGTTAAACCTAAAATTTGAGGAGGATTTTCTTTTTCCTTTCTGCATATTTTATTTTAACCTCTGATATTGTACTCAAATCATATGGTTTTGCATATGTTCCAACTACTGATTGTAAGGACCCATTTTAGAGCTAGGCTGCATTCCCTGACATTTACTATATCTATATCTATATATAGAGAGAGACTAAAATAGGTGCTCAAAAGTACTTGACAAATGATGGAAGTTAGTAAATGCAGGCAGAAAGTTAAGTCTTATAAAGATCCTTGTCTACTTTGAATCTAAACCACCAGCATTCATTCAGTGGTACTTTAACTACTTCCTGTTATAAGTAGATTTAATGGTGTTCAAAAGTCTTTTTTGATGAGTCCAATATTTTTGCTTCAAAGTCTATTACAAGGACTGTGCTGACCTGCTCTGCTCTCAGGTGCCATATGATAAAGTTTCTTTCTGACTCCAGAGTTTCAAACAGTTAAAGCAGCAAATGCCTCCTTACACAGTCCTTCCCCTTTCAGACTAAACGTACTTCACTTATCCATTTCTGGGTGACACCCAAGGCATTATCTGTACTGAACAATGTTATGGTAGGTGAACAGTAATCAAAAATAAAGCATCAGTGGTTTAAACAAGGGTAGTCTGCTTCTCATTTAAACAATGTAGTTTCAGTCTGCCAAGGAAGAAACATTGCAGTCACAGGCTTCTCTGGACAACCCTAGCATGTGACTTTTGTTGTCTTTCTTATTAATATCATGTGATTACTATATGTGAATCTGGCTTCAAGACAACCTTTCTATTCCATAGCAGAAAAGGAAAACAGCAAATCAGAAAAGGTATTTTCCCTGTGAGAAATACGTTCTCTGACGGGCTTTCTCAGCAAGATCATGCTTCAAAATACTGGACTGAATATAATTGTATTACTTATTTGTAAGGGACACTAGGAAACATTTTAGCTGGGCACGTTGTTTCCCATAAACATAAATAAGAGTAAATATTGATATTTATAGACAAGCAGTGGTGAGTTTTAGTGAACTGATCTTTGACCTTTGATCTTTGCTACTCCCAAGTTTCTTGAGCTGATCAGAAACTTTGGCAAAGTACCAGGGTATAAAATTAAACCTCAATTGGTTTTCTAATGTTTTTATAAGGTATCATGTGACTTTTTTGTTGCTTTGTATGTCCCTTCCCCCAGCCCCCCCCATAACCCCTGTTTTTCACTGTATTTGATGTTGGTATAATTTGGGGAGGGGAAGGGATAAAACAAATTGTTTAAATAGGGATACAGTCTGACTCATTGCATCAATGAGATGTACAAGACATTATGTCGAAAAACAAACTTTACAATTTAGGCAGGGGTGGGGGTTGTGGATGGGGGTTAGGGGAATGTAGCTGAGGAGGTGGGAGGGAAGGGATGGCAGGGAAAAAACAAAGGAGGATTCAACAATGCTGGATAAGAAATGTACTTACCTTGCTCATGTGACTGTAAACCCTTTGTACAGTATTTTCACAATAAAAATCTTATTTTAAAAAATTAACCCTCAGAAATCAATGGCTATCCTGTACGCCAATAAGAGAAGAACGTGGCTAAAAATAGAAAAGCAACCCCTTTTGTAATAGCCCCACAAAAAATAAAATACCTAGGAGTTAACTAAAGAGGTGAAGAATCTCTATGATAAAAACTAACAGTGCTTGATAAGAAATGTACTCGTTATCTTGCCTATGTAATTGTAACCCCTCTGTATGGTATTTTCACAATTAAAAAAAAAACTTGAAAAGGGAAATTAAAGCAGAACTAAGACAAGTAGAAATACCTCACACGCTCCTGGATTAACATTGTGAAAATGGCAATCTGCCAAAGGCTATATACAAATTCAATGCGATACCATCAATATCCCAACCTCATTCTTCAATGAAATAGAGGAAGCAATCCAATCCATATGGAACAATAAAAGACCCTGAATAGCAAAAACAATTCTTAGCAGAAAGAACAACTCTTCTACAATGCCATTGTAATCAAAACAGCTTGGTACTGGCACAAGAACAGACCTGAGGGTCAATGGAATAGGGCTGAAGACCCAGAAATGAACCCACAGACCTGTAGCCACCTAATCTTTGACAAGGGAGGTAAAAAAATAAAATGGAAGAAAGATAGCCTTTTCAGTAAATGGTGCTGGCAAAATTGGTTAATCACCTGTAGAAAACTAAAGATAGATCCATATTTATCACCCTGCACCAGAATTAACTCCAAATGGATCAAAGATCTTGAAATAAAAGCAGATCCTCTGAAAACATTACACAAAGGAATAGGAGAAACCCTAGGGTTCCTTAGCACAGGCAGAAATGTTCTTAATAGAAACCCAGAAACACAACAAATCAAAGAAAGTTTGGACAAATGGGATTGCATGAAACTGCAGAGCTTCTGCATGGCAAAGGACATAGCTAACAAGATCAATAGAAAGCCCATAGATTGGGAGAAGATCTTTGCTAGTCATACAACGGACAAGGGTCTCATATCTAAAAATTACTTGGAACTCAAAAAATTAAATTCCCCAACAAGAAATCCTCAAAGAAACAACTGCCTAATAAATAAGTGAGCTAAAGACTTCTCTGTAGAGGAAATAAGAATGGCCAATAGACACATGAAGAAATGCTCAACCTCCCTAGCCATAAAAGAAATGCAAATCAAAACAGCATTGAGATTCCACCTCACCCCCATTAGAATGGCTATAATCAAGAAATCTAGTAACAAGAGATGCTGGAGGGGATGCGGTAAAAGGGAACCTTACTGCGTTGCTGGGGGAGAGTAAACTTGTTCAACCACTTTGGAAAGCAGTATGGAGGTTCCTCCAAAGACTCCACCTAGAGCTCCCCTATGACCCAGCAATCCCACTTTTAGGCATTTACCCAAACAATCACAAATTAGGTCTTGCCAAAGCTACCAGCACAACCATGTTTATCACAGCATTATTTATCATAGCTAAGATATGGAACCAACCCAGATGTCCCACAGTAGATGAATGGATCAAGAAAATGTGATAGATAGATAGATAGATAGATAGATAGATAGATAGATAGATAGATAGATAGATCTAGATATATATATCACATTTTCTTGAATTATATATATATATCTAGATATATATATCACTTTTTCTTGAATTATATATATATATATATGTATGTATGTATATATCAGAAAGAATGACATTACCCCATTTGTTAGGAATTAGAAAGTGAAGTAAGCCAGGCCCAAACAAACATAGGTCCTATGATTCCCTTATTTGCAGTAACTAGTACATGTCTACGACAAGCAAAAAAGGTCAAAAGCTATTTACCTATGACCATATATGATGACGTTAAATAAAATGTACCCCAAGACCGAGACACAAGCGGTTTTTTCTTGCTTGCTATTATTTTTAACATACTTACAATGCACTATGTGATTCTTTCATTTCTTTTGTATATTCTTCCCCTACAGTATAACTCCTGTTTTCATTGTATCTGATTCTAGTGTCCTGCATTTTGTATATATATTTTTATAATTTGGGGAGGGGAAGGGATATAATAAAATTCTTAAATAAGGATACAGATTGATCTGTTGTAACAATGAAACTATATTGAAAACTAACTTTGCAATTTCGGGGGGGGAGGGAGGAGTTGGGGATGTGGAGAGGGAAGGGATGGTAGGGGAAAAACAAAGGAGGAGGTAACAATGCTTCATAAGAAATGTACTCATTACCCTACTCACATAACTGTAATCCCTCTGTACAGTATTTTTACAGTAAAAATATATAAAATAAATAAATAAAATTAAAATTTTAAAAGATTAAGCTCATAGTCCTAGCAATGAGGGTACATGTGAGGCATGACTACTTCTCTCTAACTGCAAATATGTATTAAGTAAGATAGTTAATTGCCCGTCCCCCCCACACACACACACTACTGGAGCTTAAATTCAGCTTAAATTCAGCTTAACTTTTTCACTCAAGGCTAACAATCTACTACTTGAGCCACAACTCTATTTTTGATGACCAATTGGAGAAATGAATCTCACAGACTTTTCTGTATGGACTAGCCTTGAGCCACGGTTCTCAGTTCAGCCTTCTGAATTACAAGCATTACAGATATGAGCCCCAAACACTCAGGTAGGCCAAAATTTTAAGATGTTATATTTCTGCTATAGCTTTATATTATTCTCACAATGAACTAATCAATAACTATTTATCTCCTTGCATTCAGTGTATTCAGCTTCAAAGATACCATAGGCTGTGAGGCAAGAGAAATATAAGATTTTCTAGAACTTTTGTCCTGTGTTTTGATGTGTCGTTTTGTTTTATAAACAGGCACTAATATCCGAGATTTATTTGGTAAGGTTTGTCCACATTGTTTTCAAACTTTACAGTTTCATTTCATTTCTAACAACAATTCTAAAAACAAAATGATGCAAGCCATGCGATTCTATTTCTTTTCAAATGGGATGACTGTATGTTCCAAGAATCATTTAATTTCATATAATAAGTCTTGTGGCTGCCCAAAGCATTCTGAGATTTGTCAGTCTGTACATGCTGGGCTTGGTTTAGAAGAGGTGGTCATTGTACATCCAATCACATACTGTGGTTCTTTAGCATTTGTTCTACTGAGTCTATCAAGGGAGATATCAAATTTGCGATGTAAATTAGAAAGCCAATCCATACTGTGCTTGCTGCTTTATTTAATGGCAATGAGAAATTCCAGTAATGAAAGGGGTAAGCAACAACATGGTCTATAAGCTTGTATTTTTAGCCTGTGTACAAGAGGCTCACAACCTTAATTTTCACAGCCACATAAATATTATGACTATAATTACCCATGAATATTTGATGAATTTTGAGAGCATTATCTACACTTGTTTAATATCACTGGGTGTCATTCTAAATTCTAGATGGTTTTTAAGTATGGAAATGTTCTCACTCTGCTGCCAAATTTCTAAATAAGTGCCTGGTGGAAAATTATACCTTAGCCAGAACAATAACCCAAGTAAATAGGTAATAATGGGTACGTATTTGTAACTTAGCTTGATGCATGATATTAAACTGTCCCAGGACATTAAATATTGAGGTTTTATAAAAATAGGTACAATATCCATGCTTTCTCCAAGAGATTGATGCAATATAGAAAAGTATTTTCACACATGAGAAAAGGAGAATTGTGTCTTGTTAAAATGCCAAGGATTCTCAAGTTGGGAGAAATGAGATGTTTTTGGCAGATGCCAATTTGCAGGTGGCAATTGAACACTTAAAGACAATCTGGGGATGAAAATTCTACTATGGATCTAGGGAAATTTAAAGGCAATTTGGAGGCAACGTGTGTATTTGTTAGAAAGTTTTAAAAAGTTTTGTTCCTAAAGCATGAACATTGTTCTTCATTTCATTATTTTTAGTAAAACCATAAATAGCAATAAAAAGGAGATGACCTCGGAGTCATTTTCTGTTCTAATAACGCAATACAAAGTTTAGGTAAGTTACAAAAAGAAGAGATAGGTTAATCCATGATTAGGGAGATGAAAATTCCAGGAATTTCATTCAAAAATAGCCTTCTGCAAAGGCAAAACTCCAAAGTAATGTAGAGCATGACAAGGGGAAAGAGAGAGAGAGATGGGCTACATGTTTTTCTCTTTCTGTCTCTCTCCCACAAGTGAATCATCATGGAAGCTATACTCTAATGATCTTACTTAATAACACATTCCAAAGTCTCACCTTTTACCACTATTGTTGGATTGAATTTCCAGCTTCAATAACCCAAGATCGTGTATGAATTTTAATCCATGAAACCTTTGGCTATGACTCAAGTCATTGCCAAAATAGGATCTCTGACAATGCATTTTAAATAATAAGACAAATCACATCCATGGCACATAACAACAGATTTCTTAGTCATCTGAGATCATTTCCCCCTTGGCAAATATAATAGAGACATATTTCTAAGCCAGCTGGGTAGGACTTGGCAATTCTGACGATATCAATATGGAGAAGATATTGAAGTGGCAGACATTGGTAGGGTGTGGTTAATGAAATATGACTTCCAATTCTTTGCTGTTATTCCCATTGTGAGGAAATGTCTGATTCTCTAGCATCTGGATCTGGGTTAATCTTTGAAATGCTTAATCAGCAAAGCATGGAAGATGTAATTGTATTTTAGTGCTAAGGCTATCCATTAAGCGGGTCAGCAGCTTTTACCTTGGACTTCTGGAACCCTAGGCAGCATGAGGGAAGACTGATTATGATGAAGCTTTCTCTGAGAAAAATCAAACTACTTGTGGAAAGTTGATATTTGCCAGCAGTTACCACGTGAGGGAGCTTGGATATGTAAACTAGACAAGTGTTTTGATGACTGGGTCAGCCCTCATCAGATAGTAAAGAACAAACACACCCGTTAAAAACTTCCCAGCAGAACCTAGTCTTCTTGCAGAATCATGAGGCATAATATATTATTGCTGACACTATAAATTTGGGAGTAATTTGTAGTGAATCCACGCATAATTAATACAGCATGGACAGTGGCAATGTGAGTAATGGTGAATCCAGAAGCATTTTGTCTCCTTTCATTTCTCCCTCTGTGACTCAGGGAAGAACCACACTGACCATCTAGATCAAGTGAGTCAAAGAGCAAATCTCAGACAACTCGCTTGAAAAATGGAGTAGGAGTACAGAGCCATTGACATCACTGGTGCCAAAAGATTTGAGTTTGAACATCTTGAGCCCTGGAGTCACAGCTACATAAGTTTTAAATCTAACACCTCCCCTGGGTAGTTTCCAGTATTTTTCTCTGTGTTGGTTTCCTCATCTGCACTGTTAAAGGGAAATGTGTAAATGGGCAAGGACATTTTGAACCATGAGGCATAATAAGCTAATTGATCACAGTCACCTAGTTCATTGCAAAGACTTCATACGCATGCATGCACATGTGCGCACACACACACATATATAAATTGTGCAAACAATTCCTTTGATCCTTTTCTAACATCAGGTGAGGATGGATGCTGTGTCTTCTAAATGTCAGCTCTGACTGAGGAAAGGTATTACTTGGGTAATTAACTTACATTGTAGATGCTAATGTTTGATTTATTATTTGAAATGATCATGTAATATGAGTAAATGATATTTGGGGATTTTATCGTACTTTTAGTGCTATAGGTATGGAGACTGTTCATCAAATGGAAATATGTACATTTTTATATTGAGCATTCTTACATATTTCCAGGAATGATTTATATACAAAAGTAAAGACCTGATTAAAGATCCTTTGTCTTTGGAGGATTAATTACTATACCCTTGGGTTCTGACTTAATAGAGTAAAATGTTCTGATTTAATAGAGGACAATGATCAAGAAAAAGAAAAACAATTTTTACCAAAAAAAGAACTTCTACTGGCTTCTACAAAAACATGCTTAAGGGATCCTGATTGACTTACCAACCTCCTGCTTTATTAGTCTTTCAGAAGAATATCCATTATCCAAGCTCCCCAGGAGGAATCTCATTAGCAAAATTTCTAGTCGTGTCATTCTATACGAGTTTTCCTATCAGAAAATCCTCTAAGCTAGAGGTAGCTGAAGATGTTGTCATTGATCATGAGATACTTCTGAAAGAAAGAAGTTGTGTTTTACTGAGACCCAGGTAGCCACTGTCCAGGATATAGAGCTTACGGATGGCTGAACTCCATGACTTGGTCTCCAGCCCTACCCTTGCCAAATATAAGGTTAGCTTGTACTCTTCTATATACTTACAAAAATATCTCTCAATTGATCCTTTCTTTTCTCACTATCCTCTTCTTAAATTAAAGAGACCAAAAGAAAATGCTGATACTGGAGCAGTTTTTAATGTATGAAGACCTTCCTTTCCTTACCATGCAAAGATTCTGTTGTAGAAATGAGAAATTTTCACAAGGAGACTTAAAGAAACATAGTGGTTCATTTGCTTTGTTTCACAGATTGTCAAATGAGCCTGGTGCTGGAGGCTCACGCCTGTAACCTAGCTACTTAAGAGGCTGAGATCTGAGGATTGTGGTTCAAAGCGGGCCTGGGCAGGGAAGTCTGTGAAACTTTATCTCCAATTAACCACTAGAAAATCAGAAGTGGTGCTGTGGCTCAAAGTGGTAGAGTGCTAGCCTTGAACAAAAGAGTTCAGAAACATTTCCCAGGCCCTGAGTTCAAACCCCACAACAATAATAACAAAAAAAGGATGGTGGAATACAATCCTAGATAGGTAAGTTCACTTGCTCCTTTATAAGCACCATACTTAATAGCAAGGTGTCTTAATACTTAGTGCTTTTATTCTACATTTCCTTGCTTCCTTCCCTGTACAAGAAATAACCACTTACCATTTCACCTTTTCATAGCCAAAAGACTGTTCCATCTCAAAATGCAATTAACACTCAGAAAGGCTCCTACATGTACAAGTGTATTTGAACTGTTGGTAGCAGAATTGAGACCTCAATCTATACTCTTATATTTCCAAGGTTTGTTGTCCTTCCATTCTGCCTATTTTCTGTAAGAAGAATAGCCATGACTTGGTTGCTTATGAGGGCTTCATGGTGGGTTGATAGCCAAGACTGTCTAGCATGTTGGGTGATACACCTGTGGTCCCAATCATGTGCTCAGGCATTCCTTTCCTTTCTATGGCTCCTTGGCATGTCCCTTATTCTAAGACAAGAAACATGGTTCTTTTTCTACCTGAGTGTGTTTTGAATGGCAGTGCTAAGAGGCAACAATGCTTGATAAGAAATGTACTCATTATCTTGCCTATGTAATTGTAACTCCTCTGTATGGTATTTTCAAAATTAAAAAAAATGTGTTTTATTAAAGTAAAAAAAAGTTAGTTTAAAATTCCATCTTTAATCATTCTATCACAGTTTGAGATGGAGGCAAGCATGTGGCAGGGCCATATTCCAGGAACAGGGATTCACATCTTAGTGCTGGATTGCCTGAGAAATTCCTGTTGGTTTTGTTCTAAATATTGCCTTTGGCCACAAATCAGGGGATGTTTCTCATCTCTTACATTTACATTCATAAAATTACAGCCCAAGCTAAAGAATCCATATGTAAGTATAGGCAAATATATTCTTGAAATGCATGAAATACCTCCCAAATACATGGAAATCATTCCAATACTTTTGTATGAGTTTATTTCACTAAAAGTAGCCAAAAAGTCATCAGAAATAGAGAAAAGATATAGAGAAAAAGAAAATAAAGCAAAGCAAAAAGTTTAATGACTTCTAATATAATATGCCAAGGAGAATTGAGGCAGAAACCTGGTCTTTTCATTGATTCAGTAGATGTAGTTTACATCCACTGAAATACCCAAAGGTGCTCTAGTAGAATAATTTAAGTTGGAGTTAACTAAATCCTAGCTAGATACAACTTTGTGTTTAATAAACATAAGTTATCTTTGGAATCACGGACAATTTGGAATTTAATAAGACTCAATTTTAGGGGAGCTGATCTAGCCAGAAATTAAGTGGTCCAGTGTTGTTGGTAGATGATTTCCTGGTGTGTGTGTGTGTGTGTGTGTGTGTGTGTGTGTGTGTGTGTGTGTCTGTCTGTCTGTCTGTCTGTCTGTCTGTCTGTGTGTAAGGCAAATGGTTGCAGTGGCTAGTCATACTGTCTCTTCTGTCCCTCCTTCCATGTCTATTTCATGCTGGGAGCTTGGGTACAGGACAGAAGCCTGGAGGTCAAACCTCTATGAGAAGGAAATTTGGTATTAGGAAAGGGTTTATTTGAAATATTTAGATAGGTCCAAGAGATGAGAATAAATGAGGATAAAATATTTTCTGATGTTTCCAAGAAACAATGACTACCACCAGCTTATGAAAAGTTCCCTAAAGACTCACTTAATGCAATAAAATACAAATCATTGGCTCTTGTTTTTTTTTCCCCAATCCTTTAGCCTCTGTCAATGAAATAGTTTGAATTGAGGTACATGTGAGAAATACTCAAACTGCTCGCAAGACTCACTGGCTACCCAAACAGATTTCATATGCTTCTCTAGAGGCAAAAGATTTCTACAACCCCTCCTTCTTCATCTCCTAAAGCCACCCAGGGATATATTCCAGTGGTCCACACACATTGCCTTCATCCCCAGTGCTGTCTCTGAGTGCAGAACTCCAAGAATCATTCTGTCTGCCCTCAGATAAACTCTCACTCCTCTTTTTTTCTTCTTCTGTGTAAGACATGTGATATAGAATGGAAATATTTTTTTTCACACTTCCCATGACACGAAGACTGTTTCTGCATTTTTCCATCATACCGTTCTCCTGGCTATGCAGCTCAGCATCTCTATGCCGTGGGGACAGGAACCACACAATGCACAGATGGAGTGGGAAAGGGAGGCAAATTTCTATGTGCCTCCAAATTTTTCTGCCATATGTTGTTCTCTCTCTTTCTGACTTCCGTCAAGCCCACTGCCACTGGCTGACCACCAGTGACAAAGATGAAATACCCTTAATCAGCACAAACTCTTCAAATTATTACTATTTTAATTCCCTCTTTAAGTAAAAAAAAAGGCAAACCTCAATTAATGTTATTTATTTGAAAATAAGGAAATGCCTTCTCTCTTCTGTTAATTAAATTTTCCAGAAATATTCTGCAATCCCGGAAAAGTATAAACTTCAAATTAGCCTGCTTTGTAGAACACAAAATTAATTTTAACTTCTTGACAGACTAGGATGGAGTTTTAGTACCCACCAGTCTTCCTTTCCTCCAACATTCCAATAGTAACATTCTTCATGTCTCTACATGACTTAAATTATAGGCCTGCTTATTTTTTTATTTTAAACATAAATAAAATTTATTATTGCGACAGCAGCAGTGAAACCTAGCCTTTTAAACCACTAATTTATTAGGGAGTAGAAAAAATTTTGTTCTCCTGTTTTTCTGTAGTTTTTCAAAATCTTTTACCCCAACTTTAGTCTTTTCTTATTTATTTCCTTTTTTGTTTTGTTTTGTTTTTGTGCCAGACCTGTGACTTGAACTCTAGGCCTGAGAGCTGTATGGGAGCTTTTGGCTCAAGATTAGTCCTCTATCACTTGAGCCACAGCTCCATTTTCAGCTTTTTGTGGTTAATTGGAGATATGAGTCTCATAAACTTCCCTGCCCTGGCTGGCTTTGAACCATGATCCTTAGATTTCAGCCCCTGGGTAGCTAGGATTACAAGCAAGAGCCATTGGTTCCTGGTGTCTCTTTTAATATTTTATTTAATTTAAGATGTAATAAATTGGCACAAGTTATTTTAATTCCAATATTTTCACCATGCATTTATCCATATTTTTCATATATCCCTCCATATCCATATCTTTATTTTGACAGTTTCTTTTAGATAAATTATGCTTTAATAAATTTGGGAGCAGTCATCCTTTAGATGATTTTAGAGTCCTTTAGAATCCAATCCTGTTAGGCTGTTATAATTAAAATAACATTGTGAAAGATCTACCATACCTGAGAACCTCAACAATGAATCATCGTAACCCTTATTGGATGTCTCCCTCATTGGCACTATTACCAGAACACATTTCCTGTAATCATAGAAGTAGCCACTTTGGCAAAACAACAATGACAAATTCCATGCATTGACAGCAGGTTAAAAGGTGTTTTGTGGTGCCAGGTTACTGAGCTGCTTTATTTGGGGGCCATCTCTAGCTTTGGTATGACTTTCTGGAGGGTAGGTGAAGAGAAAGTGTTTTTAGGTAGAACCTAGAGCAAAGTCATAAGAAAAGGAGAACAGAGAAGTGTGACAGTACTGTGGAAAGTACTTTGCCACACTTACCTAATCTTTACAGTACCCTAGGGAGTAGTCTGCATCATCACCATTTGCAGATGAGACTGCAGAAGGTTAAGTGACTTGCCCAGTTCACTATATGCTGAACAGTGGAACCTAGATCTGCTCCTGGTCTCACCTAAATCCTGTGTGCTTTCTATTGTCACATATCATTGCAAAGAACTTACTGCAGGAGTCATGTAATATTAATGAGCCCCTTTCTAAACTGAACAATGGCTGAACATCAGGACCCTGGGTTCAAGTCACATAAGGTTCAGAATCATATTTGCAAGGTGAGTGGGCTGTAGAAAGCAGCAAGTTTTGCCTTCTGTGTCCCTTGTTTTCACTTTGACATCCTTTGATGCATACCTTGCTGTCAGTCACATTCATGAGCTGCAGTATTACACCAGTAGGGGAGTCCTAGAGGGTGGTAGATAATTGAGCTTTGGTGGATGTGGACATATTGTAAGTAGGTTGTCTCTTAAAATAAGCTAGTTTGTACCCGGGATAGGTATTAAGCAAAAAAGAGCAGTGGACCAGCCCAGTTAAAAAATTTTATGGAACAATAACCCAAATTACTGCTATCTGCAGCCATGGCCCTTAATTTGTATATTTTGTAATATCCTAATTTCATCTTTGTTTTTCTTTTATGTGATGAAATTCTTACTTGTTGAAAGAGCTCCTGCTCTTAAATAGTGAGCAGTTAATTTGGTTACCTCTATGCCATCTGTAATAAAAGATATTACCCTATTAGTCCCCTGTTCTATTAAAGCACAGAAATAATATTGTGGTGCTAGGTGCTGGTGGCTCATACCTTAGCTTCCCAGGAGGCTGTGATTTGAGAATCATGCTTTAAAGCCAGGCTAGGCAGAAAAGTCTGTGAGACTCTTATTACCAATTAATCACCAAAAAAGTTGCAAGTGGAGCTCTGGCTCAAGAGATAGAGCACCAGCCTTGAGAGAAAAAGCCAAGCAAGAGTGGCAGTCACTGAGAGCAAGCTCCATGTCTGGCACAAAATAAATAAATATATAAAATAATAATCATGTTAGGGAATTAACAAATAGTAGTAACCAGGTTGAAGCACATGAAGTATGGACATTTGAAGTTTGCATGTTTTTGAATCTAGACTTCAGATTAAATCCTCAAACCAAATGGCTACTTCAAACCCACATGTTTGCCTGTCTGCTCAATTTTCTTTGCTGAGTTATAAACAACAACAATACTAACAACAAAAGATTCTTGTGCTAAGAACAATAAAATGTAGATAATGTGCCAATTTCCTACAGAGGATGTGAATGGATGAAGATATGTTTCTATTTTCACAAAAAATGTGCTTCTTTTCCCAAGACTTTTAGTAGTTACTAACCGTGTAACTTTTCTTAGAAATGATATTCAGTGTTAACTACTTCTATAAGATTCATGGAAGGGAAAAATGATGAATCATCACAATTGGAATGGAGAAATTATTTTTTTCTGGCAATACTTGCACTGCAATGGGAACTTAACACCCACTACATAGTGTATTTTATTTTGTGCTTAAGAGGAAAGATACTGCTATTTATTCCTTGGAACAGTACTTTTGTATCCATGCTCCCCTCCCTAACACAATTTTAGCCCAGCTTGAAATGAAGGTCACATCAAGTACCAAACATATTTCAATTCTAAGATGAATAATCACATCAGCTACTCCAGTTATGAGTAAAGGTTTTCTGCGTGAAATAATGCACTCATATCTTGTACTACAGAAGAAACCTAATCGTTGTCATCAGGGATTTAGGAGATTTTTATTACCATCAGGAGGATTAATGTCTTAAGATATTGCCATCCTAAGATCTTCAGTTGATTAATAAAAATGTAATGATGTTCAGTTACTTAATAGCAGCAAAAATCAAATTCCTTATAAAAGACTGTATTATTTGATCCAGATCCTAGCAGATGGATAAAAATTTAATTTCCAAGTGGAGAAAATGTTATATGGAGCCAGATACCAGTAATATATACCTATAATCCTAGTTACTGAGGAGGCTGAGATTTGAAGATGATCACTCAACCAGCTTGTGCAGATATGTCCAAGATATTTTAATCTCCATTGAACTGCCTAAAAATAAAACAGAATTGGAGCTGTGGTTCATGTGTAGAGTGCTAACCTTGATCACAAAAAGCTCAAGGCTAGCATCCACTGCCAACATAAACACACACACACACACACACACACACATCACATCACATCACATCACATCACATCATACACCTTTGGGTAGTTCATAGGCTAGAGATGTGATTCAATGGTAAGGTGCTTGCTTAGTATAGGTGGGGTCCTAGGTTTTATTCCTAACCTCCCCTTGGCTCCCATAATTGTTTAACTACTTATATATTGTTTATTTTTGAACTAGGATGACATTCCAGAAAGGACAGATCTGTGTATGGCTTATGTCAGTGCTGAAGACTATGATTCAATCAGAGTGTGCTCTGGAAAAGACATGAGAACATAGACCTGGAAACTTACACATTTAGAACAAAAGAGAACATCTGTAAAAAAAATGGACATGTCAGTGAGGATCACTAGGGAAGAGTTTTGCAAACTGAGATCAGATATCATTATTAAATGTTCAATCTCTTTGGAAAGCAGTATGGAGGTTCCTCAAAAGACTACATGTAGAGCTCCCCTATACCCAGCAATCCCACTTTTAGGCATTTACCCAAACAATCACAAAGCCATAGTAAAGCTACCAGCACAACTATGTTTATTACAGCATTCTTCACCATAGCTAAGATATGGAACCAACCCAGATGCTCCTCAGTAGATAAATGGATCAAGAAAATATGGTGTATATATATATATACACATACATACATATACATAGATACATATATGTATATACATATACATATATGTATATATGCATATATGTACATATATACATACACACATATACATATATGTATACACACATATATGTGTGTGTATATATGTATATATATACATATATGAATTATATGTCTCCATCAGAAAGAATGACACGCCACATTTGTTAGGAAATGGAAAGACTTGGAAAAAATATATATTAAGTAAAGTAAGCCAGACCCAAAGAAATACAGATCCTATGGTTTCCCTATTTGCAATAACTAGCAGAAGAGGTCAAAAGCTATGTATATATGACCATATATTATTATGTTAAGAGAAATGAGCCCCAAGATATGGACACAAGAGATTTTATCTTTCTTGTTATTCTTTTTAATGTACTTATAATGTACTATGTGATTTTTTTTTGTTTCTTTATATGTTCTTCCCCCATAGTACAACCCCTGTTGTCAGTGTATTTGATTCCAGTGTCCTGCATCTTGCAAATACATTTTTCTAATTTGGGGAGGGGAGGGGAAATAAGAAACTGTTAAAATAAGGAAACAGTTTGACCCATTGTAACAATGAGATGTACAAGACACTATGTTGAAAACGAACTTTACAACTTCGGGGGATGGGAAGGGAGGAGTTGAGGAGGTGGGGAGGAAAGGGATGGTGGGGAAAAACAAAGGGAGGGTAACAATGCTCAGTAGGAAATAGACTCATTATCCTGCTCATGTAACTGTAACCCCTCTATACAGTATCTTTACAATAAAAAATATAGTTAATAAAAATAATTGCCCTCATGCCATTAAGTGGACTCATTTGGATATATAGATAGGAGAAAAGAGTGACCTGATTCATTTTTAGTCAGATTGTAGTAGAGATTATGGTAGGATTAGAGTAAAGCAGTAAGCAAGTGATAGAAAGAGAAGGGAAGTTGCTAAAGTGGATCACTTCAGGTGCAATCAGAAATGATTCTAACACTTTATACCTGAGGCATTATTATAGTCTGATTGGTGGCTCCTCAATTCATTTGCTTTCCCCTAAATACTTCAGAATATGATCGTATTACGGACAGACCCTTTGAGAAGTGATTATCTTTAATAGGGCTGGTAGTGTGGCCCTAGTCCATTCCAAATGCTGTCCTTATAAGAATATGAGATTAGAAGACAAGAGAGATGCTACCATAGAGGAAAGTCATTCCGATAGCAAGGCCCAATAAGAAGATGGATAATCACAATGAAAGATAGAGGCCTTAGGAGAAACTGACACTGCAGCATCTTGATCTTGGACCTCAACTCTCCAGAACTGCAAGTAAACCACATCATATTCTTTATGATGCCCAATGTGCTATTTTATTATTGCATCCCAATATGAATATTTTGAGAAATACATCCTGTTTCTTTTTTCATCTGCAATGTAGTGAATACACCAAAGACATTGGAGAAGAATCAAATGAGATTACAATCATTGCAATTGTTTATAAAATACAGTGAATTTAGAGCTAGGAAATACTTTAAAAACAGTCAGAGGCAGTAAATGATTTTAGTTCGTTATGCCTCTTTATCTGGAAAAGTCAGTATCAGCAAGTACTAAGGAGTTAGTCTCATTTAATATATTAACTATTACATATATATATATACTTTAATATATATTTACTTTAAATAATATACTTAATGTATACACTAACTGATATATATTTACTTTAAAAACATATGCATATATTAATCTTATGTTATATACTGTAATATATTTGTAATATGGTTGACAGTACCAAGGTTTTCCCTGGAAGGAAATGCCATGGTTATGTTAAAGGAAGAGCTGGCAGAAATAGGAAGGATAATAAGCAGAAAGAAAAATAAGCTCTTTGATTTGTGCTTTTTGTATTTCTATAATATTATGTAAATACTAATAATGTCTCTTATATGCATGGCCACCCACCACGAATGTAGCAGTGTACTGATCATATAGCAAGGCAGACTTTTTCCTCTAGACTGTGAACATCTTAAGGATTGACCCTTATTTGTATTTCCAGCATCCAGGTTTGGCTCAAGGCCAATGCTCAGTCATAATTGAGTGTCAATGTTATTTTTCCCTGATTGTTTTTCTTATTACAAGAGGAAGTGTAATGTAATGAAATACATAGCATCGGAGAGGCTGGATTTTAGTAAGGACATGAACTTTTTCAGTTCTCTGACGTTGTTGTATATTTGGAGATCCTATTAGATACCTTATTGAACTCTCTAGAAATTCAGGATGGTAAAAGAAATAAAAATACCACATCATTATAAGAAATAAACAAAATCATCTATAGATACTACCTGATGCAACCCTAGGACTTACTCAATGTCAAATAGGGCTATTTTGTTAGTATTGTCTTGGCATTATACCTGTCTGATCTCTTTATGTCATGCCAATATGTCATATATGCTAATATGTGAGCTGTTTAAAGTCAAGGTCTATTGGTTGATTAGTTGATCTTTTTATATAGCAAGATAGTACTGAGAAAGCAATTTTCCCTGTAAATAAATCCATAGGTAATCAGGCATTCAGGGCCTGTTAAGGAAGAAAGCTTTCCTTGATCAAGAACACTTATCAGATTTATAATGGCAAGTCATGCTTCTGCTCTCCTTTATGGTTCTTTAATTACTTATGTATAATCTGAGTGAACTAAACCAGACAGCCAGATCACAATGAATTTTGCTTAATTGCATGCAACCTTTTCCCTCATACTTTTCAGTCTGCTGAGACAATCCAGAAACAACCCCAGGGTTTCAACTTGCTTATCCCTCTAATTAAGCAAAGCAGCCTAGAATGCTGGTCTCATGCTTCTGCACCCATGACCTCTGTCCAACCCCGCAGCACATTCTGGCATTTGCATTATGCCCTGGAAGCTGAGCCACTGCACATGCTCCAGGCTGTGTTTGTGGACAGTCACGTCACCGGGAAAGTCAAGCTCATTCATCATTGTTGCCAGGTGCTTGCAAGGGTTGCCTGAAGAGAAAAATACCTGAAAGCAAGCAGTGATTAGGACACAGAACAGACTCGATCACTAGTAGAGTGATGAAAAAGAAAGTATGGGGGTTGGGGGTCGAGGTGGAGGGGCAAAAGCAAATTTGAAAGCCAGGAAGGATGAACTGCAGAGTCCTATTTCAGTGTCTGATGAGAAATCTTCACAGTGACAAAGAAAGGCTTTAGGCCACAGGGAGGTTATGATGATGAGGAACCATACTGTCTGTATTCATACTATAGGTCCCATGGTTTCCATAGTATATGTCTGAGTATATGTATATCGAGTATATGTCTGAGTCAAGCAGAAAAGGTCAGATAAGGTGATGTTAGGGAAATGAACCCTAATGTATGTATTCAAATGTTTTTTTTTTCTCACGATGTACATTTTAGACAGCACATGCTTGGTGAACTGGCCATGGGATGCTTTGATTTGAGCAGAGAATTGAGAGGAGCTTATGCTTTGGGAGATCATGGGATCCTCTGACTCTCCTGTGAATAAGATTGGAATAGACTCTTCTGAAAGGAAAGACTGAAGAAAACATCAGAAACCACTCAGCACCAGGTCACTTATGTGTCCCATCAATGAGCCAGATAGAAACATTGCAGCAAGGCTCAGAAGAGAAAATCTACCCAGCTGAACTCAACCCCAAGTACTGACTTGAAGAAGTGGTCACACGGGTTTGGGATAGTTTATCAACAGTAGCAAAAGATAGCATATTAATATGTTCTATTAGTTGGCTTGTCTACCCATTTCAGGAATAATTCTAATTCCACCTTTCACGAGTGTTTTCAACGTTCTGTTTGGAAAATAGTTCTACAATGATGAATGTTAGAAACTTTGTATGTTATCACTGTAAGGATAAGGACATTTTTTTCCCTAAAACAGTCTCTCCCTGTGACTTTCAGAGATATCTTTGAGGTGAGATGGGGGTAGGGAAAAGGCTCTTAAAATAACAGTGGCAATAAAAAGTGGCATCACTTAAAAGCAGAGACATTTTGAAACCAGAGAATCTTGAAATATCATAGCTTAGTGGATTACTAAAACAATGTGATGGCTGATTTTGGTATTTCAAGAAAATCAGCCTGATTTTTCTCTTGCCAATGGAGATAGTGCTTAAAGCCCCTACTTTCAAACCCCTGAGTTTGTGTGTGGGGGGGTCCTTTTCTCCAGCTCCAAAAATCATACATTTGAGCTAAGATGGTGAGAGTGAGGGAAAGAAAGACAATGAAATATTTGAGGATATAAATGCTGTGAGATTTCATAAGCTCAACATCCTCATTTGTACCAGGTGAGCTCCAGAGAGAGCAGAGCAAATGGCTTTCCTAGGAAACTGTCTAATACTGCTAGCAGACAATGCCACAATATAGTCTTCTGTCCCGCCAACACCCTAACCATAAAACTTCTTAAAATTAATGCATGTTTCATGTTTTCTTTTTTATTATTGTGAAAATACCGTATAGAGGGGTTACAATTACATGGGCAAGGTAATGAGTACATTTCTTATCAAGCATTGTTGCCTCCTCCTTTGTTTTCCCTTCCCATCCCTTCCCATCTCCCCCGTTCGTTTTTCAACATTATGACCTGTACATCTCATTGTTGCAATGGGTCCACCTGTATCCCTATTTAAACAACTTGTTTTTTCCCTTCCCCTCCACAATTTATACTAACATCAAACACAATGAAAGCAGGGGTTATACCGTGGGGGAGGGACATAAAAAGCAATAAAGAAATCATCTTATAAATATATTAGAAACAATCGCATGAAAGAAAAAAAACATTTGAATACTTATCTTGGGGTTCATTTCACCTAACATCAACTTATCTGGCCTTTTCTGCTTGTCTCAGACATATACTAGTTATTGCAAATAAGGGAAACCATG
>NW_012267356.1:5289894-5293387 GCF_000151885.1 Dipodomys ordii | reverse complement strand
CATAGAATTCCATTGTGTATATATACCACATTTTCTTGATCCATTCATCTACTGAGGGGCATCTGGGTTGGTTCCATATCTTAGCTATAGTAAATAATGCTGCAATAAACATAGTTGTGCTGGTAGTTTTAGTGTGGTCTTGTTTGTAAACATTTGGGTAAATGCCAAAAAGTGGGATTGCTGGGTCATAGGGGAGCTCTATGTGGAGTCTTTTGAGGAACCTCCATGTGTTCATGTTTTTTTGACAGTGTTTCCTCCCTAGGAGAAAACAGATTATGGATGAGGGGCCCTGGACAAGACCTTTCTTTCTCCACCTAATATATATTATATTATATTATGTATATATTATATGTATTCAAGTAAATAATGTTGGCAATAGTGAGCATTTAGAGTGTTGACTATGTGGCATAGCACCATTCCAATACTTCACATTTAATCATTTGCTGAGGCTAGCTTTAATGGACAAAACTATGTGCACAGCACATTTCCCAGGCCATGCCAATGAAAGAGTCACTTGTGATACCAATGCTTTTTTATATAGTTGCCCATGAGAAAGGTAACAACCGAAGCTGTGAACTTCTGGCCTCCATAAACCTGCTCCAAGCTTGCCTCTCACATGTCTAACTAAAGATTCCATCATCTTTGAGGGGATTTGGACTCCAGAACAAAGTATCGTATCCAAATTATCAGTGATGTATTTCTCTACCCATATTATAACATTAACACAGAAAAAGATGACACAGAAGTAAGATGGCATTTATACTTATTTTTCAGAAACAAGATTTCAGTTCTTTCATGGTGCTTTGTGATTTCCACATGCTAAGTACAATCATGTGTTGTTTCACTTTACTGGATTGAATTGTGAGAACTGAGATATTGGGTGGCTGTCATATGGATCTCACAGAGTATACTTATTCAAATCTCAATGAACTTGAATTCAAGACCTTGTTCTCTTGCGCAGCGTTTTTGCTCATGTTGGATACTCTACCACTTGAGTCACACCTCTATTTCTGGCTTTTTGCTGATAAATTCCCTGAATTTGTTTGGCTTGGAACCTTGATTATCAAATCTCAGTCTCCTAAGTAGCTAAGATTACAGGCATGAGCCACTGATGCCAATGCCATGCCTGACCCATTTTTAATGCTCTGTAATAAATTCAGCACAATGTCACATAAACAACATTCAATAAGAATTGTGGTTTTGTCATTACTGATGCATATATTTATGCATTTTCTGCAGTTTAATCCATTCACATATAATTATAATCAGTGTACTTATTTTCTGTTTCTCTATTTCTTGTTCCTTAGTCTCCTTTTGTATCAATCACATTATTTTAAAATATCCATTTTGTACCTTCTGTGGAGTTTCTAGCTATAAAACTCAATGTCTATTAGGCAGCAGTTTCTGGGAAGTAAAATAATGAACTTTATCTCTTCACAGCTTATCTTCAACTAATATACTATTTCATAAGCAACATAAAATCTTATGACAATGTAATTCCATTTTCTTTTCCTATTCTTTACACTTCTTGTTTTATAATTTACATCTATGAATATTCTAAATCTTGAGATATATTTTTATTTTACTTCAAATGTCAATAAGTCCCTTATAGTATATATCTATAAACATATGTGTATATGAAGTTTTAAATTTTTAAATAGTTCCTATTTAATAATTTTGTTTTTAATGTAAATACTGTTATTTACCCCTTGGGGGAGTATGCTTACTTTCTTTTGGGGGTCATTTTACCTTTTCCTAAGAATGTTTTGAACATTCCATTTGCTTTTTTATGTTCTTTTGTTGTTTGAGAGAAAATGTGTGTATCTTGCCTTAATTTTTCAATGTAATTTCATTAGATGTAGAATCTGGTTGATTTTTTTCTCCATTTCCATTTCACTAAGGCATAACTGAGAAATAAAAATGCATGTATTTATGATGTGTAATATGTTTTGTTAAATGCTCCATTGTAGAAAGCTTACCATTACAAAATGATTTAATGTCTCCATCAGTCACCTACTTGCCTTTTTGTGATTAAATCTTCTTAGAGTGATGCTAGTAAATCTGAGGCCTTGTGTTTAAACTTTGTTATTAGCAAAAAATAAAGAAGAGGAAATGGCACTGTGGCTCAAGTAGTAGATTGCTAGCCTTGAGCTGAAGAGCTGAAGGATAGCACCCAGGCCTAGAGTTGAAGCCCCATGACTGACAAAAAAAATTAAAAAAAATAAAAGTTAAAAAAAGGAGGAGGAGAAAGAAAAAGAGGAGGAGGAGAAAGAAAAAGAGGAGGAGGAGGAAGAGGAGGAGGAGGAGGAGGAGGAGGAGGAGAAAGAAGAAGAAGATTAAAAAACAAAGCAAAATCTCTTAAGAAGCATTCTTGTGTGTGTGTGTGTGCCTGTGCATGTGCACACACACACACACATGCATGTGCATGTGCACTGATATTGAGGCTTGAACTCAAGGTCTTATGCTATTGCTTTGATTTTCCTCCCAAGGTTAGTGAGCCACAGCTTTACTTCTAACGTTATGTTGGTTAGTTGGTGGTAAGAATCTCACAACATTTTCTGCCTGTGCTGGCTTTGAACCACTATGCTCAGATGTCATCCTAAGTAGTTAAAATCACAAGTATGACCCACCAGCACTTGGCTTGGCTTCTTAAACTCTATTCTTTTAGGAAATTGCAAATGTATATTCCAGGATCATTAGTCATAGCCACCATGTTGTATGTTAGCGCTCTAGAATCCATTCATTTTATAGAACGGAAACTTTTCATCCTTTGACAAACATGGCTCCTTTGTCTTCCAACCTATGGAAGTAATCATTCTACGCTGTGACTTTAGCTTTTTAGAAATCACATACAAATGAGATTGCACAGAATTTATTCTTTTTTTGTATCTGAGTTGTTTCATATATATTATTTTATACGCACCCCAGCTTCACCCATGTTCTCACAAATAGCAGGATATTACGCTGCATTAAAGCTTTATAATATTTCATTCATTTATTTATGAATCCTTAAGTGTGACTCCATAGCTTAGCTGTTGTGAATAATGCGAAAAGGAACATGAGAGTTCAGATAACTTTTTATCATCTCAATTCCATTAATTTGGATACATACTCAGAAGTAGGATTGCTATAGTACGTATCCTAAGAAAGTCAAAATCAAAGTTCAGTAAAGTAAAACTCCAAGAAAGAGTACTCAAAAGGGTGGGGGGATGGGGTCATGGGAAAAGGAGATGAATGAAGAGGAGAAGAGGGGGAGAAACACAGACAAGAATCCAATGTATAGCCTACAAAACTAACAAGTATAAGGGAAAGGGTAGGTAGGTAGGAATGGATAAGAATCTAGAAAGGGGTGCCATTTATCAAGATGTATTTATAAACAAATAGCTTTGTAAACAGCTAAACAGCTGCATAGATCAACTAGACATAACAGACATCTACCGAACATTTCACCCAGCAGCATCAGAATACACGTTTTTCTCAGCAGCACATGGAA
>NW_012267356.1:5192910-5286384 GCF_000151885.1 Dipodomys ordii | reverse complement strand
AATGCTTGGTAAGAAATGTACGCATTATCCTGCCCATGCAATTGTAACCCCTCTGTACAGTATGTTCACAAATAAAATTAAAAAAAAAAAGAATCTTGAAAGGGGTGCCATTTATCAAGATGTATTTATAAACAAATAGCTTTGTAAAATGGCAACCCCTTTGTACAACTAATTAAAGATAATAATAAAAAATTAAAAAGATAAAATTAAAACTTTTCAGTTTTTCCAGATTACATTTGCATCAATGTCATACAAGGATGATGGTTCCTCTGTAGTCTTACTAAATGTGTTATCTTTTGGAGACAGCCAGCCAGCCAGACAGACAGAGACAGAGAGACAGAGAGAGAATATGCTGGTCATGAACTTAGGGCTTAAGCACTCTCCCTTATGTTTTCATTTAAAGCTATCACTTCACTTTGAGTCACAGCTCTACTTTCAGCTTCTTTTGGTGGTTAATTAATGATGATTCTTACGAACTTTCCTGACTGAGTTAGCTTTGAACCTGGAACCCCAGATTTCAGCTTCCTGAGTAGCTAGGATTACAGGTATGAGCCACTGGCACCTGGCACTTTTGTCTTTTTGTAATAGCTGTCCTAACAGATTAGAAATGGAATTTAATTGTGGGTCAAATTGCATCTCTTTGGTGATTAGTCATGTTGAATATTTCTACGTGTTCTTGTTGGTCACTTAAAAAAATATATACATTTGTTGTCCATTAGGTAATATAGTTTTTGTGGTTGAGTTGTATTTTTCTTGTGAATATTGGTTATTTACTCTCCATAAGAAAATATTTTCTTTCACTCCATTTTCTCTCCACTCCAATGGAGAACTCCTTCATTTGATGCAATCCTGTTTGTTTATTTTTTGCTCTGGTTACTCATGGACAGTGTTAGTTTTTCTCTTTTTCCCCCCTTTTAGCACTTCAGAGTCATTGTTCTGTAATCTTCAAGCCTCTCTTATTTCTGAGAAATAAGCTTATTTCTCAGACACAAGCTCTGAATCTTATATTTGTTCCTTTGAAGAAAGTATGTCTTTTTTTGTAACCACTTTTAAGGTATTTTTCTTTATCTTTGGTTTTCAGTAGGAAGTCATAGTTTGATTCTTAACTATGACTTTTTAGTATTATAGATCAAAGAGTGGTTTTCTGGAATTTTTTTTTCTTTGCTTAGAGTTTACTGATCTTAGATTTATTTATGCCTTTTTCAAATTGGGTAAATTCTTGACTATTATCTTTTCAGCATATTTTTAATCTCTCTCTCTCATCTACTTCTGGAATTCAAATTTTATATATATATATATATATATATATATGACCAAGCATATTTTCTTATATAGAATCATATGTTATATTAATCATATGTTATATTAATTTTAAATCTCTGCATATTGCAGTTCTCATAATTTCCATTCACTAATCTTCATGTATCTTTGCTTGAGTAATATATCATCAAAGTCCTTTTTCTACATTTACATCTATGTGGAGGGAAATATTGTTTTCTGAAATTCAGGGTATTGGATTATGATCTTCCTCTTAGCTTGCATTGTAGGTGTATAATACCATGCCATGCTTACTTTACTGAGATAGGGACTAACTTGCACCTTGGGCTGATCTTAACCATAGTTCTCCTAATTTTTATCTCCTGAATAGCAGAGATTATGGTTGTGAACCACCATGTCCATTCATGATAAATTTTTCTAGCATTTCAAAGTTCCACTCAGCTGAAATTCTCTTTACTTCAGAAATTAGTTTCTTTATTATGTCTTTTAACTTTTTCATTATTTTCAAGTTTCTTTCTAATATTTCCAATGATTTGGCAATTTCTGTGTCTGTTCCTATGGACCATTTCATCTCATGAGTATAGTTCATACTAACTTGTTTTATTGTTCTGCCAGTATTGGGTATTGAATTCAGGGTCTAGGTTCTATCCCTTAGCACTTTTTTCTCAAAGCTGACACTGTACTACTTGAGCCACAATTCCACTTCCAATATTCTGGTGGCTAATCAGAGATAAGAATCTCCTAGACTTTCTTTCTTATGCTGGCTTCTAACAGTGATTCTCAGATCTCAGATTCCTGAGTAGCTAGGATTACTGGTGTGACCTACTGTTCACATTTCCTTGTTATAAGTTTTATTTTATACTTTGCTTTACATATAATATTTGCTCTGGAAAAGAGCAGGAAAACCTGACAGGCACTGAGCATTAGGAGAGTGTGGTGCTACATTCCTTTAGTCTGTAGTTGATTTGGATCTAGGCTCTGCTACAGCTTCAGTTGAATACAACATCCCGTATCTTTAAAGATTTGAGAGAGGTCAGGATTTTTTTTTCATGAAAGTTTGGACTGTTAGCATTTTGGGTTGCTCACAACTGTTTTCTTTCTAATCTTTGAGTCTTAGAAAGACCCCTCCAGCTCACTGTCTTCTCTTTGCTTTCGAGAGCTATCTAGTGTCATTGGTGAGGACCTAAATTTGCCTGAGAGGGTTTCTTCCCATTCTTCTGCCCTTCCTCATCCTGTTCCATGACTTTGGCATGCCATACCCAGCTAGTAAGTGAAGACCCAGGTAGGAGATAATGTTTAGGTATGTGAAAAAAACTTCTTGGAATTGTAATCTTTATGCATCCATTAAAATGTCCCTACTGGCTTCTCTGAAAACCCTTCTCTTCATCCCATTACTCTCCAATAAGGAAAGCAGCTGTATATCTGTTCTCCAATAGGAGATTTTTAGGAAATATAGTCCATTGATTTTCTTTTTGACATACTCAGCCATCTGTTGATTTTTAAGAAGCTCTGATTTTGTAAATTAACTTGCTTGTTCTAGTTGTCAGCCAATTTTTTAAAAATATAATTTCCTGATAGATGTAAAGAGAATATTCTTCACATAGAAGACAAAAGCTTGCACTAATTTTCTAAATGAATAATGAATAATGATTGGATGAATAGATGAATTTAATGAGGGAACAGATGAATTAAGAAAAGTTCTAACTAGTTTCTTCAAAGGATTTAAAATGCAAAGTGTGTTTCATTGTAATCCATTTCCTGAATTATAAGCCAAGTATCACTAGGGATCCAACAATCACACAGCCTCTCTCTCTCCCTCTCTCTCTCTCTCTGTCTGTCTCTCTCTCTCTTTGTCTCTCTGCCTTCTCTCTTTCTGTCTCTATCTCTCTGCCTCTCTCTTTCTGTCTCTCTGTAGGATTTCTCTTGTCTATTCTAGAGACTTTGCCTGAATTTTGTCTTCCCTATCCTTACCCCAGAGGATAGCCCTAAGTGTGTAATTATTCATTACTAGGAACTCTTCAAGTACAATGGAAACATAGTATACAGTAAACCCCAGGATATTTTTGTGTTTGTATGGAAAATGTAGATCTTTGAGCTGGACTTAGTCTACACTTTTAATAATTACTAACAGCAGGATAATGCAGCGATTACTTTTTCCATTCTATAAAAGTACAAGGAGAGATTCAGAAATGTTACTTAGCTCAATGGAGGACTGGGAATTCCAATTACATTTATGCTCATTTTACTCAACCGTATTCAGGTTTAATTCCTTATTGTTGCTAGTTGCTCCAAGCATTTAAACAAGCATTCTCCAGTTTGTTCTACATATGCAACTATGAGAATAATTTGAGCAAGGTGAAGTATCCCAACTTCCGGGGGCCAGTGGGAATAATTTGAGCAAGGTGAAGTATCCCAACTTCCGGGAGCCAGTGGGACCTGAATCCATGATTGGCAAAAGGAGTCACCAACACTCAGTCAATGGGGCTAGGAACCTTTTATTAACAGCGGTGCCTGTCCTTCACCAGACCAAGACAGTGAACAACAGCAACCAAGCTAAAAATGGGGTAAGCTTATATAGGAAAAAAATCCATAAGGGGGCCACCTGTAGGTTGCCAGTAGTAGTTTCACAATTGGCAAAGAAGCAAATTACAGAAGCAGAGCAGCCATTACAATTCCCAATCATTCCAACAGCCAAGGCAATAAGTCACAAAGCAAAGTTCTTATCCCAACTTCCCTTTTATCAGTTCCCGGTTTGGGGTTTAATTGATATTGACCAGAACACATTCCAGACTTTTTACTTCTCATACCCCAAATCAAACCACCTTCCAGGTTTTCCGGCTCTTTCTGAGTTTCACTGTTACTTACCAAATTCCAGTACCCCAGTGTTTAACTCACCAATTTACTTCAAGCCTTTATCTTTGGAATTTCTCCTTTTAATGACTAGCCTGGAGATTTTTCTCTACAGGGAGATCCTGCCTTTCAAGTTTGGCCCTATTCTTAATAATCAATAACTTTATTTTGTTTCTAATTTCACATTTTATATTCTTTTTTGGGGGGTTATCATCTGATTATCATTTTATATTAGAGAAGAGAGCCCAGCATCTCTGACAAGCTAAGGTCACTCCTATCCTCAGTATTTGGCCTTTGATCCAGGGGGGTCTTTCTTGTGCTTTCATTCAAGGATTTCAAAGATGACAGGAAACTGGTAAATTCATTTTATCA
Organism: Dipodomys ordii; assembly: GCF_000151885.1. Classification (NCBI taxonomy): domain Eukaryota; kingdom Metazoa; phylum Chordata; class Mammalia; order Rodentia; family Heteromyidae; genus Dipodomys; species Dipodomys ordii. Next base: position 5,281,884 of record NW_012267356.1, on the reverse strand, counting down.
TGGAAATCTGCTCTCTTGAATGAAGCAATGGCAGTAACTATCTTTTTAATAAACCATTTTCACAGTCCAGAACCTTTCACCAATTACAAATCCACATCACGTCATTTTTTTTCTGCTAGAAAGAATCCAGTTTTGTTGAGAGGAAACTTATTAACCTGAACTTATTTTTTTGCTCAAAATGTGTTATTTTACCATGTGCAAGGTTAAAAAATGCCACACGTCATATTAAGATAGCCGCAAGCAATTAGAATGCAAAGGTCACCACCATCCACAGATTTAGAGCTTGGTTCCAAGATTTTTCTCCTCTGTTTCCCTGGGATTTTTATTCAGCACTGAAAAAGCCATTCATTTTGTAAAGGTTAATTCGCAGCTCTGGATCTGACGAAGTGCTTTGTCTGCATCATCTGTGTTTTACCACCACATCCTTGTCTGTGAAGCCATCTTCCCTGAGCAGAGCTGTCTCCCTCCGTCAGGGTGAAAGTCCACTTCCCCTTTCTTGCCTCAATCTTCCCTCAGGGACCCACTGGTCATTATACTGCAAGGGTTCCATGTGCCACCTTTCCTAGGCAAAGAGAGGGCAGAACTGTACGGCCTTTCATTGAATGAACTCATTCTTACTCTTAGTAGCTATCCTTTACATCCTCACAATTTAACCATTCATTATGTTGATGGGCAAAAAATATTTTCTTTTATATTTCCTAAGCTTAATCTTTTTTTTTATTGTGAAAACACTGTACAGAAGGGTTACAATTACATGGGCAAGGTAATGAGTACATTTCTTAGCAAGCATTGTTGCCTCCTCTTTTGTTTTTCCCCTACCATCCCTTCCCATCTCCCACCACCCCCACCCCCACCCCCACCCCCCAGCCAAAATTGTAAAGTTCGTTTTTCGATATAATGTCTTGTACATCTCATTTTTGCAATGGATCCACCTGTATCCCTATTTAAACAATTTAATGTGCTGTTCTATTCCACTTGGGAACAGATATTTCCCTCATTCAAGCATCTGTCTTCTCTTATTATTATAATTTCTCAATAGCCAGGTTAGCATGCGAGTTGAGTCTGTGGGGCAGGAAAGGCCTCTGGTCATCATTGTCCCATGTCACTTCTGGCATGTAATACAATGTCTGCTTCCTTATTTAGTCCTTAGCTTCTGTCAATGCATGCCCTAATACTGTCTACTGTCTTGTTTAAGTCTTCTAGATGGCCACTAGTTAGTGCAATATATATCCACCTTTTTCATGGGTATACCAATAATGAGTATTTCTTACTTCACATAGGCTATTGATAAGTTCTCCGAGACCATCTCATAATCATTGTCTTAAATTTCTTCTGTCCTGGAGTTTATTGCCTAAAAGTCAGGACCCAGAGTTTAATACCTTGGGAAAGTCATTAGATCCCATAACTATCATTCTGACCACATAGTGTGCTTAATAGAAGGTAGCATGTTTTACCTGTCTAGCATCTAAATCTCCTCCTGTTTTTCAGAAGATCATCCCACTGTTCATTTAGGGAGTAGAGTTCCTTCTTTTTTCCTCCTACTTTTCTTTTTCTTCTTTGTCTTCTACCTTCTTGTTCTCTTGGTAATTCTGGGGATCAAATCAAGGCATCATGAACATACTCTGAGCTATATGCCTCAGGCCCCTTGATAGATATCTGACATATTCCTTTGCTGTTTAAATGGTGAAAAATCACTTACTATTCTATAACCCCAATTTATTTATATATATATATATATACACACACACACACACTTATATATATACATACATACATACACACACATACACACACACATATATGTATATCCAGATGATCATAACATAGAATATAGATACACCTGAAAAACCTCACTCTTGGGACAAAAAAACCCAGCATATGCTGATGCCTGAAAACTAGACAAAGAAAAGGACATTTCAGAGGTTACCAATGTAAAATGGTGAAAACAGGTGATAACCAGACACCCTTCCCCAAATCTCAGTACTGTTATAGGCACCTTATCATTTGAATACAACTCTAGTGGAAGATGTTTAGCAGATCTTAATGGAGTATCAGTTTGAGCTAGAAATTAAGGTTCAGTTACAGAAAAAAAAATTAATGAGATCTCTTGTACAGACCATTCTGACTTTGGAATTTTTGATACTATGAGGGTGAGATGGGAACTCTAACACCCAACCTGTTTTTTTTTTATTTTCAGTACAATAATAGTCTGTAGATTTTCATGAGATATTCAGCACTTCATTATAAAATAAGCTTTGTGTCAGGGAATTTTCTCCAACTGTAGGATAGAGTAAGAATTGTTCAGAGCATATTTAAGCAAAGCAAGCTGAGAGCTATGATGTTCAGAAAGTTAGCTTCATTAGACATATTTTAGACATAGGATCACTTAAGTTTCTGATGGATTTTGGGGAATGTAACCTCATCAGAAGTTGAGGAACATCTGTGTACTTGAACTTGCACTAAGTGACATATGGAGTTGAAAGCATAAAATCAATTCCATTCAGAGAAAGAACTAACCTTTTGCTATTGTATTTATTTATAATTTCAACCTGCCTACTTCCACCAGGGATTTGAGGCAGCTGAGGCTTGGTTGACATTCTAATGAGACAGGAGCTCAATGAATCACCATGCCTGCCCGCAGCGCTGTTCATTAGAGGCTAGAGGAGGGCTCGGGGCTGCTCAAGGCATGCCCAGCCTGCCTCGGCCATTATGCAGCTCAACAGCTGCTCTCCCAATCATTAGAGCCATGTTGCAGCCCCAGAGGAAGAAACTGCTTACAGTCTGTCCAGGTTCCAGAGTTTGATCTCCCAGGACCCTCTCCTCCTGGCTTTATGTCAGTGTGATGAAGTTCATTACCTTTCCAGAACACTAGCTTGGTCTCTTGATAATGATAGGGGCTTTCATTCAGCCACGAGGGATTCAAAGGAACAAACACATAGGCTTTACAGAAACAAATGGATTTTACATGCATGACTCTTTCTGTTACTGTGACTGCAGAACATACTGGAAAAGGAAATCTATTAGATATGAAGCTGGTGATCAGTGGTGTGTGGATATATCAGGGCACTGAGAGTAGTTCTAGTAGTAATCTGTGGTGGATAAAGATTCACATGCTTCCTTTCTTGTCTGTTGTACTGAGCCTCCTTGTTCAGCTGCAGATAGGGAGTTTCTTTGCTCTCTTGTCCCTCCCTGCAGTGTTAGAGACAGTGTCTTCCAGTGATCTTGGAAGCTCCTATGGCCCAGAGGTCTCACAGATCCTTATGCCCAGAATCCTACAATTATGTGATTTGTTTTTGGCTCACCAAACTGCTCACACTCACCGAGACACAGAAATTATCATATTTGCTGTTTTTCACAGACATCCAATCTCATCAAAATCATTTTGGAGTTCTGAAAACATGATTGAAGATGTTTTTAAAACATAGTACATGGCATATTTTTAAATCACATTCTCTTTCTTTTTATCTTTCTACTCTCTTTATCCCTTTGCTCCTGTATCTTTTTTCTCTTCCTTGCAAAGTCAAGTAAGTCTTTGTCTAATATGCAATTATTTTGCTATCAATCAATAGAATAAGATTTTCTCTCACCTGGTACAGTATAATGACTTTATTCAGTCTATAAAGCTGTATAGTTTCTCTCATACTCATTTTGTGTTAAAAATAGTAACAACTTAAGGCTCTGATGTTTATAGTCACTTACCCAAATACACAGAAGGTATGGAGGAAGAATCTGAGATGAATTTTTTTAAAAAACAAAGTTAATTTGATTCTTCTGAATGGAAAATGATTATTGACTAGCAATATAAAAAAGATTACCAAAGACTGAGTTAAACCATATAAATGTATTATCTTTGGATTTGGAGAGCTCAGAAGCCTAGTGGGTCTTACTGAAGTAAAATCTAGTCAGTAAAGCTATGTTGCTTTCGGGAGGATCTGGGGGAGAAACCATTTCCTTGTTTCCTCTTGCTGCTAGAGGCTGCTTTGATCCTTTGACTTTTGGCTCCCTCTTTCCATTTTCAAAACAAGTGTCATTGCCTTTTTGATCATTTTCCCACACCCATACTGTTAGGTTTTTTAAAAGAGGTGGAGTAAGAACAGCACCACACACATGGTATTCAGGTAAAGGGTAGGTTTATTCATCGTTCCAGCTGGCACCTGGCCATGTTGGCACTCCACGCAGCTGGAAAAGACCTGGGAAAGGCCTGGGCTAGGCCTTATCCTAAGGTATGGGCGGAGAAAGGTGTGGCCACATCAAATTCAGATGTGACCTCAGCAGATGCAGATGAGACCTCTTCCAGGTGTGCCAGTTGCCTAGGTAACGCAGGTACTGGGTGGAGACTTTGCTGCGAGGAGAGTGGAGTCTGCTTGCCATCCAGGAGCAGACCTTACACATACCTTCCTTTAACTCTTTTCTCTGCCTTCCTTTTCCACTTTAACAGATGATAAGACATCTCATTTCTCTTTACAGTGGAACCTAAAATGCTCATGGGCTGCAGAGGTTTGGGCATGGACATCTTTAAATAGATGAGTTATTCTGTCTACCACTCACACTGAAACTTCTAAGCATTATTTATGTTGAAAATGTACAGAGTCAATAATAACCATATATTTTAGCAACCTTTTACAAATACCCAACTAGTTGGGTGTGGTGGTTCATACCTATATTCCCATCGACTCAGAGCAGGATATTGGGAGGATCAAATTTCAACACCTGTTCAGGTAAAAAGTGAGTAAAGAAGTTGGGTGATATTCTATTTAGAAACTAGCTAAAGCAGAAAGGGCTAGGGAGGGGTGGCTCAGCCTAGCAAGCTAATAAGCACAAAATCCTAAGTTTAAACCCAAGAAAGAAGAAAAAGTAAGGAGGAGGAGGAAGAGGAGGAACATCCAGTGAAACCATCAGATAATTAAATATTCAAGCAGGTGAGCATTTCATGGGATTTCCAAATACCCTCTGTTCCTGAAACTTTCTCAAGAAATTTGGATGTTATATAGATACCAGATATTCTTCCCAAGGGTATTTGAGTATTTAATTTTTATGGTATCGATTGCTATGGTTTGGATGGGGTTTGTCCCTGGAGTTCATGAAATGGAAACTGGACCCCCAGAGTGGCATGTTGGTAGGTAGATTATTAGGATACTGGAGGCATTGCTGTTGGAAGGAATTAATACTGTTCTCACAGAATGAGTTAGTTGCCAAACAATTAGCTGTTATAAAATGAGCAAGATTTGCCCTTTCTTGCTCTCTGGCTTCCTTTCATACCATGGTATCTTTCCTACTCATACACGTCCACCATGAGGCCCTAGCCAGAGACTGGGTTCACTCATAGACTCTTGGCTCCTAACACTGAGATAAACAAACTCCATTTTATTTATACATTACCAAGTGTTGAATATTTCATTGAAGCAACAGAAAATAGACTAATATATCCATTAGCAGTCCAGTTCTAAAAATGTTTCCCTATATCAGCCAGGAAAACTTGAACTCATAGGAGAATATAAAACAAAGTATCACCAGGAGAAAATGTCCCTGGTAAAAAGAGACAACATGTCTAAGGTCCAATGAGGTGTCAGGAAAACCATTTAAAATTCAATTTATTAAATTAAATAATCTATTTTTTAAATTACTGAAGTGATCAGTGATTAGCATTTTCAAGAGACAGTCAACGCCCTATCTTGATGCTTGATATTAAAGAAATAAGCTTTAGGATAAAAGAGTGAGGGCAGCTATATTATTATTATCATTGCTACATTATTTATCTTTGGATCAGGGAAGTGGGAAGCAATTAGTTCCATATGTAGTAAAAAAGTAGAATCCTACACACCCAGTTTGTAAACCAGGTGTAAACCACTAGGGCCAACTAAGTGTTCCCTAAGAGCCAGAAGATGCTGAAGCAAATGAAGACCACAGTCAATGGAAAAAATCTCTTCATCACAATCTAGGAATATCAGTATGAGTTATAACCAGAAATATTCTAGAGGGCACCTGTGGCTACTCTGGACTTGTGAGAGAGCTGACAGCATGTAGAACTCAAGACAAGGCAAGGCAAAGTGTTTCAAAGAGAAATGATCACTGGCTAACTTACTAAAGCAGTGTGGAGGTGGAGAGGCAGATTATTACCTGAACAACTAAGACCTGACAAAAGTTCTAAAGTGACCCTACAAGCCTGTATCAAGGTTTTTAAATTTGTTTTTTTTACAAGTTTCAGGAAGACATGGTTTAGCAGTAAGACAAAGATTAGAGATAAACACATACATCTGTCATGGGAGCGCTAGGGGTTTCTGAGGACATATCCAACGCACTGTAGCAAAAAGGGATACAGAAAGAGAGGAAATTGTTAACCTTGAACTTGATCTTGGAACTCACAGGATGAAATGCTTCCCAAGTGATACACAAAAAATCCATCAAGGTTGTAGCTCAGAAGATAGTGGGGTAAAAAAAGAAGGGTAAAATGAACCCATTCAAGATAGCTGCTAGTGGCTCATACCTGTAGTCCTAGCTACTCAGAAGACTGAGATCTGAGAATCATGGTTTGAAGCCAGCCAGGGCAAGAAAAGTCCAAAGGACTTTTATCTCCAATTAACCACCCAAAAGCCAGAAATGGAGGTATGGCTCAAGTGGAAGAGTGCCAGCTTTGAGCCTAACACCTCAAGGACAGAGCTCAGGCCCCAGGACTGGCGTGCGCGCGTGCGCACACACACACACACACACACACACACACAATGCATTTAAGGAAAAAGTACACTTAGTGAAGACTCACTGAATACCTACTGTGTGTCAGGAATAGCTATTGGTTGATTTGAGGTCATTCAAAAATGGATGAGACATGGTCTCACATCTCATAGAGTATTCCAACCTGGCAGTGGATATTAAGTTTGTACAAGAAATTCTGGGAAGTAATGAACAGGTAATATTTATGTGTTGAACTAGTCTGAACACAGGTGGACTACAGAAAGATCCAAAATGGGTGTGAATAGGAGTTGAACGTTGTACCTGGAGGGATAGTTTAAAATTCCATCCCACACACCCATTTCCCAAAGGAAAGTCTGCAATAATAACCCATGTCTTTGGTCAACTTTTTAAAAAGTCAGTACTAATTATAAGAGCCCACAGAAAGTTTAATTCTGTAGCAATGTTGTGGAAACTTGATGCATATTGTACTTGTCTGGGTGCATTAAAAAAGCAATGTATTGATAGCACAATGTGCCCAGAGATCTTATTTAATTTGTTTGGACACTAATGTGTTTTACAAAGCCTTTTGGGTGATTCTAATGTATGGCCAGCAAAATAATGTCTAAAGAGTGGCACAAAACTAGATTCCAGGCTGGACAAGTTATATAATTGCTCTAAGTCTTAATGTCCTTCCTGGAAGGTGCAATAGAGGAAGCTTTCTGGTTAGGCTGTCTTCACATGAAATTATACATCCAATGGGATGGCCATCAAGAGATGTTCTGGCATATAATTATACATTAAACACACAATATTTTTAGTGTCTGTGGGAGAGGCTGAAGGCAGGAAGGTCAAGACTTTGGACTCAGGCATAAGATGTGAATCTTGATCCAGTAAGCTAACCCCATGCCTCAGTTTCCTCATTTTTTTTTGTTGGTCATGGGGCTTGAACTCTGGGCCTGGGCGCTGTCCCTCAGCAATTCAGATTAAGGCTAACACCCTACCACTTGAGTCACAGTGCTACTTCCGGCTTTTTCTGTTTATGTGGCGCTGAAGAATCAAACCCAGGGCCTCATGCATGCAAGACAAGCACTCTACCACTGAGCCACCTTCCCAGCCCCAGTTTCCTCATTTGTAATCCTCATGATAACAATTGTCATCATTGTTATCATGAAGATTAAACAAAACAAGAGTTCAATGTGTTTAGCTTAAAAACATATAACCTACATGTAATGGTGAGGAAACATCAGACAAACCTTACAAAATACCTGGCATGTACTCTTTATAAACACCAGTGTCATGAAATCAAAATGTAAAGTTTGGATGTGGCACAATGGCTCATCCCTATAATCCTGGCTACTTAGGAAGTTGAGATCTTAGAATCATAGTTTGAAGCTAATCCAAGCAAGAAGGTCTGTGAGAGTTTTATCTCAAATTAACTACCACCAACCAGAAGTGGAGATGTTGCTTAAATGGAAGAGCACCAGCCTTGAGTGAAGAAGCTAAACCAAGCCACTGAGTTCAAGTCAGAGACAAACACACACACACACACACACACACACACACACACACACACACACCACATGTAAAATTTGAGAAACAACTGAAAATAAAAGGAACTAAAAAGACAATAATTTAATGTAATGCATGTTCTTAGATTTTCTTTTGTTTGGTAATTTTAAAAAACTAGTAATAGTGTATTACTATATTATTTTCTTAGTGTCATAATAATGCTAATTTTCTGAGTTTATTCCTTGTACTGTCCTTATGCAAATGAATACTTTTTAAGTTATATCTATGAAACTAGCTAAAGAGAAAAGAGCAACTGTCTATAACTTATTCTGAGAGAGATAGACACATAAAGAGCCTAAATACAGTAAAACATCTATATGTAGAAAGTCTGAGTGAGGGATATCAGGAATTCTTTGCAATGTTCCTATATATTGGAAATTATGTGTGAGCTAAATACTTATGTGCCAAGTGCAGTCAGGAGGAAGAGGTAGCCAAGGGAAACAGGTTCCACTGAGGCTCAATGCTCAAAGTATCTGCTGTTCATCAACTCCACACCATCATAGGGGGTTAGGAGGCAAGCAAAAGGGTCCCCTGATGTGATGGTGATAAGTAGAGAAGCAGCACGCCATCAAGGTGAGCAAGGCCTCATCACCAGACAGAAGTTAGCTAACTCAGCCTACCCACAACTCAATAGTTACACCTGTTTGTCCCGTTTTCAAAAGTGCTGGTGTAAAAACAAAGCTACTCATTTAAGAATATTCAAATAAGGCACAGTGTCTCATGTCTGTCATCTCAACTGCTCAGAATGTAGACATCAGAAGGCTTATAATTACTTTGCCATTGTGGACAAAAGTAATTGCAAGATTCCATCACAATGAATGAAAGCTGGGTATGGTGATATGTGTTTCTCATCTCAGCTACATGGGAGGTATAAGTAGGAGGATTATGGTCCAGGTTTAGTCATAGAGTCAAGACAAAACTCAGAATAAAATTAAAGCACAGAAGCTCAAGGACATAGCTCAAGTGGTAGAACACTTGGTAAATGCAACATCATGATACCATAAAAAATAAGTTCTAACAGTACAGAAAATTTTTAAATAAGGCTAAATCAGCTAAGAGCCTACTACCCAGAAATATTTTCTTTTCCCTGATCTGTTGACACTCTTCTAGTTCTAGCTTCACATGTATAGATTTGGGTATGCAAAGTGAGATGAATTGGCTCATATTACACATTTACTATAGCACTTCTCATATTACTCTGTCATACATTTCCTTAGCACAGACACAGGCTAATTGCATGATATGGACTGGCAAATGTGGTGTCAGGGTTAGGATATGCCAACATTGAGCCAAACCAAACCAGGGGATATGTGAATTGATTCAGATGTTCTATAATGCCGTCTTTCCCACCCACCCAGGATAAATGTACTTAGATATATATTTTGGGGGTCTTATGTGATTACATTACTTAGCATCTCATACAGTGGTTTAAGAATCAAGGCTTTATTCCTGGGTTTTAGTATAGTAAAGAATGTACAACACAATATTAGCTTATATAATTTAAATAATTTTCATCTCAGTATCAAACATCATATTACCTCTTGCCAGAATTCTGAGGAAGTAGGTCTGAGCAAAATCTCAGATAAGTCTGTGCAAAGAATCATCATACCAACAGGAGCCTTTTTAAAAATTCTAGTGGGATAAACTATAAAACCCATATAGTACTCACAAATACACTGGGACACTTTTTATTATAAACTATATAATCCTCACTGAATTATTGCAAGCAAGCTATATTGAGTTGTCATTTCTCTGAGTACAAAGAAGGAAAAGAATTAATATGCTACTGATTGGTGAAGATTTCTTTTGCACTAACCTCTTTTTTAATCTACTTAAAATATTTACATTTATTTAACTTTTTGTTTCAAAGCCATACTGTAGCTTCCAGTCATGTTTGTATTAATCAAAGACTTTTTATGCAAAGATTTATATTGAAATAGAACATAGTGGCCCAGAAAAGACAAGCCTGTCATTGGTTAAGCTGTTTGGAGGTCTGTGAAGAGAATAGAATTGTCCTCATTCCAGAAGATAATTTTGTCCCCTGGCAACGTGCGCAGTTGACATGCCTTGGTAGATAGCCTGTTGGCAGCTGGCCATTCTGACCAAATGGAAGCTCGGCAATTTCCCAGTAAGCTCTGAAGCTTATACAAAAGGAGACAAAGAAAAGAGTTAAAAAAGAGATAAATTAAAAGCCACACAATAGGAAGAAATATAGATTTAAAATAAGGCTAACAGTGTATTCAGGTTTCCTTGCACAACAGAAGAGATAAAAGGAGAGAATAGGTAGACAATAGAAATATCCAGGAAAAAGGCAACTTCTTGCATAGGAAACTGCAGGTGAGATAGGAAGTTGTTTCTGTGTTTACAGATCTGCACACACCTTGGGGTCCATAAGTGATACTATTTATCACCTAGATAAATTGTGAGGCCTTCTTTGTAAATAGATATTTTAAACTTAAGCAATGTGTTAAACTTAAGTAAAATGTCTGAAGTGAGATTTTGTTTTTCCTCCTAACATAAAAAATAGATTTTTATTAAAATAAAGTGCACATTTCTTATGATAAAAATCCTTTGGATAGACTATTTTAATTAAGAAGCCTTGGAAATTGCCTCTTTGCATGTATCAGTAGTGAATCAGAGTCTAAATGTGTTTTCTGGGAAATGAGTTCAGTGAGCAGTCGTCAGATATTAAATTTCTTTCAGAATCAATAATTCTTCCTTTTTATTTTTTCTCTTATCCACCTTAGGCAATTTAGACATTATAAATCTAAACAATGTTGTAATATACACAGATTAAGTTTTAAAGAAAATCTGCAATATTTACTCACAGAGGTTATGAGGAATATTTTATAATTTCAAAGTTAAGGCTTTGAAATGTGGTGACATCTTCCCTTCTTACTATTGCTGCAGTTTATTAATCTCTTCATTTAGTCTTATATATGAAAACTTAGAAGAAAATGTTTTATCTTTATTTAGCAAGCACTGAGCTATGAACAGTTATCTCTCAGTATCCATGGGGAAACCATTCCAAGACTTCCCTGGGACTCCAAATCCACAGATGCTCCAGTGCCTCACATAAAACGACATAGGATTGCATATAAACTATGCATATCCTCCCGCCTACTATATGTACCTGATATGTGTATATATATATATATGTATATATTTATATGTATGTATATATAAAACACTTAATCCCGTACATCTTCCATGCGCTTTATCTCATATACCTATTACAATCTGAACGTTATATAAATACCCTAATTATTTATCTGTCTATCCATTTATGCTTCATTTATTTATATTTGCTTCTACTTCTAGACCTAGATCTAAACTTAGACAGAGTTGGAACTGAAGCTAGAGATAGATGATGTAGTGTGTGTGTGTGTGTGTGTGTGTGTGTGTGCGTGCGTGCGTGTGTGTACGTGTGTGTGTGTGTGTGTGTGTGTGTGTGTGTGTGCGTGTGCCAGTACTAGGACTTGAACTCAGAGCTTCATGTACTCTCTTGCTTTCTTCAGACTGGTGTTCTGCCATTTGAACCACAGCCCCATTTTCAGCCTTTGATTTACCTGCCCAGCTGTCTTTGAAGAGCAATCTTCAGATCTAGGCCTCCTGACTAGTTAGGAGTATAGATGAGAGCCAATTTATTCTATAGTATATTATTTAGGGAAAAAGAAGAAATATGTCTGAAATGTTGAGTACAGGTGCAATTTTCTTTTAATATTTTGTATCCACAGTTTGAGTACATAGATGTAGAACCTGTGGATCCTGAGGACAAACTAAAATATACATTATGTTATGCACTGAATTATTCCTCTCTTACACTTGCATCTTTAACACCTGGCATTCAATAGGATTGTATTTGGAGATCGATCATTAAATAGAGCAATTAAAGTTAAAATCAATTAAAGAGGTGAGACCTCACTCCAGTAGGATTGTATCTTTAAAAAAAGAGGAAGAAAACCAGGAATTTATGCATCAGGAAAAGAGTATGTGAGGTATTTACCATAAGACAGCTGTAGCCAAAGAGAGAGGTCTCACCAGGAATGCAGGCCTGAGCCTATTGGCATCTCGATCTTGGACTTCTATCCTTCAGAACTATGAGAACATAAATTGCTGTTGTAGGAGCCACACTGTCTATAGCCCTTTGTTAATGTTACTCTTAGCTGACTGATACATATTGGGTTTTAAAAACACTAACAGTTATTTCTTCCAATGTATTTGTTTGTTACATCAATAATGCACAAAACCATCATTTTTCCTTTTTGGGGTGACAGGAAGCTATTGAGAAAAGAGAAGCAGAAAGGAGCTAAGGTGAATGCTACATGAGGCTGCAAATTAGACGATAAGAAAAGATGCATTTCTAACTATCAGCTGACATGTTCTACAAATAGTGTCTAATCTAGAATATAAGAGGGTCTATACTTGATACTCTGCAGACCTGAGAATGGAATCCTTTTTCCTTTTCTTGTGGACTGTTAATGGTCATGTAACCTCACTAAACCAACATTTACTCCTCTGTGATCAAAATTATACTATTAAATATCTTCTGTTGTTATTGTGAGAATTTGATATCATTAAGAATGTAAAGTGTGCCGGGCGCTGGTGGCTCACGCCTGTAATCCTAGCTACTCAGGAGGCTGAGATCTGAGGATCTCGGTTCAAAGCCAGCCCGGGCAGGAGAGACCATGAGACTCCTATCTCCAGTAAACCACCAGAAAACCGGAAGTGGCCCTGTAGCTCAAGTGGTAGAGCGCTCGCCTTGAGCCGAAGAGCTGAGGGACAGTGCCCAGGCCCAGAGTTCAAGCCCCACGACCGACAAAAAAAAAAAAGAATGTAAAGTGTTCAATAGTTACTTATGATAAGTTATAATTCTTACACCAAGCCATCTAGTAAGGTAGGGATTATGTAGTATAAAAAATGTCATGAATTTTAACAACTGAAACCTTAAGAGATGGAACATGTAAAAGTACTTTGTGGAACAATGGTTGAGAAACATCTAGAAGAAATGAAAAAAGCTTCTCTCCCCTTGTCTTCTCTCACTGATTTTGGGTAAGAAGAAGTATACCAAAGGGGACATGGAGAAGCCAAGTTCTCCTAAATAATAGGAAAGAATCAGTTTAATTGAATTTACATACACTAAAAGGAGAGGTTGGGCATATAGGAGAGAGATGCAAAAAAATCATTCCAGACTTAGGATGACAGCAGAGTTACATCGGTAGGGGGGAGGATTGAGAATTTCTAGAAGCTCAAATAATTGCTCTCTAACAGCTGAGCCATGTTCTAGTTCAAGAAATGGCTCTCTTGCTGCATCATTTGTGGCGAAGGCAAAAAGACAAGGAGAGGATGAGAGAAAGCAAGAGGGCTCAAATCCATCATTTATAAGGAATCTACTCCCACAATGAACACATGATTCCATTATACAAAGCCCCAATAACCCAAAGACCTCTTAAAAGATCCTTCCTTTGCCCTAAACCTCCACACTAGTAATCAGTCTCTTAACATATGAACTTTGGAGGGTACATTCCAATCATAGCATGGGTAATTTGAGTTGCAACCCAGGCTGCATATCAGAGAATACATGTGTGTACTTACTAATTCATGTATTTATTTATTAAAAAACATTTCCAAGTACTATGTGCCAAGCAAGATGCTAAGGGAAGGAACAGTAGAGAAGACTGATATTCCTCAAGGCCATGTCCCCATAAGCAGAGAAGCAATGCACAATCCAGTCTCAGATTCCCAGATCTCAACATCTGGGCTCTTTAGGGAGAGGGTGTATTAGTTATGCATAGGCTCATGATAAGCAACTTGGAAACCTGCTCATATTTTCATACAGTATTGGAGCTGAGTGATCCAGAGTTGAGATGGTGGTTCTTCTCCATTGTTAGTTGGGAAACAGAGATGGCTCTATGTTGCCGAACCCACCACTTGTTGAAGGTTAAAGTATATTACATGGAATAGCAGGACCGGGAAGGGAGAGGAAGGGGATATATAGCATTCTACAATTAAGGACACATCTAGGCAATTTGCACATACTAATTGTCCCACAGGTCAGTAACTATAATTTGTTATGAGATACTGCAGTGAGAGAGTTTGACATGGACACCAGATACTCAGCCAAAAACTGGGTCCTGTTATTAAATGAGAGAAGAGCAGGTTAGCAGTCTCCACAACAGGGAAGTGGTGCTGCTCTGAACCTGCTCCTGACTGCCTCTCCACTTGGAACCCTTCCCTCACATTTCCACAATTCACCTGTACAACACAGTTTGCAAAACCTTCAAGAAGCTTCAAAGTAAACATAACACGGAACATACATAAGACTGCCCTATAAATTGGACTTTTCCTAGAGCCTGCTAAAATGACCAAAGACCATAACAGCCAAGACTTTAAGATCTTCCCAAAGTCATTCCAACTGCCAATCACATCATTCTTCATACCTTCTGGTGTGCATTCACCCCCAACTTCTACAAGGCAAATTGATCCACTCCATAATACCACTTCACCATGGAAGCCAATCTTTTCATTTCAGCGCCCTTTGAGCTCATCACTCCTTGTTCACAGGCATAATGATAGATATTAGAATCTGAGAATCACATTTCATTGTGTCTGAGTTATAAAAGTTGCTACTGGGGCTGAGGTTCAAAAGAGGGCATCAGAGGGGCATCCTTTGAAGTGTCTCTGGTAGAATCAGTCTTCTGAATGAAAATGAAGTAATTCTCAATTTCTCTTTCTCTGCCTCCCCCTCTTTCTCTCTCGCTCTCTTCCTCTCTCTCTCTCTCTCTCACTTTCTCTCTCTCTCTGTCTCTTCAAATCCTTCCCCTTTATTGGCTTTTTTGTTCAAGTTTTATTGGAAAAATACTGTACAGAAGGGTTACAGTTATATGAGCAAAGTAATGAGTATATTTCTTTTTGAGCATTGTTGCCTCCTCCATTGTTTTTCCTCTACCATCCCTTCTCTCCCATCTCCACAACTACACCACCACCACCACCACCCCGCCAAAGTTGTGAAGTTCGTTTTCAACATAGTGTCTTGTAATCTTATTGTTACAATGGGTCAACCTGTATCCCTATGTTTTCCCTTCCCTCCTCGAATTAGAGAAGTGTCTATACAAGATGCAGGGCACCGACATCAAATACAGTGAAAACAGGGATTATACCATGGGGGAAGAACATACAAAGAAAGAAAAAAATCACATAGTACATTATAAATATGTTAGAAGCAATAGCAAGCAAGAAAAACATTGTCCCTATCTTGGGGTTCATTTCACTTAACATCATCTTATCTGGTCATATGTACATAGCTTTTGACCTCTTCTACTTGTCCTAGACATGTACTAGTTATTGCAAATAAGGGAAACCATGCGACCCATGTTTCTTTGGACCTGGCTTACTTCACTTAATATAAGTTTTCCCAACTCTTTCCATTTCCTAACAAATGGGGTGATGTCATTCTTTCTGATTAGGCATAGAATTCCATTATATATATATATATATATATATATATATAAAAAATATATATATATATATCACATTTTCTTTTTTTAATATGCAATTTGAGGTTAATTTATTTTTCCCCTTTTATTTTTATTTATTTATTTATTTGCATTTTTATTGTAAAGATACTATACAGAGGGTTACAGTTACATGAGTGAGGTATTGTTACCCCCTCCATTGTTTTCCCCCTATCATCCCTTCCCTCCCTACCTTCCCCGAGGTTCTTTTTTTTTATTGTGATTAAGTGATTACATAATTTCTGGAATTTCACAGTATTGTGGAATAATGATGCTCATTTAAAGTCACAAGTTCATTCTAACTTTCCTGGAGCAAATTGTCTATCACAGTCTATAATATATAACGATGTTCACATGTTATACACCATACATGTGATCAGCAGCATGGGATATTTAGTAGTGGTTCGACCAGATGAGTGGGAGTTCTTTGTTTCTTAAGTCCTGTTAGTTTTGTCATATCACCTAACATTTTGGATTTAGCATCCACTTATCAGGGAGACCATATACCGTTTGTCTCTTCGCTCTTGGCTTACCTCACTCAACATGATTCCTTCTAGCTCCATCCATTTCCCTGCAAATGCCATTATTTTGTCATTTCTAGTGGCTGCATAATATTCCATTGTGTATAGATACCACAATTTTTGGATCCATTCATCTGTGGTGGGACATCTGGGTTGTTTCCATATCCTAGATATTGTATATATCACATTTTCTTGATCCATTCATCTACTGAGGGGCATCTTGGTTGGTTCCATATCATAGCTATGGTAAACAAAGCTGCAATAACCATAGTTGTACTGGTTTGGCTTTTGTTTCTTTAATCAGATAGTCTCTCTCTTTCTCTTTCTCTCTGTCTCCTCTCACTCTCTCTCATGCACACACACACACACACACACACACACACACACACACACACACACACACACACCTGTCCCTTACAAAGGCAAACCTACCATTTCAGAATAAACCAAGAAAACATTCCAGAGTACTGCTTGAGGAATGCACATACTTCTAATGGCTGAAATAGGCCACAGGGTGAATGTGGCATGCCCTATACTGATGAGACAGGCTCTCTGGCAGATTTTGATTATGTGGGCTTCATATTTGCATTTCATCCTTTATTTTTTATTAATGAGGCTGTAAATTCAAGAAAGTTTTTAGACAACAGGTACAGATTTCAAAATGTAGCCACCAAATTAACACAGAAACACTGCATTGCAGATTGAATGGTTATATCCAGATGTGGTTTCAACTCTAAGCTCCAGTTTGAACTTCTCTAGTGATCACTGAAGGAAATGAGTTCTCTCCTGCTGGCCTTCACAGCACCAAATAGCATAAGCAGTTCAGTGAGCTTTAGTATTATCTTCCAGACAGCAGGAGCTCCTCCATTTTCCTCCTTTCAAATTGCACCCATTTGAGCTAAAGCCAACAATAGGAGAGGGTGCCATTGTTAACTACCCAGGTGGCTGCTCATTCAAGTTGCAGAGAACTAACAGGCTATGGACTTTCCACCTATTCTTGCCTCATTAAGTGCTTGTTCAAGATGCCACCTTCCTCTTTCTATGTCTAGGGATGGTTGGTTCTGTTTTTCTCATTGAATCAGATAATTAGCCCAGAGCAGACAGTCAACCACACATCATCCTGTCCTGGTCCCCAGAGTCATCTCTGCCTCCTCCATGGCTTTCACCTTACATTTATTTGGCTTTGCTTTTGGACTCATATTTCTGGAGGTACTCTAGATGCTGTGATATTCTGTTCTGATTCTGACTTTATTCCAAGGCAGTAGGAAACAACAGAGGGTTTTCAAACAGGGACTTGACATATACAAAAATACAAGCCTGGTATCTGTCAACATTAACTAGAAACTGGAGATGGAGACAATTAGAGGAGTACACAATGGTTTAGGCAGTAGGTGATAGAGAGAAGGCCAAAAGAGAACAGAGGCAAAGGAGACTGTGTATACTGTTTTTCCAACGATTTTGTAATGAACATCAAAGTGTCAAGCCAGCGCAATTGGAATGATGATTATCACAGAAGCAAGCCAAGTTATTAGCAATATACATTTGTTTGCTTATAAATTTTTTACACTGTGCCTCTTTCTTTCAAACTAACATTGTGTTTTTTGCTAACAACATTAGGTTCTGGTCTGTAATTTCTGTTCTGCTGGATTCCAAAGGCGTGATAAACACTTATCTCATTCATCCTGAAAGCTTTGTTGAGGTGGGTGGCAGTGGTGTGAAAGACCAAATACACAGAAGATAGTCTTTTAAATTCCCTTTCCTCCAACATCTCTCACATTCTCACTGAGATCTCTTATACTCTATGTAGCAATTAGAAGAGATCAGGCTTGGCATATGCTATGTTTCCCAATTATTATCAATAGGTTCTAATTGAGAACATGTGTTCATTTCAGCTGGGATTATTATCTGACTGATCACAATGGAGAAGCTGAAAGACAGCATCTGGCAGAGTTATTTCCTGACATCCACTTCTCAGGCCTATCTTCCTTCCTGCTTTTATTTGTTACATGCCTCAAGAGAATAGAGGGAGGTCAGCACCATGGACAGCACCTGCTCCAACTTGGCTACATTATGGGCTCCTCAGTGCAAGCTCTGCATTGTTCATCAGAAAATGTGTACAGTTCTTTCAAGTAGGTGCTAGCTCTGTTTAGCTACTGCTACGTGAAAAAAATCATGTCTGATCCCAGGGACCTCAGTTATTAATCCACACTTTTGGCAGTGTTAGAGAACTGCGATTTGTATCTATTCTGGGAAGTTCTAACTGAGGTGGCAGGACAGGGCTAGAGAATTCACTTAGAAGTGCCTATCTCAGATGAGTAACAACTAGGTTATGTTGAGTTGCAAGGTAGAAATCTCAAGACCTTCATCTGGTTTCTTCATGAGCAACTGGCCTAGATTGACTTATGACAAGAACTCTTGGTTCCAAAAACAAAGGTTCAAGAAACAGGAAGTGTAAGCTACTGGCCTCTAGAGGATAAGGCCTGTGAGTTGTCATAGGGTAACTTTCCTTTGTATCACATTGACTAAAATAATCACAGTCTGATCTAATTAAAATAAATGCTCCATAGACTACACCTTTCCATGGAAGGAGTGTCAAAGATTATGTGGCCAACTTTTATTAAAACAATATTAGACAAGATTAAAAATTTTGAATGAGGGCTGGAAGGTGGCTCAGTGATAGAGCACTTGCCTTGCATGCATGAGGTCCTGGGTTCGATTCCTCAGCACCACATAAGCAAAAAGAAAAAAGCCGGAAGTGGCACTGTGGCTCAAGTGGTAGAGCGCTAGCCTTGAGCTGAAGAGCTGAGGGACAGCGCCCAGGCCCAGAGTTCAGGCCCCACAACCTGACCCCCAAAAAATTTTATTTTGAATGAAGGATAGTTTGGTTTGATGTCTCTGAATTCAACAGCTATATATTACATTGTGCCTGTATCCAGTAATTCTGTAACATAGTTTTCTCTATTATATATGCAAGCCTGTATATATGTGAATACATATATATGTCTGTATATATATTTGATACTTTATATATTTGTGTATATATGTGCACATATACATATTTAAAATTTTTTAATTACTGAAGATTAACCTAGGGCCTTATGTTGAATATATTTTAAGAATATTTTTCCTTAAAATCTATAAAAACCTATCTAGATATTTACTTGTCATTCACATCTGATCCTTATTTCTCCTCAAGTTCCACGATCTTTTTGCAGCTTTATTAAGCATACTATTCTAACTCTTATATATCCTGGTGACCAACATTTCTGGAAAATTCTCTTGTGCCTACAAATTGGACAGTGTCTCTTTGGAATATCATAGATTTTAGATGCCCCTTAAGTGAAGGATTATCAATGGAACCTCACTGCTGGTCTGGCCTTCAAACCAGATTATAGAATCCCTGAGTGGAGAAAACCTAAAATTGTTTATTTGTACCTCAATACCAGACTCAAATCAAGAACTTGTTAAAAATGTCCATCATCTTCCCATGGCTCTCATCATGTACCTCCTTACTTAGAAGACTTCAATAGCTGCATTGCCTCCTGCATAAGGAATCTACTGTTCTGTTCTGCACCATAATTTATAGTCTAGCAATGTCTCTTGTGATTCCTCTTATTACCCCCCAGCAAAATAAAATTATTTCTGGACATAAGACTCAATAACATTTATTAAATGGTGGATTCACCATTCAAGGCTGGCTTGAATGTTTATATTTCAGGAATGATCTGCAATTAACATTACATTTTGTGTGTTATATGATAATGTCTAAACTCACCTTGAGCTTCTGCATCTCTTAACTGGAAAGGCTTGGAATTCTGTGCTGTCAGATCTGAGAGGAAGAAAGCAGGGTCAGAGATTACTAATGTCTTATGAGAAATGATAATGAAAGAAGCCGGATTGTGTTACAGATGATTTTTCCTATAATGGTTGTGTTAAGCCTATCCTTATCACAGGGCATTTCTCCATGGTTTTCTATGTAAAGGGGAACTCTACAATGCAGCAGGAACATTAACCATGCCTCATTCATCTCTATTTCCCCCCTAGACATTCTGAAGCAGGAAATATAAGCATGCTGCAAACTGATAACAGGTGTCTGATTTCAAACAAATGCCACCAATCCTGCCTTTTGCATTGTGGCAGAACATGGTAGCACATTAAGATTTGTAGGAGTGTACATTTGAAAGAAGAATGAATGTAAGACTTAATGGCATCATGTTATCAATTGAATTTAAAATGGATATTAATCCCGTGTCTTCAGCAGAAGAACAGATGAACCAATGAAGTCTTGTATGAGTAGTTGAGAATAAGACATACTGTGTTCTGTTTCAGAGAGTGAGCAGATATTGATTGATCTCTCCAGGAAAGAACCTTGGTCATCTCAAAGAAACTCTGAGTGAGAGGTTGAGGCCTTGGAGAGTTATGACTAGAACTTCGAATCTTATTTTATTTAACTACAAATTTGGCACTGAGCTGAAGACATTAGTCAATATGTTGGGTGGTATAGGAACTACAGAAAGGAATAAGACACCATACCAGTCATCAAGGAGTTATGAAAGATGGGAAAAATAAATAAGAATGAGAAGGGTAGAGAAGATGGTAGGAAGTAAAGCTAGAAACATCTGGATGCTGCATCATCCTTTTCTGTTTCTTCATTTGTACAACTGTACCTATCACTGGAAGATTATTGCCAAGATAAAGGTCAATAAGGAGTGCTAGTCTGTAAGCTCCCTGAGTGGAAAGCATATCCTTGTCTATGTTGTGGTCTCTTCTAGGTTTTCTGGAACATGAAGCGTGCTGCAGATGGCCAGTGATTGCTGATTGCATGTTGATGGGAAGCGTTTAAGGACCGATTGGCACATATTAGTTATGACCTCTGGAGGGCGAGACAATCCATCGAGGCACAGACAGTGAAAGGCGGACAACAGTTTATTTACACCATTTACACCAGAAAGGGGTCTTGAGACTACCTTGTCCTGGGCTAGATACCCAGAACCAAGAGCAGCCTCCACCACCAAACCTCCAAGCCTCTAATAG
The DNA here is from genome assembly GCF_000151885.1 of Dipodomys ordii. NCBI lineage: Eukaryota > Metazoa > Chordata > Mammalia > Rodentia > Heteromyidae > Dipodomys > Dipodomys ordii. Next base: position 5,260,577 of record NW_012267356.1, on the reverse strand, counting down.
GCAGCCCTGGCCCCCCAACCTTTATTAGTTTGTCTGCAAACCTCCAACCCCAGACCTCCAGAGCTCCAAAGCTCCAAACCTCCAAAGGAGAAGGCTTTTCCCTGTCTTCCCTTCCTCCTCCTCCTCTGCAGGCCTCTCCACTCTCCACAGGCCTTCCCTGCTCTGCCCTGCTCCGGGAGGCACCCCTCCTCAGGCCTCTCTAGAGGGAGGCCCCGAATGACCTCCAGTGGAGGCCCCAGATGATCCCTCGAGGAGGCCCCAAATGGTTTTCTCCAGAAGCCCCAAATGGCCTCTCGAGGCTTGCCCTGCCCTCCACAGACCTGCCCTACTCCGGCAGGCTTTCCCTCCTGCCATCTCTCCCTCCACTTCTACTCCTCCCCTTCCTCCACGCTAACTCCATACTAACTAACGGTCCTTCCCCTAAAGGTTTTCCAACTGCCATTCATGCTCCTCTCCCAAGCTGCCCACTGTCCAATCACTTCCTGACAGCTCACCATGTGGGGTTCATGCTCCACCCCTCCAGTAGCACGCCCCACCCCTTTCAGCGGCACGCCCCACTTTTTCAGTGGAATGACTCGCCCCTCCGGCAGCTTGAGCTGTGGGGCAGTGACGTCAGCCTCTCAATGCCCTGCTCTGTCCAATGGCCAGGTCTGTGGGTCGGTAGGCTCGCCTCTTGATGTCCTGCCCCCTCCAGCAGGCTGGACCAAGGGGCCACGCTTGACTATTGGGCCCCACGGGTTATTATATATTAAGTATTCGATAAATGTTCACCAGTAAGGTACACAGTGGTATTGTGGTAGTCATGGTAACATCAGAGCTAAGTAATTGTAGCCGTAGTTGCTAGTGGTGATAATGGTGATAATAATGGTGACATTAGTCATGCTTAACTAAGAGCACAGAAAGCAGATGAATAGTATGAGATAATGTGAAAGCTGTAAGTTAAGTATGCTAGGGATGGGGATACAAATAACAATTAGGACTTCCTTATGCAGGGAGTAGGCCACACTTCAAGATTCCCTAATAAAAAGGCACCTGAGACCCATAGGTAAAATAGACTCAGAGTAAGAAATTTCTTAATTTGAGTCTGTTACAGAATCACAGGTCAGTTTTGATGTTGAGCTATGGTAGAGGCAGGAAAGATGGAGTGGACAGGAGAGAAGAGTGGAGGAAGGAATTCAGAGGTTGATTTATACCAGATGATTGTATAAGTGCAATATGGGAGTGACTAGAGTGTAATATGACACTAGAGTATGATATTGAGTGACTAGAGTGTGATAAGATACTTTCAGAAGTAAAAATCTTGGGTATTGCAGTGGGGAATGATGACTTTGGTTCCCATAAGGAAAATGGCCATCATCAATGGGAGGCTCAAGTCTACAGTGCAAGAAGTTGGAGTAAAAGGTGAAGGGCTGTGTGTGTGTGTGCGTGCCAGTCTTGGAGCTTGAACTCAGGGCCTGAGTTCTGTCCCTGGGCTTTTTGGTCAAGGCTGGTGTTACCACGGAACCACTTCGAGGAGTTTTTATTTGTTCATTTTTTAAAAAATAGTTAATCAGAGATTAATAGTCTCATGGACTTACCTTCCTAAACTGGCTTCAAACTGTGATTCTCAGATCTCAGTCACCTAAGCAGCTAGAATTACAGGCATGAGTCACTGGCATGTAGCTTAAAGGGTTGATTTTTAAGGATAACAAGTTTAAAGCTTAATGATCATAGGCTATTGCTGAATTAAAGGTATTGGAAAGAAGATGATCAAGGAAGGGACTTTGTAGAACTCTCTGTAATCAGAGGAACATTATCAAGGCTGTAATGAGAAGGAAATGGATGAGGACAGCCAATGCCTCTCCATTATAAGACATAACCTAGACATGTTGGGAAGCCAAGGACTAAAACATATTCTGTACTGAAATTTATAATTAATGCAGCTATCTTTCTTTTTGTAATTATCTTTCTTCAGAAATAAATTCCATGGCAACTTTGCCACCATTTTGATGATTGGGCTTATAAATTACATTGTGAATTCACAGCTTTTTCTAGCTCTCCAACAGAGATTTCTGTGTGAGTATTTAATAGAATGTATTGAATTGAAAGTAATGGGGTGTATCATTCAGTTGCAAGTAACAGCATGGATATAGGTAATGATTGCTGAACAAGAAGCTCAGAGTCATGTCATAATAATATTATCTATGATTCTTGGTCTTTCTTCTCTTTTCTCTGTGTTCCCAATGCTTCAATCCAAATCACAAATAGCAAAAGTATCTCCTATATTTCCAAGAATCACATCCTCAAGAATATTGAAGCCAAAGAAGTTTTTTCCTTATTCTTTTTCCTTATCCTACATCATTTATCACAGATTTTAAAAAAGCTTTCTTAGAGGCTCCAATATATTTCCCTTCTAGGTCATTTCCCAGGTTCACCTCATATGCTACCTACCAGCTTAGACTGATCTAAAGGCTGATCAAGGATGGCTGAATGTTAGACTAATCATAGTTGATCTTTGCCCCAAGAATGATATTGTCCAAATAGGACTAGGCTTCCTTTAGTGAGGAAAAAGTGGTTACAAGTGTTGAAGAGAACAATGTGTTTCTGAGACTATAAAATAGGCATTGTCCATATAAGGACATATATTGGAACATGAACAAATACCACAATCTAAGTAGAGATTATTGCAAGCATAAAGATATATAGATTAATACAAAAACAAAACAAAGAAAAACTAGTTCTCTCCCTTAGGTTGCCAAGGCAACCTGGATGTACCTAGGAGGAGAACCATTGGCTCATCTTTTTACTAGGATTTTTCACTCTAAAAACCTAGCAGACCAATTTCCATGTGTGCCTGACATTTTCTCAGTCTTCAGTCCAGTACTTAGGACTATATTACTTTCATTCTGTTCTAGTTAACTTCGTGGTGGAGCATGGGAGAGCTCCACAGAACACAATGGCAAAGCCAGTCTCTTCTGTTACCTGTGCCCGAGTTCCTTATACATAAAGCATGTGACAACTGAGTTCCTAAAGCTGTTTATTCTGGTTCTTTCCTCAGAAAAGTGCCATTTTTCCTATTTCATTTCCCAATTTTAACTTCTAAATGATACATTCAAAGACCAATTATTTTGCTAGTCCATGATTTAAAAAAATATCATCTCCTAAAAAAAAAATATCATCTCCTTTGCTGTTTTACCTCACTTTTACCAACCCATGGAATTGGATACCATCTCCTGGCTAGAATACACAAGCATTCTGTCCTAATCTACACCTTATCTACCACACAGAAGCAGGACTAGCAAGTGTGGGCCTATCCATGATGTCCTGTCTTAAGTTATAGGTAAAAGATGGTTAGAAGGCAATATTTTTGTCACAGAATGTATGTTTCAGTAGCCATTTATATTGGGAATAGTTGTGTTTCAGTAATATAAATCCAAGAAGGCTAAAACATAAGTAGCTGGGGGGGGAACATGAAATTTTATCCTAATTAACTAGTCATACACTTACATGAGTCAGTTTGTAAAATTATCAAGTTGGTCATTTATTGTAGGGAAAGAAGTTAAGAAAGGACACAGAAACCATTTTACAATGAATTGTACCTGAAGATGGGTTTAGAGTACAGGCCTGAACAAAAAACCAAGGGGCCTCTTATGCCCTCAAGAGACCAAAGGTGGTCATCCCTTCCTCATAGCCACAATGAAAAGAGCCCTCATTATCACCTTTCCTATATCCAAGAAATTTGCTGGGTTACTAGATCTCTCTGACCTCATATATAACATCTAGCTTATATGATGAGTATTTGTTTATATGTATTACTATCTTCTTAGATGTATTCGGAAATATTTGTTCTTATGCAGTCTATGCCCTGTGTAAATAAACACCACAAATGGAAGTCATGTACAATTCTTCATCGTCATCTTTGAGAGTGCCTGTTGAATGTATTTATTGAGTTGTGAAGTTTATTATATTTAAAAACTCTACCAGGCTGTCAATTTGTATTTCATTTATGGTTTAATAGTTAACTTCAAAGCCATAGTGAAAGACTGGTTTAAGGTTATGAAGCACAGAAAAATGGAAAGATTACAAATTTCCTTTCCCAAACATTTCAAAGTATGTGTATGAATGCATGTGTGAATGCACACACAGATATATACACATATAATTCTGAAAACATTCAGATGTCCTTGGATCCCTTTCTTCATTCCTTAGGACCTGTGTTAGTAGCCATCCATGAAAAATAGACAGTAGGTCAAAGCTGAAAAATGCATCCACAGCTGCACATAGCAAGTCCAGAAGTTCAGTCTAGTTCTTTCAAACTCCCAGTCATTCCTGTTCTTCTGGAAATGCATGGACTACTCACCTAGGTCACCAGGACTTCTTTCTGTTATCTGAGTCTGCCAAAGACTGAGTGGGAAATGGTAAGATTCAGAAAGAGGAAGTTATTGAATAATGAGGATTCTTTGCTCAGATTCACACAGACAACATTTTTTTTCAAATCCTTTTGGAGATCAAGTTTTAATTTCCAGTGTTGCTTAGAGGTTCTGAAACATAACTTGCCCGGGATAACATTCATTTTGTAACTCCAGTTCATAGAGAGGGCTCTGTTTTTAATGGAGCCCTGTGCCAGAGCTCTGCACTTTGAGGCAAATGGCAAACCTCATTTCAAAGGTATAAATGCTCCTCTGGGCCTTAATCCCTTCTGTGTAATGGGGCATTTGTTTCTCTTCAGTGAACAGTAAACCTGTAATTCCCTTTAATCCTAAGCAAGATTTAACGAGAAGGGATTTCAGTTCTTCACTCTCCTACCGACCTTCCATGGGTTTTTCATAGTCACAGATAACCCTTCTGAACTTTAACAAATCCTAGAATATCAGTGTAGTTCATTCCTCAAGGATAAGGCAAATAGAGTTCAGAATCTAGGTTAACTCTATCATCCAGGACCTTCTGAAAGGAGGTCAGATTTGGCTGAAATTTATGACTGGTTGCTTGCTATCTGATCCCACTCAACCCATTTATAACACATTGAAGGTTAGAGTTGACTGCACATTAGGTATACAAAGAAGTACATGTAGATGTGGCTATCGTAACAGTGTGGTTGCTCTCTACCTGACCAGGACACATTCTGTGAAGGTTTGAGCTCATTTCAACACTGTGTGAACATGGTAGCATGTGCTCACACACACCAGCTTGTGTAGGTTAACCACTCAAGACAGCCTCTTGATTAGTAATCAAGACTAGTATACACAAGTTGTAGAAGGCTGTCATTGACATAGTACGGGACACAATCCTACAGTAAACTCTTAAGTAGAAGGACAATACAATAATAATAGAGTATGTTATTTTAAATACAGGAACCAGTTAACATAGTCATTTATTATCATTGGCTACAATTAAACACTGGACATAATCATGCATACTAGACTACAAAATGGCTTCACATTTGGACTGTTCATATTAGCATCACCAGCAATGCAAATCATATGTTGAACTGTGGTGTTACAAGGGCTATTGGTTATTGGAAGTTTAGTGGTCTCATTGTAGCCTTCTGGAAGCACCATTGAATGCAATCTATCTTTGACCAAATGTTGTAATGTGCTGCATGGCTTTAGGAAACATTTTTTCTGCTAAAATTCCCTCCCTGTACTTTAAGCTGTTATAGATATCCTAATACAATGAAACATGGAAATATACTAGCAGATGAGAAATCAGTTTTGATTGAGTACAACAATAAACAGGAAGAAGGAGAAAAAAAGGGAAGAAAACCAAGTGCTTCAAAAGGTCCTTTGCCCTTGGCAAGCCTAATAAGCAAAATGTCACAGTCTGTTTTGAAATAACACTTCTAGAGCAAACACATTTCTTACAAGTCTCTTCCAAGCATACTTTCAGTCATCATGTTAGGGAATTTAAAATCCTAGAACCATTTTCTTTCCCCATTCCTTTCCACCTTTCCAATTTTCCATTCCTTTGGTAGCCCACAGACTTGGTTGTTTAAAACTATTTGGTTCCCAATTTTAGTTAGTCAAATAAAGGACTTTTTGATTACCTTTGTGATTATGACGCTTGAGGAATCAGATAATATGGGAAATGTTTTCCTCAACAATTTTATGTGGTGGATCTTAAGTAATTCTTTTTTTTTAAGTAATTCTTCAATCAATTCCTTCAATGCAGTAAACACTCTCCTCTCCTCTGAAGGTAATCTTCAAACATGATTTTTATTTAAATCTCGGTCTTACATAATTAATTAGCAAAGTCATTGAATGATTAAGATGAAAATATATTTTATCAGTAATAAATTGCTTTCTTTTTATTTTATAGTCATGAATTAAATACTTATTGCTTGTAGCTACTGAAGCTTAATTTTAGTGAGGCACAACTCAGAGTCAAGATTTATTATAATACCTGGAGAAGAAAACAGAGTTTGGTTTCATATTGATTCTTCTAATTACCTGTTCTGAGCACTGATTGATTTCTCTTGGCACAGAAATGGATATGCAAGAGATTTCAGTTTGGCTGTTAACTAGATTCTTTACGTCAAGTATACTTTTTTGACAGTGTTTGCATATAATCACTTCCTAACAGAAAATTTCTGAACTCTTTAGCATCAATCATTCCTATGAAAGGAGAAAAAGGAGAGGAAAGGACTCACTAGATAAAGCAAATTTAAGAAAAAGAAGGTAGGATGATGGAGAATGATGATGCTGAACTTAGTCAAGACAGTAGATATGGAATAAAAAGACTGACAGGTTGTTTCTGTTTTAAGATAAGAATCTTGTGATTAGAATCTTGTGATATGAATCACATGATCTAAATAAGGCCCTTTGAAGTGGTCAGTGATAGAAAAGGAGAAAAATGGAAATGAACCTTGCCAACTGTAAGAGTGTTGTCCATGCTCAGAGACACTGAAAAATCCATGTAAGATGAGATGCAGGAGAGAAGTGAAAGAACAACCAATAGCGTGTACATTGGGTGCTTGAAAAAGTTTTGTTTGTGAAGGGACTCTGGGACAAATCATCATATAACCTTTGTTTAGAATAAAGAAAGACAAATAATAATATAAGGTGTCAAATTTTGACCTTGAAAATGACTAAAGAATATGCTGGATTTATAATTTCATCAGAAAATACAATACTAATAGCAATGAGTAGCATTGATATACTGCCTATTATGTGCTCAACACCAGTTTCAGGGCTGTGTAAGTACAAAACCATCACAACAAACCTGGCAAGCAGATGCTTTGATCACACATTTTTAAAGATTAGGAGAGAAGTTTAGCTATAGATGTCTATCAGGAAATGATATGATTATCTGTCTGGATAGATTGAACCAAAAATAATTAGAACTTAAAAGAGCTCTAATTGTATATCCATTATTTAATGAAGTCCATAAAATAAATCTACTAGAAAATGTCATGAAGAAAAAAATGCTACCAACAATATAACAATAACAATTGAGATATAAAATATGTAAGAATAAAGCTAATGAGAATATGCAGAGTATATGATGTATAGTTTTGTGTAAGCAAGAAGGTTTGAACAAGGGGCTTCATGATCTCACATGGCTTTTTTTGCTCAAGACTAGCACTCTACCACTTTTTTCTACTTAATTTAGATAAATATGCCTCAGAATTGCCTGTCCAAGCTGACCTTGAATCAGAATCCTCAGATTTCAGATTCCTGAGTAGCTAGGATTACAAGAATGAGACATTGACACCCGACAAAAATGCATGATGAAAAATGTAAAGAAATTCATAAATATATATAAAGAAACAAGAATAAGAAAGGAATCCTCATTTCTTGATGAGAATATTTGGCATCGTAAAAACATGTGATATTCTTGTCCAGTTGGTTTATGAATTAAACCTACTATCAACAAATATTTAATTATGATTTTGAGGGGGTAAAAAGGATATAATAAAATGATCAATTTTACTTTTACTAGAATAAAACACAAATATATAATCAAATAGTGTATGTGAAACAATTACAGGATTCTTTTTCTTAGTTTCACAGATAGAAAATGTATTCTTTTTTTCCCCATTCTGGTTGTTGGGCTTGAACTAAGGGCTCAGATACTGTCCCTTAGCTTTTTCATTCTAGGCTAGTGCTCTACTAGTTGAACCATTTCCAGGTTTTTTTTTGGTGGTTAATTTGGGATAAGACTCTCATGGATCTTGCTTTAGTTTTCTACAGGTGTTTAACCAATTTTGCCAGCACCATTTACTGAAGAAGCTTTCTTCCATTCTATTTTTTTAGCTCCCTTATCAAACGTTAGGTGGCTTTAGGTCTGTGGGTTCATTTCTGGGTCTTCAGTTCTATTCCATTAGTCTTCAAGTCTGTTCTTGTGCCAGTATCAAGCTGTTTGAAATTTGGTTGCTATTTCTCCAGCACTGGTCTTTCTGCTAAGTCTTATTTTTGCTACTCAGGGTCTTTTATTGTTCCAGATGAATTTTTGGGCTGCTTCTTTTATTTCATTGAAGAATGAGGTTGGGATATTGATAGGTATCACATTGAATTTGTAGGTAGTCTTTGGCAGTATTGCCATTTTCACAATGTTAATCCTCCCAATCCAGGATGACCCATTGTAACAATGAGATGTACAAGACACTATTGAAAATGAACTTTACACCTTTGGGGCTGGGGAGGGAGGAGGTGGGGAGGTAGGGAGGAAGGAATGGTAGGGGAAAAACAAAGGAGAGGATAACAATACTCAATAGGAAATGTACTGATTACCTTACTCTTATAACTGTAACTGCTCTGTACAGTATCTTTAAAATAAAATATATTTTTAAATTAAATAAAATAAATACTGTATATGAAAAAAAGAATCTCATGGACTCTCCTGTCTGGGTTGGCTTTGAATCATGATCCTAAAATCACAGCCTTCTGAGTAGCTAGGATTACATGCCTGAACCACTAATGCTGGCTTAGAAAATGTATTCTTACCATAGATATTAGCAACCTTTGAATCTATATTTTTCTTTCCTCTAATTAAGAATTTTCCTAGTTAACTTAAAGGAAACGTTTCATGATTTGTATTTGGAATATCCAAAGTGCCAACCATCTCTTGCAGTGTGATGCCATTACTAAAAAAGATAGAGGTTATTTGAATCAGAACATGTGATGTGATGATCAGTCTGTCAACATAGTTACTAATGAATGGGTAACATATATAGTATTAATATTCTGGGCAAAGAGATGACTAGCATCCCAGAAAAAGGAAATAGCATTGGAATGAGATTCTTTTTCATTATATTCAGACCAGCATGCATTTTTTATAATTTATAAAATTTAACTCTCAATTTTTTAAAATAATTTTTACTGAGATTAGGTGATTACATAAATTTCACATATTTCACAGTATTGTGGAATAGTGATATTTAGTTAAAGTCACAAACACATTTTAACTTTCACAAGGCAAATTGTCATTATCATGGTCTATAAAGTTTGTGAATTCCATGAGCTTTGACAATACAACTATTTCTTCAACATCAGATGATACTTACATTTCTTTCCTTTTGCTTAGTGTAAGCTGTTCCCTCTTTCCTTCTCATTCCTTCCCTCCCATCACTGCCTTTGAGTTGCTTAGTTCACTTTCATCAATGTCCAGTGATGGGCTGCTCTCTTGTATATTTTCCCATTTCCCTCTGTTTCTGTGTCCTCCTCCTAGCTTCCCTCAGATGTGCACATGCATATATATATATATATATATATATATATATACCATATATGTGGTCCAGAACATGGAGTCATTTAGCAATAATATGACAAATAAACAGTCTCAAGTCCTGTTTACTTGGTCATATCTCCTTGCATTTTGACTGTAGCATCCACATATCAAGGAGACTATATGCCGTTTGTCTCTTTGCTCTTGGATTACCTTGCTCAAAATGATTTGCTCTAGTTCCATCCATTTCCCTGCAAATGACAATATTTTGTCCTTTCTTTTTTTTTTTCTTTTTTTGGGTCCGGTCGTGGGCCTGAACTCTGGGCCTGGGCGCTGTCCCTCAGCAATTCAGCTCAAGGCTAGCGCTCTACCACTTGAGCCACAGTGCCACTTCCGGCTTTTTCTGTTTATGTGGTGCTGAGGAATCGAACCCAGGGCCTCATGCATGCAAGGCAAGCTCTCTACCACTGAGCCACCTTCCCAGCCCCTATTTTGTCCTTTCTAATGGCTGCACAATATTCATTGTATATTGGTACCAAAATTTTTAGATCCATTCATCTGTAGTGGGGCTTCTGGGTTGTTTCCATATATTGGCTATTGTGAAGAGACAAGCAGGCATTTTTCAAACATATGAATCTCTCATTTCTGGAATGTCCTATATAGGGAAATATTTTCTGGTCATGAATGACCACAGGTAACCCCAATAACAGAAAGCAGTACTTTTGGAAAGAGAGTATTATAGAATATCTAACATAAAAACATTATGAGTATATGACATTCTTAGAATTCCTAAAAATTATGGAGAAAGGGGAAATTTTAGAGGCCTTGGAGCACTCTAAGCTCACAACAACTCAGCCTGAGTTTTATAATCTTAACATTTCTATGATTATTTTTGTTTTTCACTTTGTATGCATTGTATGAAGATAATATATATTACATTAAGAAGTATAACCCAGGTAGGTAATCACTTGACATAGAAAATATTTTCTGGGGAAGTGGTGCTGTGGCTTAAGGGGTAGAGCGCTAGCCTTGAGCTGAAAAGCTCAGGGAAAACACCCAGGCCCAAACTTCAATCCCCATGACTGAAAAAAAAAAAAAAGAAAATATTTTCTGGAGGACAGTTTACAATCTACCAATATTAGTAGCAACACTTTCTATTTTTCTATATAACAATTTCATTTAGCAGCTTATTCCTATTTTCATTTGTTAATATGCTCCTGTATTTACCACTTGGCCATTTTGATTCATTAATTGGTTGTGGTTTGTTTTGTTTTAATAAATTGAATATGAGTCCTCAGTCTTAGAGCTATAGCTTGATGTCAGAAGTGATTTTCATGAATTTTTAAAGCATATAAATCTCTCATGTCAGAAGTGGGATGAGGAAAAGCTCTATTTTCCTTTTTGATGAGTCTGAATATGCTTTAGTAAACCACACTGTATTAATATTCCAATGGATTACTGCATGAGTATTAGACACTAATTCACTTAGAAATAATTGACAATATAATAATGATCAGTTTTGCACAGCCCTCCCTCACTGGTAAGATATTTAAAAGCATTATTTGATTTCCCATAGGTTAATTCAGGCCTTTAATACTTGGAATTCTTCATGGTTAATTTGGAAATTAATCAAATTCAGGGTCAGTTTCCAGTTGTAGTTCCTGATTTTGGAAAATATTACTTAAAAATGCACAAAGACCTAAAATTAATTTTAAGTACAAAGTGATTTGAAGGAGATAATAATGACAATTGAGGTTTCATTTCTATAGAAAATGTTATGGCCATATTTTATTTTATTAAGGAAGATGTGACTGGCAGAGAAAAACACTTGAACGGTGTCAGCTAAACTTGAAATACCACATTGACATCTCAGATAAACTTGTCTAATTTGTTTGTAAATTACAATCTGCTCACCCACCCCCTCCTCTTTATTTTTCAGGGCCAATATTCCATACCTTTAAGATACATTTCAAAAGTTTCTGCAGAGAATCACATGCAAATAGAGACTTTTGGGGTCTTTCTTTTCTGAAGACAGAATCTCTGTGTTCTCCTAGAAGCAATGAGAAGGACCTGGGAGCCCCAGGAAGTAGACTCTTGCTTCACTTTCTTTTTTTCTTTTACCTGTGGTTGACATAAAGTCGTAGTTGCTATTCTTCTGGTAGACAGTCAATTTCACTCATTTGTAACAAATATATTTTCTCAGTCTGCTGTGTTTATCATCCTTAGTCTACAATTTTTTCTACCAATTGCTCTCCAAGTCTACAGAAATCTGAGTAAAAGATGTAACTATCTAAAGTTCTGCATTTCCAGTGGCAAATGTGTATATACAGATCCTGGCTTTTTAACAAAATGTAAAAGTAGAAGTTGAGAAGCAGTGTTCAAAGAGGGCAGAAAAGCGAACCAAACCTTGATACCTTGAGTTCATTTTTCTTTCCATTAGTTTGTGTTCAGAATGTTTCCTGAGTACAAGTAGATTATTGGGTAGTGAAGAATTTTGATATGGTTCTCCAGACATAATCAACCATAGGTGAATTCTAGGGCAAGCATATCTATGGTCATTTTTACCCATTCTCTTAACTTTCTGTTCAATTCTTCATGACACATTTATTGAGTACTTCTATTATGTGAGGCATAATGGGAGGTACAAGGAACATAACAAGATAAATGAGGATAAGGTCTAGCAGAGATTACACGTCTATGATGGAGTCAGACAATTCAAAAGTGTACAAACAAACAGCCAAAATGAATTGATCTTGCTGGAAGGAATAGAAGGAACTAGAGTTCTAAGGTCAAGAATACCTCGGGTGGTAGAAGGATTAAAGCTGAGACAAGAAGGATTAAAAAAAAAGAATCATCCACACTATAGTAAATATATTTGATAGTAGGACTATTCTAAAAATGAAATTATTGCTAGGCACTGGTGGTTCACATTTGCAATCCTAGCAATTAGAACAGAGATCTGAGGAAAGATCATGAATTGATGCCAGCCAAAACAGGAAGGTCCACAAGACTCTTATCTCCAATTAACTAGCAAAAAGCTGAGATTGGATCTGTAGCTCAAGTGATAGTGTTAGTCTTCAGCAAAAAGCTAAAGGGTTAACACCCAGACCCTAGCTCCAGTATTAACATACACATGCGATGTGTGCATGCACACACACGCACACACACACACACACACACACACACACACACACACACGCGATAATGTATTAGAGGACTAACACTCAAAACCAAGTAAAATAGACCATACTCTGATAGAAGGTAGGTCCACAGTTCTGCTCCATGAATTTTTGTTTTTAACTACCTTTAACCCCTGAGGAAACTGCAAAAATTCTTGTAGACTTATACTAGTATCATAAGGACTTATTGACTCCTGTTAAAAAAATAATTCTAGGGCTGGGAAGGTGACTCAGTGGTAGAGCACTTGCCTTGCATGCATGAGGCCCTGGGTTCGATTCCTCAGCACCACATAAGAAAAAAGAAAAAAGCCAGAAGTGGCGCTGTGGCTCAAGTGGTAGAGCGCTAGCCTTGAGCTGAAGAGCTGAGGGACAACACCCAGGCCCAGAGTTCAGGCCCCATGACAGGACCAAAAAAAATAAATAATTCTAAAAAGACAAAAATAGATCTAGGGCTCTGGAACACAATTTGAAAACAACTGGTGAGAGAGAGTAGAGCCAATAGGCAATTGCTTCCTTTTATTCTTTCCTATCAATCAGATATGGAGGTCTGCTCTTTTGACTCAAAAGTTGAGCCCTGACATAGATTCAATCTTTCTCTTTTATGTTCTAAATTTTCAGAAACATAAAGTCTGCTCTGTTCTTTATTTAAGGCGACAAGAATCTATACCCTATTTAGAATGCTGGGGCTACCTGAATTAACATTAGATAATTAATGATAATAATGAATGCTTAACTGTATCTAAATATAGTTAGTCTTAATTAAATATTAAGAGACTAAGTATTCTCCTTGGACACATTCCCTTGGACATAATAAAAGAGGAACTTCATACTCTGTTTTTTATCCATTCCTTTCAATTTTGGACTTCATGGGATAACCACAAGCAATTGAAATATCTGAGTAATCATCATGTATTTTACTTTTTAAATTTTTTTGCCAGGCACCATTGGCTCATACCTGTAATGATAGCTGCTCAGCAGGCTGAGATCCGATGATCATGGTTCAAAGCCAGCCAAGGCAGGGAGGTTTGTGAGATTTTTTAAAAAATTTTGTTGTGAAAATACTGTACAGAGGGGTAACAATTACATGGACAAGGTAATGAGTACATTTCTTATCAAGCATTGTTGCCTCCTCCTTTGTTTCCCCTTCCCATACCTTCCCATCCCCCCCAAAGTTGTAAAGTTCATTTTTTGACATAACGACTTATACAGCTCATTGTTGCAATGGGTCCACCTGTATCCCTATTTAAACGGTTTGTTTTTGCCCTTTTCTTCCACAAATTATACCAACATCAAATACAATGAAAGCAAGGGGTTATACTGTGGGGAGGGACATACAAAGCAACAAAGAAATCATCTTATAAATATGTTAGAAACAATTGCAAGAAAGAAAAAACATTTGAACATTTGAATTGGGGTTCATTTCGCCTAACATCAACTTAGCTGATCTTTTCTGCTTGTCTCAGACATATACTAGTTATTGCAAATAAGGGAAACCATCTTTAATAACCTACCAAAAAAGTCAGAAGTAGAGCTGTGACTCAAGTGGTAGAGCACTAGCCTTGAGTAAAAAAGAGCTAAGGGACAGCATGTAGGCCCTGAGTTCAAACTCCAGGACTGGCACACACAATTTTTTATACCAAGGGCAGGGGGTGAATGCAGTCATAACTTTCAATTTACTTATGTGAAAATGGAGCCAGGTGACTTGTGGGGATGTATGGAACTTGGAGAGATGGGGACAATGGCAAGGGTGACATTGATCAAGATGCACTGTACTTATAAGTTGGTGTGTTGAATTGAAACCTTTATTCAAAGATAATTTTGAAAATATAATTTTAACGGAAATAAAAGGAGAAAGATTTATATGATCTGAAGAGAAACCAGTATATCTCACACGAAACCTACCAGCACAATCATGTTCATTTCAGTATTATTTACCATAGCCAAAATATGGAATCAGCCCAGCTGTCCCTCAAAAGCCAAGTGAACCAGGAAAATGTGATAAATATATACAATGGAATTATTCTCATCTATTAGAGAAAAATGATATTGTACCATTTATAAGGCAATGGAAAGACGATGAAACATATTAAGTGCACTAAGCCAGACCCAGAGAAACATATATTGTATGTTTTCCCTCATTTGTGGTAACTAAAATGTGCCTGAAAATCTACAAATAAAGACACTGGGTGGTAAGCAAGGGGTAACAAATGAATAAACGGAAGTGTAATAGACTCTACAGACAGCCCAGAAAGTATAATTCTGTATAAAGACTAAGTCAAAGCCCAACAAAATAATTACCAGGGAATAGGTATTTCGAAGAGAGGAGGATAATGGCCTAAAAGCGAAGGGTAAAAGAATGACAGTAGAAGTGGGGAGAATGCAGGTCAGAATTCATTGTATGTAGCACAGAATTGAGAAATATGAGAAGGAATATGTCAGAAAGTGATGAAGATATTGAAGTAGTGGCACAAATCAAGATGCATTGTACACCTAAACTGATTTTTAAGTGGGAAAAATGCAATACATAATCTAAACTTAAGATAAGTTAGGGAAGGGATGGTTTGGGAAGGGTTGGTGAGAATGTTAAGACACACAATATTCATAGACTGTTTCAGTGAATGGCAATGCCTCCAGACAACTAAAGATAATAAGAATATTCAAAAAATAAAATTTTAATTACACAAATTACTTCCAAGATTGGAATTTTTTTTAAAATCTAGGGTGATTAATTTAGACTGGCTCATGTTGTTATTGTTAGTTTCAGTAGGAATAGTCAAAGCACAAATGAGAGAAAAATTTAATCAAATCCACTATGGCCAAGAAAGAAATATTCACATATACAAAATATCTAACCATTTAATGTATATAGCCATTTACATAGTCACTTGCAGGACAAACCCAGATTTTTCTAACAGAAAAGCAATAGATCAAAACATATTTGATTTATTCTGAAAAATATTTGAAGTCATGAATGATCGAAGTTTATAAACTACAAAATAAGTAAGGGTGCACCCTTTTTTCCCCTTTGGGATCACTGGAATTTAAATGAGACAGAGTGCTTTGGTAAACCTATTATAAAAAGATCATAAAAGCATCATCTCTCAAATGTCAGAAAGAGCTAATGTTCCCCTGGCAAAATCCAAATAAACGTAAGCTATTTCTAGCTTTGATCTCTGATTTAATTTTACTAGAACTCCATTTTAACAGCTTGTGCCTAGCATTTTAAGGACCAAGTTATAAGTCACTATATCAAACAAGCAACATAAAAGAGAATGCGATGAATTTAATCACTATTCCACTTGATAAATATTCAAGGTCAGGTAGACTTAGACAGAAAAGTAGTACAGAGTGGGTTGGTAGAAGGCAATGAAAGGAAAAAGAGATCTTCAATAAGCGGGAGACAGGCATATAGAAACATCCCAGCTTTTCTCTTGAATTTTACACTTCTAGTTAATTCAATTCAGGAATAAGGTCAAAGTTTCTATTTTGACTTTGTGATTTAAAAGTTCCAAGACTTAGGGCAAATATCTTTGGTTTCTTGTTTATTTTGTAGAAAGGGGCTCTCTGTGTAGCTCACACTGACCTCAAACTTACCATATTGCCTCCACCTCTTAACTTCTGGGATTCTATGTTTGAACTACCACATACATCTATACAGTCACTGTCAAAATGGAAATTAGACCAGGTTTGGTGAGAATTAAACTTAAAAATGTTGCATAGTGCACTTACTTCCACACGGTATCTTAATAAGTAGTAGCCACTATAAAGCAAGCAGTCATGGACTATTCTAGGCTAGCCAGAGATAGAGGCTCTGGAGATGGTACATAGATGGTAAATATGAGTAAAGAAGGTATCTATCAAAAGGTTACCATTTTCAAGTGCTTAGATCACTTGAAGGATAAGTAAATGGATGTTGTCATCCTTGTCAAGGTCCTGTTATGAGCTTCACCCCTTCTCACCATCCCACCTCCACAAAGCAAGAATCCCTCAGAGATCCTGCTAATTACTCTGCATATGATCCCCACCTCTGGCTCAGTGGCTTCAGAATCACCTGGCCGCTGAACCAGTAGCTGCCTGTTACCCTGCAAGTTGCACTGTTTCTCTAAATGTCTACAAATATTTGTTGGAGTAATGCCTGTTACAGGAGCAAATAGAGCACGTTCTGTGATGTTGTTCAGGTGTGCAAGATTGATGTGGAAGACAGATCCTAGAAATGTGGCAGCGACTTCTCTTCTCTCCCTCCCATTTCTTCTCTCCCACCATCTTCTAAGGAGGGAATTTTGTAGATTCCTTGCAAACCTTGGCTTCTTGGATGGTTGTTACAGAGTGGTTTTAAGTGACTGGGGCCTTGCAGCTTGGTTCATGCTTCTTGCTGTGTAGCATTTAAGAACAACTTTTCTGGAAGACTTTGAGTTCCTGAAAAAGAGACTACTTAGTAGGTTGTACTGAGCTGAAGTCCCCATCTCAGGTACTGATTGGTTTCTATCTAAAAAATAACCTCAAAATTATTTTATTTTTATGTAATTAATGCACTTAAAACAGTCTTTGAGACAGAGTGTTGGCATGTAGCCCACGGGGGCCTTGAACTCATAGACCTTTCCTTGTCACAATGTTGACCTATCATGTCCAGGAAGGAAGGGAAGTTTCCTTTCAAAGGTTTCTACTTTACTAGACATTTATGACTGTCACCTCCACCTTTAGAGGGATGCTGGATCTCAGTCACACCTTCTCTCCACAGTTTCCCCCTTTATCATTTTTATACCATTGCAGACATGAAAATTCACCCCTTGCTTTTCCCTTTCTCTCCCAATAACTCCTCCAAGATACTTTGTATATAGCAGAATTTACTAATGAAACGAACACGGTTTTTGCTACAGAAATGTAAAAATTCATATTCAGTATTGCTTTTCTCTTTGTAAAATATTTTTGACACTTTATGTTATATAGGTTGTCCATGGAAGCCCTAATGTAGGTTCTCTCTCTCTTTCTCGTCTCCCCTCCTCTCTCTTCCTCTGTCCTCCCCTCCTCTCCTCTCCTCTCCTCTTTTCTTTCATCTTCTCTATTTCATAAACTAAAAAAGACTACTCACACTGATTATTAACTGACAGATGTAATTTTGTTAAATCTCACCAACAAAATATTCTTTTTCCATTGGTGTTTAAGCTTCACAACTTTGTTCTGCTAAACAAGAAGTAGGAAAACTCAATGACAAAGGGTATGGTGCAATACTCACTTCTCATGGAATGAGAATTAACCACCCTCTCCTTTGAAAGCAGTCTCTTGTTAGTTTGCATTGTTCATATTTTTCTCTTTTTAGCACTTATTATTAAGTTGTTGATATTTTTATCTAATCTTGGGTATCAAGAATAATTATTGGAAGTGGTGCTGTGGCTCAAGTGGTAGAGCACTAGCCTTGAGCTGGCTAGCTGAGGGACAGCGCCCAGGCCCAGAGTTCAAGCCCCATGACCAACAAAAACAAGA
Organism: Dipodomys ordii; assembly: GCF_000151885.1. Taxonomy (NCBI): domain Eukaryota; kingdom Metazoa; phylum Chordata; class Mammalia; order Rodentia; family Heteromyidae; genus Dipodomys; species Dipodomys ordii. The sequence goes on along the minus strand of NW_012267356.1, from coordinate 5,242,275 downwards.
CTGAAGAATATCAATTATGTTATAGATTTTTAATTGATTTATTAATAATGTAGAGTAGTAAAAAGAAAAATTATGTTTATTCTTCAATAAATCTGATCTCTGACCATATTGCTCTTCTAGTTTGGTAGAATTGCTGAAGCCAAATCCTAGATTTTCTGCACTGTGGATGTAGGGAATCTCGTTTGGGCCTTCAGTTTCCTTATAAGAATATTGTTAGGATAATAGCCACAGAAGTCTTAGGACCCTGTGTGAATATGGTTTCTTAATTTTCACCCCTCCTCCAATGGGAAACTCTCCATCCTTTTTGTCAAATCTTCGCTTAAACATAAGTGATATAGTATCCATACAAGCTCCCTAAGGAACACCGAGAGTTAGTCTTTTAGTACCCAGTGAGCAACCATGGAGTCAGGACAAAGCTAAGAATCACTGATCTACATAAGCAAAATTATAGAATCTCCCATATCAACAAGGCTTATTAATAGATCTAGAGTCAATTTACAGAGAAGGAAATTTAAAGCAGTTTGTTGATGAATTTTTTATTACTTGTTTTAAAAGTGAGTTTGGATCAGGTGGCAAGTATACCTCTTTGTAGAAACAATGGGATTTGTATAAGATTCCCTATGAAATCCAATGGGAAATTTATAAACTAGGAAAACCATCACAATTCTTCTCAGTAGGAGTTTAGAAAACATTTGGCACAAAACCAATATGAAGACATTCTTTTGTCACATTGTTAGTCCAAGGTCTTAAGGTTTTAAGTTGCTGTTGTTGTTGTTTTAATTATGCCAAAATAGACATGGTAGATCAAAACTATCTGTTTACCTGTGTCTTACTTTTAATCACTGGAAACATGGAGGCTTTGATTAAAACCTGAAATCAAGATTCTATCTAATAAGAAGTTGAGTGGTCAATGGCTTAATGTGATTTCATTTCCACTATTAGGGGGAAAGTGTTCATTGTGCATGTACAAAATTAGGTTAAGTAAGTTTAAAATATGAGAATGCAAGAGCATGCTTTTAATATAATAGCCATTGACTGTTGAGCACTTACTATGTGGTAGGACCATTATAAAAGCAAATAGTAATCCTTACAATAGCTCTGAAAGATGGATATGGCATTTGAGCTATGAATAGTCTACTTGAAGGACAAAGTTTAGGTTGCTCTGATTTTACAGCCCAAGATACCCTTTCATTAGAATGATTGGATTGTTTAGGCACTTTGGATTCTTTAAGTGGTTTGCCATATGACCAATCACCTATTTGTGGTTGAGAACTGTGACTTGAGTAATGTTGAAAAATGGAATAATTTAAAGTTTTTGACTTGAGTCAATCTTTTCTATTAAAAATTTAAGTTATATAAATAAAAGCAGTGAAGTCATACACATAGGTCAAGTGTTGGTCATTTGAACAAGAAGTTCACACTAGAATCTTTTAAACATTTGACTTTAAGCATTATGCTAGTTCGTTGATTGTTTCATGCAAACAGAAGCTGCAGAAACACTCCTAAGTTCTCATTCTTCTCCTTCCCTCTGAGCCAATGTGCCTGCTTCTCAGAAGCAAGGATGGCTCTTCTGCTAGTCCTGGCTACCTTGGACTCAGGGGATATCACTGGGTACCAAATATTCTATCTTGATTACTAAGAGATACACTGCGTATAGAATGCAGTTCCATGTGGCATGGATCTGGGCTGAGAAGGGAAGAAGGAAGGCTTCTGTTTGATTATAGAACCTTTATCCTGAAGAAAAGGCATGTGAGAGTAATGAAAGAAGTCAGCTCTATCAAGTCTCATGACTACTACACCAGAGGGAAGAAACCTTCACACAGAATCATCTGTCTTTTGGGTAACTATGACTTGAGGATTACATTTGCTTCATTTTTCATCTTAACTAAACACAGAACCAAATCATTAGTTTTTCAAATTAAGATCTTATTCCTGAGCTCCTATGACTGAATCGTGTCAGGTTTGGTTTGGCCTTTTTCACTGAATTGAACAACCCACGCATTGTGTATGTAGATATAGGCTAAAATTTTATATATATATATATATAGCCTATATCTATATTTATATACACAATTCATAGGTTATAGAATATATATAGATATAGATATATACATGACTTTCTACATCATATATTTTATGTACTATTTATGCACACATATATGTTGTGTATGTTACTTCAATAAGTACATTATATACTGAATAATTTCAAGAGCTAATAAGCTCTAAGAGGTGAATTCTTTAACCAAACTGAGCTTCTCTAGTGAGAAATTTGTCCTCATTGCATTTTTTACTTTTGTATTTAACCAATTTTATATTTAACAATACAATGGAGATATGGAGATATATTATCTATGGTACTATTTGGAACAGTGTAACCTTTCAACATATATAATTACAAATAGCATTTCTAATTTAAAACTTGGATATCTTTAAGGATATTTAAAAATGAGGAAAACTCTGGTTACATAAACTAACAATATCTAGGAACCATTTGCTTTATAGTTTGTGCTGTATGCATGTCCAATACATGATGCTTTTGAAATAAAAATATTTATTCAAAGTTGTGAAGGGTCCAATTCCTTGGCTTGTTTCTTGGTGCTCTAACTGAAAAGAAGAAAAAAGCCTTATGAACAATGAGAAATAATTTTGTTTCTATTAGGTGTCAAATCATGTCACATGGAAAAGAAAATTGTGTTTTGAAAAAGTCTGTGCTTTATTTTAGTGTGTTCTTGGTTTCTCCAATATGACCAAAGCCTTTTTTTCACGGTATTAAGGAGTGTGAGAGTATGAAGAGAGACAGACAGATAGACACACAGACACAGAGAATTAGAGAGACAGAGACACAGAGAGATATGGAGAGCAAAGTAGAGAGTAATAGAGAGAACAATATCTAAGAAATATCACCCATGCTCAGAGTTCAAGGCCCAGTACCAGCACAAAAATAAACAACCAAAGAAACCTCTACTCAATATTTCTTTCTTACTGGGTAGAAGAGGATGGAAATACTTCATAGCACTTCTGTCATCTTGTGTTTTGAGGTTTACTTACTGTGAGGGAATTCTATTTTTTTTTGATCTGTGAATTCCAACCATTTAGCCAAGAAAGGGCCGTTTGCATGGTAAGCCCCATCCTGTTTTTTTTTTTTCTTTTGCTGGCCCGAATTACTATCAGCGCTTTTCAACATAAAGGCTTACTAATGCTCTCAAACTATTCCAGACAGCTGAACCCAAGGACTCTCTCTTCCCCATTAATGCCTCATTCTACCAGGTTCTTTATTACCTGTGTGGGTTTTGCATAGAAAATTTCCAAGCATCTGCTCTTATCCACCAAATCATTCTAGCCCATCTGAGAAAATACAATGTATTGCTGGAGAATTAACGCCACTATCTACCTGGGCCTCTGTGTCTTGCTAGAAAATTCAGTTGTGACACAAAATGTGTGAAAATGACAGGAAAGTTTATGAGGAAAAGATTATGGGAGAGAGAAGAGATATTGCATGACATGATGCCATGAGACAGCACTTCAATTCATTTGTAGCAATCTTCCAGGTGTATAGATGAACATTGGATTTAAATACAGACAGAATTAGGGGCAAGAACAAAGTTATGCATTATTTCAGAGTCCTAGTTGCAGGTGTGTCCTGGCTGGTCATTATCTCAATTATGGTTCTCCAAGGTTCTGGATAAATTGTTATCACTTGACATGGGTAATCTGGTTTCCATAGATAATTCCTTTTGCTCCAAGTGTACCCTGACTGTTATTAGTAATTGTCCTCATTTGAGAGTGGTTTGTCCTGTAAGACCCTGCTGTTCCTTAAAGTTAGTTTCAGTCTCTTGTCTTAAATATGTTATTGATTTGTTCTGACTTTCCGGGAACCCAAGACGATTACCAAAGAAAATGATTTAGAGCAGAGGCAAATGCAAAATGGAGAGAGACATGACAAGCATTTATCCTGATTTTAGTTCATATGTGGTGGCAAAAACAGTTTAAGCACCTGTTACAAATATGTATTCAATAGCTTGTGGGAGGGAAGGGATGGTAGGGAAAAATCAAAGGAGGGGTAACAATGCTTGTTAGGAAATGTACTCATTACCTTGCTCCTGTAACTGTAACCCCTCTGTACAGTATTTTTACAATAAAAGCATATAAAAACAGTTTGTCTCTAGGGTGAGAATAACAACATTAACCTTTAGAGTTTGAATTCTTACTGACACTTCTATCCCTAGATCTAGGCTATAAGGCTAAGTTCACCTATGAATTTGGAAACTTTGATTACATTAATGTCTTTCTTTTTCCTCAGAAAACATGAGATCACATCCTCAATTTTAAGTTTCCTTTGCATATTCTCATCATTCATGACTAACTACTACCTATCACAAAGCAGCCTAATCAAAACAAAATGGGCTAGCATGGCAAGCCATGGGGCTCAGAGTGATTCTGTGTGTCCTTGTAATGCAATTCCATTCTAACACCTGCTCATAGACACAATAGCAGGTTTCTCTCCTCTTACTAAGCTTGGGCTATGGCTCCGTGATGAACTTTAATAGAGAATGGACAAAACGTTCAAATAATCCTTTAGTTAGGTCCACAATGCCTCAAAGGACATTCAAATACACTAGTTTACAAAAAAGAAGACCCCCATACTAAAGCATACATACAAAGTTTCATCTGTATTTTGTCAAACTGGGTAAAATTGTTTTGAAGGTGACTATATTCCCTGATTGTTTTGCTGTTACATTGGCATTTGCCTATCAGTTCATGCAGAATTTATCTCAAATGATTTTGTATTTTCTTGCTTCAGTTTGTCTCCTTTTCTCCTTTGGCAGCTCTCTTGGCTATTTAAATAAGATCTTACTTTTCTCACGGCCCCAAATATATTCTAGTTAGTTCTTCTGAGGTCCTAAAAAGCACTTGAGGAGCTCCGTTGGGTAACATGTATCCCAGGAGTAGCTGAAACAAGATTTTAGGTCTTTTGAGTTCTTCCAAAAAAAAAACTCACTCCACATGATTGTTTTCTGCTACAGATACTGGCTATTTACTTATACCAATCATGTATGGGAAGACACTGCCATGATTATATTTTTGTAGGTCACTGTTAACAAACACTGACAAATTACCTATAAGTGTTTTATTCCTGTTTTGCTGAGAAATGAAAACTGGATTTTAATTCCTAATTTTTAATGTTTGGGAGAAATCTACATCTATCCACAGGGGAGATAGAAGATGGAAGACTCTGGGTTAGAATCCTACTGCTGTAATAGTTTACTCTATAGATTCAATAACATATATTCTTTCCCAAGCATTATTTTCCTTCTGCATCCATGCCAGACACCAAAGAGTGATGTTCTGATTTGCAACATCTATAATGAAAGGAAATGGCAACTAGCAGCAGGCAAGCTAATCTAGATCCCAGAACAACAATTAAGGTAGATATTTGTCATTGCTTCAATGAGCCATGACTTTTGAGAAATAGTCAAATACCCAACTCATTGTCATAATCATCAGCAGTAATAAACGTTCTGAGAACCTGTTTCTCTCCATATTTTAGCTGGCCTCCTTTATAAGGACCCTGCTTGAACTCTTCTCAGAATCCTTGCATCCCTTTCCAAACCAGAGACAACACAATTTGTACCTTTGTGTAATGCCCTACAAAGTCACAAGAAAGTGACCTACAGCCCCAGGCCTGGCACTGGAACTCTGTAAACTGTAGATAACACATGGCAATGGGTAAGAAGGTAAGGAGAGATGAGTCTCCTAGAATGTATGTGTGAAAGTTCTCATGACCCACCATATGAAGGTTTTATAACAGCTAGAATTTACTGGCACAAAAAATAAAAATTTCAGAAGTGTCTATATTTCCCTGATGATACCGTATAGAATACACACCAGTGGTACTGCCTATTTGAGAAACTCAGAGCACCTAAATGTAAGACCTTGACCTATAAGTCCCTCTTGTAAAGTCCTAATAAGTCATTATGCTAGGTGGTAGGGGATTGCAAAACAAAATGTGGTGAAGTAGGTATTTACTAGAAAATATAATGTATATGCTAATAAGTGGCCAGAAAGCTACAATATTGGGACATGTGCACCGTAGTGGGATCTTCCTTGTGGATCATGGCCAGGAATCCAATCACATTCTCTCATAAGGAGTCAGAATATAGAAACACAAATAAAATAAGAAAGTCAAGTATGATACAAATCAGTATACATAGCTTTAAAAAAGCACTTGAACTTCTATTGGAACAATATTGGGCTCTCAGGTTTTATTAGAATCTAGAGAGTTGGATCTAAAGTATAGGTAGGAGTCAGGGGTCCTGGAAAGAGACAGCAGAAATAGAGTGATTCTGAGTGCTGCTCTGTAGCCACAGAAGGACCCCAAGCATCTCTTATAGAGTCAAGTGGTCCACCATAATTCAAGAACTGACTTTATGAAATGTTCACTCTTTGGCTGTCCAGGTACGATTCAGACAGGCTGATCTTCATAATCTTAGCACTGGAAGGAGCCACTGGCAACTTCCTTCCTCTGAAAGAGAGGGAGAGGTGGCAAGTGGAAGAGCCACTGGAACAAGAGTCAACTACAAATATGTCAAATACTGACTGAAGTTACTTCTTTTTGCTGCCTAGCCATGGTGACTTATGTATACCCTTCTTCCCTAAACTACATGAAAACAAATAAACAGAAAAGAACCTGATGACTATTTAATATCGTTGTCTATCACATTTCAGTAAGCTATTCACCCCTTTCTTGTAAGAATTCCATGAAAAATCTTATAAATTATAAGTTACTTGGTTCAGCTCAGTTGGATCTATAACCATTCACTAGTTCTCTAGAACTGTCATAAACAGTAATATCATGTTTAGCTGCATTTACTATACTAATAGAAGGGAAATGAAAAAAGAATATAAGGGAAATGGTTTAGTATATTAATGTATGTGTTATTCATTACAAGAGTTGGGTGGCAGATTTTGTTCTTGCTTGTAGAATTATCAGGAGCTATTATTATGACTTTCATCCCACACTTGCCACATTCTCCATATATTTGGCAGACCTCCAAGATGATCTAGGTGTTTTGATGGTTAAAATAGTAAATTTTTATGGATTTTGGCCTCAAATAACCAATAAGTGTTCTTAACTTCCTCATTCAACACATGTTTGCTTAGTTTCTCAAGAACATAGTCTTTTCTTAGGTACTGAAAAATGGAAACTAATAGAGCTGAAATTTGTGTGCTAACTTAAACACTAAAGCATTGCAAATTGTTTCTTGAAGGAGTCATTATAAACCTATATTATACATATATATATATATATATATATATCAATATCTATATACCGACAGCTTTGTTATAAAACTACAGATCTTCTGAGACTTTCCTAGATTATACACAGCTCCACTGTTCAGCACAAATGCTTTAAACAACACTTGAATGTACCAGATAATACAAGTTGAGTATCACAGACTAGACCAGCCCCAAACTTTCTCTTCCTCTAGTCTCTTTAACTGGGAGACTTTCTCAGAAAACATCTTGAGCATCACACAGTTTTTATATTGCTTCCAAAGCCCTATTAAGACCAACTTTCTTCTTGGCAAGGTTTATTTATTGTGGTTTATTTTTTAATTCTGGAAGACACACTCCAAAATAGGTCAAGTTTTTAGAATGTCACGAATCTTACTGAGACATTACCCCTTACCTATTGCCAAGGCATTTGCAGTCTTCAAAATGCTTACTCGCCAAAGTCCTGTTAGCCTGGTGTCATCAAAATGTTAGACTGAAAAGGCTAAGTTTTTTATTTCTTTTTTATTGATCTCACTTAAATACAAAATTAGAAGGTTGACATCTCCTGGACTCAATCCCCTGTCAGTAAGAAGAAGCAACAACAACAAAAGTAAAAGCTGAATTGACCAGTCAGAGAAAGAAGAAAGGTCAGTTATTCATTAGCAAAGAAAATGGAGTAGGAGGAGAAGAGTGCTGAGTTTAGAGCAGCAAGAGTGGTTGTCACATCACTTGCAAATTTACAAGCTAACCACAGCTACTACTGTGCTCTGGACAGCACTGACCCATGCCCCTGTCCAGAAGGGTGAGATTTATGGCAGGTATGACATTTTTTCCTCCATTTTTTATTTCTATGTACATTTGCTGTGAACCAATCTTTAAACAGCAAAACCAGTGTGTCTGCCACTTGAAAGGACAGAACTCCTGCAATATAACTAGTACCTTATTTTATTTATTTATGTATTTATTTACTTATTGTTGGTCATGGGTCCTGAACTCTAGGCCTGGACACTGTCCCCCAGCTCTTCAGCTCAAGGCCAGTGCTCTACTACTTGAGCCACAGCGCCACTTCCGGCTTTTTCTGCTTATGTGGTGCTGAGGAATCGAAACCAGGGCCTCATGAAAGCAAAGCAAGCACTCTACTGCTGAGCCACTTTCTCAGTCCAATTTTTTTTAAAGAAGAACCTGTTGTACACTTTTATAATTTGTGTGAAATTCTATGTCCCAGAGCCTGGATGATCCTACCTTGAATTTCACCAGGATCCTCCACATCCTTCCAACTTACCCTGGGTTACCTGTCCAAAGACTTTTGCTAGAAGTTTTATAATAGCAGTTATTAACAATTTGGCTATTATTTTTCCCAATACTGACTTTCCATCAAGCATGATTAGTTAAAAAAGAAGTCACTAGATACAGAAAATTTCACTGTGGTATTTAGAGATATTAACGGTCCTACTCTGATTTTTCAAAACTCAGACTTCAGCTCAAGGTTAATGCCCTACCACTTGAGCCACAGCCCCACTTCCGGCTTTTTCTGCTTATGAGGAATCAAACAGGGTCTCATGCATATGAGGCAAGCACTCTACCACTAAGCCAGCTTCCCAGCCCCAAACTCAGACTTTTTTTCTCCTGTACCATCTTACAACTTTAGATACAGTGGAACTGATCTCTCAAAGTTTAACTCTTCCCTTTAGCACAATTGGGTGTGCATCAGGAGTTTTGATGTAGAAATGACAATTAAAACAAATGGCAAGATTTAGTTTTCTGCCTAGAATGACTTTCCCAGATAACCCGCTAAACTCAGATGCCTTGAGTGCACTGAGAGCACCCTGGGCTAGCTTTCTGCACAGCTGGGATGCACTAATTGCTTTTATTAATAAGGAAAACTCTGAGTTTCCACTGATGTCTCTTGAACTTCCTTCCTATGCTTGGTCAGTGAAGCATAACATTTGTACAAGCTAAAACACAATTTTCATCTTTCTCTCCTTATCGAAATCGGTACAACATGTTTGAAAGGAAAACCAGCAAGGGAAATTAAGTTGCAGTTCCAAGTGATTCTTTCAAATCCTGAGCACCTTAGAGCATAAAACCAAGAATTTTAATCAAATTAGTCTACAATGATGACAACATGTCCCCCTCAGTCCTAAATGTTAGAACCTAATAGATGCCAGATTTGAATGAAAGAGTTGTGAATTTGGAGTCCAAAGATCGAAAATCCTGTACCAGCAACTTGGAGACAATTATATCACTGATTGTTATAGCACTCGTTTTATGAAAAGTAGATATTCTGGAAATAAATTATCTCACAGTCTCACTACTGGAATTGAGTGAGATGCTGCAGATGGATACAACATCAAGCAATTATAAAAGACAGCAAACTAAAATACTGAGTGCTTGCATATTTTCATCCTTCCAGATGGAGTTCAATTACCAATCAATGAGTATTGATCTTCTATCATCTGCCTACATTGCACTGGGCAAAAGTTATTATCAGTGTGTCTGTTCTTACCATTGTCAGATGTTCTTTATTCAGGAAGTCCTGTACCTTTGTTAGTAAAGACATGGGAAATTCCACTCATTTTTTTTCTTGTTTTTAAGGTCCAGCATTAACTAAATAGAATGAAGTAACTCAAACAAATTGGTAATAATACATGGGGTTTGGATTCTGGGCCTTGTGCTCGCTAAGCAAGCACTCTACAGCTTGAGCCGCACCTCACCCTTTGTGTTTTGGTTAATTTTGAGATCAAAATTCATGTTTATGTCTAAACCAACTTGGGCACTCCTATTTACAGTTCTCACACAACTGGGATGACAGGTGCACTCCCATTGCACCCAGCTTTTATTAGATGAAATGGGCTCTGTAAACTTTATGTCCTGATTGTCCTTGAACCAAGATTCTCCTGATCTCTACATCCCAGGTAAAGCTGGTTATAAGGAATTATTTGTGAGACATTATTGTCAAGACAATATTTTATCTTTGAAGAAAATTACCTTGCCCACTTTTTGGGTAATGACATCAGAAAAGAAAGAATTGTGTCTGAGTAAAGTATTATAGATTCACGACAAAGTGAACAAAAGGGCACAGAACAATAGGACAAAAAAGACAAATTGATAAAAATGGATAAAGGCCAAGAAAATCATAGGAAATGTCATTCTAAGTGAGAGGTCTTATTTATTTAGAAATATCACAAATTTCTGAAATCCACCTAGAAATCTATCTTAGAAAGGTAATTTGAGAAGAAAGCAAACAAATTCATAGGCCTGTACTGGCTCCTATGCGTGTATAAAGATACGATGGAGTTGAAATCCCATTTATATAGCTTACTGTGGGGACCTGGCTGTTTGATACCTCTATAGTTATGCATAATGTTTTATTTATTATCCTATAATGTTTTATTTATTCTTCAAGGTCATACATATTACAGACTTCTCTTCTTAGAATTACTTATGTCCCTGATCTGTATCCTTTTCCTGAGAGTGGATTCTCTCTATCAGAGACAGCTCTGATTCATTTCTGTATTTTTCAGCAGCATCTTGGACTGTCTGTCATTTACTAAAGCTTTCACATTTTACAGTGAATTAAATTTATTTCATGTCTTTGTTACCCTTCTATGTTTTGTATATATAGGGAACTGAAGTTTGATTTAACTTCTCAAGTTAGAGAATATGTCAACAATGCAGCAAAATACCAGGAGAAAAATTCTGCTAATCCATTTACAACAACTCCCAGGGAATAATTACTTGTTTATTCTTGATGAGGTCTATCTTCTCTCAAATATAGGGAGTAAGAAAGAAAGCATGGGTCACAACATTGAGATAGGTAATTATCTTTGTTGGTGAGGAGAATAAATAGAAGAAAAGAGAAAAGAAATATAATGCAGGCCATAATCCTTGCCCTTCACAAAATTAAAAAATGAAGCAGTGAAGACAAAAGAGACAACTGGAACAATTAAGCACTTATATTCAAATGCTGCATTTCTTCATATATTGGGTATATATTGGTGATAATTGATGGAAGGTGACATGACTGTTTTTCTCAATAAAAGTAATTCAACCTCATTATCCCCTAATTTTGTACACTTCTCCAGAGGAAAGATTTTTACCTCTCCTTTTTCTGGTTAGTTACTCATTTGTAATTTTTCTTGGCAGTTTGAAATTTTTCTTTATCACAGGAACCAGGTAATGTGGTAGAAGGTGGTAAGACTATTAGCCTGTATCAGTGGATTTTATCCACTGAAATATATTTCAAATATATTAGACAATTAGCAGTTGAAAGTGATTTGTGGTCTCTCTTATTGAAAATATGTACAGAACTTGATATATGTGATGAAGCTGCTTTTCTTTGGGGGGTTATATTTTTATTGTCAAAATACTGTATAGAGGGGTTACAGTTACATGAGTAAGGTGATGAGTACATTTCCTATGGAGCATTGTCACCTCCTCTTTTGTTTTTCCCCTACCATCCCTTCTCTCCCCACCTCCCCACTTCCTCCCTCTCCCGCCAAGTTATAAAGTTCGTTCTCAACATAGTGTCTTGTACATCTCATTGTTTCAGTGAGTCAACCTGTATCCAAACATGTCTAAAATACTTGGCATTTTGACTCTTGCTATCTGTGCTTTCCGTGTTTGTTCAGGCTGAAAGAGAGGGACACCTTCTATTCATTGGATTTAGTTCTCATTATCTATGGTCCTTTTTTTGTTTAAAGCTCATAAATAAGAGAAATTATTATTTATTAAGGGAAAATTTTAAAGAAGAAATAATTCTTTTATTATATGAGAAGTGAAAGCTTTTAAAGCTTTGAAAACTCAGAACATTTTAATATTTCTTTCACTCTGAGTCCAAGTATAGGTAGGAGAAGAACTGAGGATGGAAGGATAGAATGTCATATTAAACAAAGCAATTTACCTACTTCATGATTTCATCAGTCAGTTGGCCATGTTCACCTCTGAAACTGCTAATAGATTGTATTTAAACAAGACATATGGTTCACTGTGAGATAAACACTGACAACTTATCTGGTAAAGTAGAAGTAAAATAGTATGAACAAGGAAGGAAAGAAGGAAGGAAGGAAGGAAGGAAGGGAGGGAGGGAGGGAGGGAGAGGCGGAGAAAGGAAGAGAGGGAGGGAGGGAAGAAGTAAGAAAAAAGAAGGAAGAACTTAATGGAAGGAGGAAGGACAGAAAAAAGGAAAGAATAAGGTGAAGAAGAGAAAGGGATGAAGAAGGAGAAAACAACTTCTTTTGAAAAAAACTAGAACAAAATAATTCTTAGGAACCTACATCCCTTCTTTTCCTGGCAAGATTATTGTTTTTTACAAAAGCAAATAAATTTACACGGGTAACCACTTTGACAACTAGTGATCTAGTGTTTCTTTATCTCTGAAATCTTGCCATCATAACAATAAACATGAGACATGACAGATTATATACATAGAAGCTAAAGAACATGGGTTGTGAATCCAGCTTTATGCAATGAAATTATAATCAAATTACCTTCTGGCAACCCAGAGAAAGTGACTTAGGCTGACTGTTCCATTCTTATTTTATGCCTCTGTCTCCTGAACTCCTAATCTGGAAAATAATAATAGCACATTACCCACAACATTACTGCAAATGTGAAGTACAATAATACACCTGGCAGTACTGGGAACAGAGACTGGCACTTAGCAAGTGATCCATAAACTAAGCACCCCAATTTCAGCATTTAGAGCAAACTCTAGGTGGGTAGCTGTTTGTGTGATGGAGAAGCATTTATATGTTGTGTTGAAGAAGCTTACTTTCTGTCTTGTTGGCAGTGATATGGAAGAGTCTGAAGTTCAAGAGAGAAGCGACTACTGGCTAGCAGAAGGCTGTGTGTGAGTCATTAGTGTGTGGATGGTATTTCAAACTATAAAACATGTGGAAGTCAGTGTGGGTAGAAAGTGAAGTTGTCTAAGGCCAAATCTTTCTTTTTTGCAATTTTTTATTGTAAAAGTGATTACATAAATTTCACAAATTGTGTGATAATGATACTTAGTTAAAGTCACAAACACATTCTAACCTTCATGGGACAAATTGTCTTTATAGTGGTCCATAAAGTTTATGAGTTCTATGAGCTTTGACAATACAGTTATTTCTTCCACATCGGGTGATATATACATTCCTTACCTTTTGCGTAGTGTCAGCTGTTCCCTCTTTCTCGCTCATTCCCTCCCTCCCATCTCTGCCATTGAGTTGCTTAGTACATTTTGATCAATGTCCAGTGCAGCTGATGGGTCCTGCTGTTGTATGTTTTCCCCTGTTTCCCTCTGTTTTCTGTGTCCTCCTCCTCATTGCCCTCCAATGTTAAGGCCAAATCTTGGAGATTTGTCCATGGAAAAAGAATGTGGTTAGTACAGAATAAGAGCTCAAGAAGTGACCAGTAGAATGAAAAACTAAAATAAAAATCAAGAAAGTAATTACATAAAATTGATTGCTGTTGTTATTTTTTATTTTACAGCCTGATGATACCAAAGCAGTTCTTCGCTCTCATCTCAATAGGTCTGAGCTCTGTGAGAACTTTGGGGAGGAAATACAAGTGTCAGATTCTGACCTCAGATCTACAGCAGTAGAGGAGGAGATTTAGTAGAGCTGAGGATTTGGAAGGGACTATTATAATTGGAAACATGAAGGTCACTGGTTACTTTGAGTAAAGACATTTCAGTGAAGAAAGACAAGATTCAAAATGAATTGATCTTGAGAAAGTAGGGCAAAGGAAATCTGTTTTAGAGGAATTTTTGCTCTGAGGAAGAACAGAAAATACAGAATAATTGCTGGAGAAAGATTTATACCAAGGGAAATCTTATTTTATTTTTGCAATGTTGGGTAGTTTCTTTTGAGGTGATGGCAATAAACCAATGCACAAGTAGAAACTGAGAAAAGATAATAGTGTAGATCACTCATCCACTGTTGGAGACACATACTTGCATGACCCCGCCTAAGGATTCATGTGTTGTGTGAGGTTTATGTGTGCTGGTGAACAAGGAGAATGCTCCCCCATAACCCTAGCAAACGTCGGAGTACCCAGCTGCAGCCTCTAAGATGGAAGGAGGAAACTCTTTCCCTATCTGGACAAAGGTCTGGGTGCCCGGCAACAACCTTGTGGAGGACATGGGGAATGTGCCCTTCAAGTTCCATAGAACAATGCCTCAAGATTCCTTTCGGGTTTTTTAATGGATCTCTCCTGCACCTTGCTTTCTCTTTATTCTCTTTGATCACATGGAACTGCTCTACCTTTGTTGGCAACTCTTCCTGCTCCCTGATTAAAGGTTATCAATTTTTATTGTCTGCATTCTCCGAAAATTGTTTAAGGTTAACTTTCTGTCCTATGATTGTCCTGTGACTGCCCCATGACTACACACTTACTTTCTATGCCCTTATGCTATACATAAGCAAATGATATTTTAGTAAACTTTGTCTAAATCCACATGGTATGGTCCACTTTCTGTCTACCAGGTACTATGTTCCCAGGCCTCACTGTGTGAACAGCAACAATGCACTTGTAACTAGTAGCAACAAAGCAAATATTTAGGTGGAGAGCAGATGAACTGAACAATGTGTTGGCATAGGATAAGAAACTCCATTCTGATCTACTGATTCTATTTTTTCAGTGAAATGAGAAGAAGAGTTGAGAATGAAGAGGAGGGAGTCAGTTATAAAAGTCTGCAAAAAAAAAAAAAAGAAAGAAAAAGTGTGACTTATTTGATATAGACAGTAATTTAAAAAAGAAACTTCCCAGGGCTCCCCCAAGGGGCTACTGGAAATATGTACCTAAGTTATAGTTATTCTGATGTTGACTTTATTGGACATTGCTGTGTCTCCAGCTGCATTGTTTATGTTTATATAGTAGCCAAATCTACTATGTTTTCTTTTGTGAAATATTTGCATTCTTTAAAAGTTTCCATTGTCACATGTAAAATATTAGTTTATAATAATTTTATAATACACATTAATATTTTATTTTACCCAATTTTGTGCATATAACTGTCTAACTTTACTTTCTCAAGATGGAAAATACAATGTTCCAAGATTATTTTTCAATGATCTACCCATTTTCCTCTGAAATACCATCATAAAGAAATGCATGCATTTATTTTTGGATTTCTATGCTTGTCTTATGGTTCCTTAATCTGCTCTGGAATTATTATCATGCATCTTTGTTACTACTGTGCTTTTGATATTGGCAAGGATAGGTCACTATGAAAATCTCATTTTTCAAAAATGTCATGGCAAATTTCAGGCATTTTATCTTCCATGGGTGTCTATTTAATATAATAACAATCTTGTTATACAGCATTATTTAAAATCTTGAAGCAATTTCAGTCTGGATTTAATTGAATTTATGGATTAATTTGGCAATATTAACATTTACAATCTGAGGCTTTATATACAGAAGACTAATTACTTTCAACACTATATAAGTCTCCTTTTATATGCTTTAAATTTTATAAATCCCTTCAATGAATAAAACCAAATGCCTTCAAGACATTTTATAGGTATTTTTTTATTCTGACAACACAAAACTAATTTATCATCTTCTTCATGACACCTTGGACACATTAACCTCTTTGTGCTATAGCTGTCTTTTCTATTAAAAGATGATTATTAGAAATAAATACATGAGACCCTCTTAAAGCAATGTTTGTATTGCTATTACTATTTCTCCTTTGAAGCCCCACAGTCCTAAGAGATTTTTTGTGTTCTAACTTTATCCAACTATTGCAGTGCTACAAATGAATATGTGTCCAGACCTTCACGCACATTATTCTAAATGATACTTGCATATAAATATACAAATTTTGTAATTTCCCTATACTATTATATGTGTGTATATAGTTCTGCATTTTTAAATTTTAGATCCTCTACATAATCTACAAACCAGAGCACTTGCAGAACTAGAGGAGTTTACAATAGATCAACTCCCTCCATCAGTATATATGTATATAATTTATAATATAAAGTATTGTATATAATACATACTGTATTGTATATTATTACAACAATTTACCTTATATAATATATAATTTATGTAAGATTATATAATTATATAATATATTTATCATATATGATATATAATATATTAATTTATATAATATGTTGTATGTAAATATATTTATAATATATTATATATGGTTATATAATATATTATTTATTAAAATATCTATTACAGAACATGTTACTATATAATATACATCATGTTTATTTATTATGTTATTATATATAATATACCATATATATATATATATATATGTATGCCCAAACTATATTTTGAACTCAGGTCTGCATGCTTACTCAGCTGACACTTTACCACACTGCCACTTGAGCCATAGCTCCGCCCTACTCTTTCCCCTGGTTATTTTGGAGTCAGTGTCAAGGCCTTTTTGATCTGGACAGATTTTTAAACTGTAATTGTTTGGTCTCATTCTAAGTAGCTAGTAGAGAAACTGGCACCTAGCTTAATATATATGTTACAAAAAAAGTACTATTCTTAGTATTGGAGTTACTCCCAGAAACCTTTACCACCGAATGCACGTAAGTTACATAAAAAGTCTTCCTATATATCTCCATAACCTTCAACTCCCTTTTAAAAAACAAAGCTATACTGGAAAATATAAACCCAAACTACACAGAGACTCCATCTCACCTACTCAAAATGATGTTATCAAGTAAAAAAAAATATGAGTTATAGATTTAAACAAAAAAGACATGAAAATAGAAGGGAGATTAGGAGAGAAGAAGAAGGGGCAGGGAGAAGGGAAGGAGATAAGGAAAGGCAATTGGGTTATGATGAAATGCACTATATATGTGTATGAAAATGTTGTAATGAAACTCGTTATATCATATATATATATATATAATCGTGTAATTAACATATACTAATAAAAACAAATGAACTCAATATGAGAAAAATAGCATATATTTAAACAAAAGTTCCTGAAACATATAGGCTAGCCTAATTACTGGGTAGAAAATTAAAAGATAGCAATTTTTTAAAATTCACTATCTCTTTTTCTCTGTCATTTGCACTTATTTTCTCCCCCTTCTCCTATCACCTGTCCACACAGACTAAAGCTAGGGAATATATCTAATTACAGAACATAATAGAGTCTCCTTTACTCCTTACCACAGTATCAGCAGAATACCCTAAGAAAAGTCAGTACCAGGATATTTTTAAGCCACCGAATCTTAGTGACCAGGGATCATTTTTATAGGTATGATCTAACCTCCGAAGCTTCAATACAAGCTTTAGGGCTGAGTAAGTACAGGAGATACACCTCTACTATAGAGAACACCTCAGAAGAATACAGTAACTGGGGTATTAGGTCATTGCACAGCTACTTCTGAAGCCTAGTAAAACAGACGGAGCAGAAAACAGCCCATGTAATATTAATGTATATTATGCTCAAGAAAGAAATGTGTTCCAATTGAAGTGCCTCTGTGACCTGATGGCCTAACTATACAAAGTCCTTAGACTTAGCCTTCCCAAACTCTCAGCTTCTGGTTTCTATCGTACTCTGATATTTTTATTTCTCTAAACCTTTCCCTGGGGTTTGGGGAGATGTCAAGGCTGGAATCCAGGGTCTTATGCCTATAATACAAGTGCTGTTTCTCCAGCATTACTTTTCAAAAATTTTGACTTCATCCTTGTCATAGAGCAGAATCATCAAGATTCTAGGATATCAGAGTAGAAAGCACAACACTGGAGTTCAAAGGAGAAAAATACTCCTGCCCAGTGGTTTGAAAAACCTGAAATCTCACTACAGAGGGAAAGAGCCCTTTCCTCTAGGTACTTCATTCATGGTTGGTCAAGGATTTGGAGATTGGTGCAAGACCCACCACTCTAATGCCTGGCCTTGCATCTTGCCCAAGTTGTGAAAGGTGAATTTGGAGAAAGCAGAAGTAAGGAAAAACAATTCCACATAACTCCATACCAACACAAATCTGCAGCCTAGTCATCATGTGCAAAAGCTTAGTAGATTTGCCTCTATGCAAAATTAAACATGTTTGTCAAAGCTAATGTCATTATTGACTTAACCATTGTAAACGGCAAAGCACCAAGCTGTGCATGATGATTCAAGATACAAATACAGTGAAGAAGCTCCAAAGCACCTCATATTGTGCCTTGAAGAAAGGTGATAATCCCCTAACACTCAAGCCAGGAAATGTGCTACCCCAGAAAATTGGTAAGGCTACACATATTAACACTTGCCAAAGAACCTTTCATTGAACTTTTTATTTGGCTTGTGGTAATACATGATATTTTCTTTGGCTTTTGCAATTCCTCCATCAGAGCTCTGGTTGGCACACTTTACAACTGTTTTGTTGTTTGTGGTTGCTACAGCTGTCGTTTTTGGGTAATGGGGTTGTTCTCAGGGAGATCAGAATGAGGAGATTGAGAGCAATGTTTTATGGTTATGAGACTAAATCTCTGCAGTGTCCCGCAAAGGCCCATGTGTTGAAAGCTGTGGGAACAAAGTTACTGTAAAGAAGTATAACTGTTAGGAGGTGGGGTCTAGTGGGAGGAAGTTAGATGATTGGTTGTATGCTCTTGAAAAGGAGACAGAGACTTCTGCCTCTTCCTCTTTCTCTGCTTCCTGGACACGGTGAGAAAAACAAATTTGCCCTAATATATGATTACCCACTCCCATGATGTCCTGCCTTGCCCCAGACTCAAAACAATGGATTGAAGCTTCTGAAACCTCCCTTCAAAACCAATGTTTTCTCTCACATGTGGAAGCTAGACCTAATTTATAAATTTCCTGGTAAATACTTCTGCACTATATGCAAGTGAATTAACCAAAATATGGCTTTCTTAGGCAAGAATTCAAACTATGTAATTCCTTAGAAAGGCTAACTCAACAGTCTGACAAAATGAATTCCAGTAAAGGTGGAGTATGGGGCCAAGGGGAGGAGGATAGAGGAATAAAGAGAGGAAGCAGGGATATCGTCATAAAATTTAGTGCGTATCTTAAAATTAAAACCAGTTGAGGGGAGGAGTAGGGTTGGGAGGAATGGGGAAGAATGGTGAAAGGGGTAACATCAATTAAGACGTATTGTATTCATAAGCTGATTTGTTAAATGCAAACTTCTTGGGTTTGTTTTTTTTGGGGGGAGGGATTTTTTGGTCAGTTGTGGGACTTGGAGTCTGGGTCTGTGCACTGTCCCTGAGCTATTCAGCTCAAGGTAAGTGTTCTATCACTTGAGCCATAGCACCACTTCCTATTTTCTGGTGGTTAATTAGAGATAAGAGCCTCATCAACTTTCCTGCCTGGGCTGGCTTTGCACTGCAATCCTTAGATCTCAGCCTCCTGAATAGCCAGGATTACAGGCATGAGGCACTAGTGCCCAGCTAGAGGATAACTTCTTTGTACAACTACTTAAAGATAATAAAAAAATATAAAAACATTCATTTTTATAAATTGTATAAGTATTTTGTCACAGAGATGTAAGGCTGTCTGATCCAGTGATTTAAAAGGGCCATGAGTGTTCTTGGGTCTGAAGATCCTAAAAGAACTGTTTCTTATTACTCATTGGCTACATGAATGAAACACAGGTGACATGATCTGCTAGAGAGAGAAAGCATGCATTAAATCAGAATTTATTTTTGTGGAAATTCACCTGGTTTTGGCTTTATCTTTCTAAGTAAATCCATAGCCTGATATCCATGCAGTTTCAAAACTTTACCTTCTATTTTATGAAGAGCCAAAAAATAAGCTACATAATTTGCCATTTCCCTTGCTCAAAGATGTCAAAACTTATCATCCCTTTTCTTTTTGGTGGAACAAATCAAAATGAACCTAAAATCAAGAGTGCCTACAAATATAAGCACTCAGCAAATAGGTGACTGATTAAAACAAATAGGAGATTCACAGAGAAACTATGAGCATAAAAAGAACAACCATGGTTTAAAACAATAGACTGCTTCTAGTTACGTAGTTGAATGCACCAATAAAATAAAAATATATGGAAAATTTAATGGAAAATAAAGATCTATATGATTACAGAGAGAGAAACAGTTGGAGAGAAATTGATGAGTGGGTAAGGGTAATGGAGAGAGATGAATGGAGCCAAGTATGTTATAGAAAGATTCTCCATAGGGCTTAGTGAGTTATGGCAATGAAAGTATTCCATGGGGAGAGATGAAGCATGTAGTCATTTTCTAGTTTGTCACTGGCTTGCTAGCAGGGAACCATTTTCATTGTTAAAAATTCTTTGAATGAGGTGTGCCTTTAACTGAAAGATCTGGAGGAAAATGGTAAGGCTGCTCTTTCAGAGCAGAATATCATGGTTGAGCAGGTTGCACAGCAGGGTCGAATGCCCGTATGCTAAAAAGAAGCAAAGGATGGCGAGAAGAGCTCCATGCATTAGCCTGGAAGAGGTGCATTGGAGGGGACAGAAGAGGATGCGCTGTGACAGCTAATATGAAGCTGCCTCTGGGGATAGCAGGGCTAACCACAGCCATGTCAACACTGAGTTCCTTATTGAGAGGAAAGACATTGGGAAGGACTTCAGTCAAATGAAAATGAAGACTATCAAAGTGTAGATCCACTAGGATATTAGAATAATCGTGATGTTCCATTTCTACCTCCCATCCCACATCATATTTAAACTTCTCTGCTTGAGTTTCTAACGTCCTTATGCAGGAGACCACAGAGAACTGCTTTAATTCCAGAAATAGCAAGGGGGTGCAAAGTTTCCTGTTAGGAATTAGGATTTGTTTTGATCCTCTGTCATCTCTAAGGAAGTACCCGAAGCAATCAGAGCTTGTTTAATCAAGTGCTTCCAAATTGGCAGTCACTGCAACCATGAGCTTGAGTTATCCTTAGAACAAATCCAGGCTCTTATTATCCAGTGGAGGAAACAAGGTACACAAGAGTTAAGTAACTCTCCCAGAACCACAAAGCTGGTAAGCAAGGAAGCCAGGAAGGCAAACACAGACAACTGTATTCCAAAGCTCAAGTGCATGACCGGCAAATTGCTAGTCCACATACACACACACATAAAAACAAAACAAAAAAAATCAAATAAGAGTACCAACATTGAAAACAACTTTGAAACATTTTGTTTTCCAAGACTCTCATTTTCATAGACAAATTGGATACATAGGTATAAATTGAGTTTTTTTTTAATATGCATACATGGGCACACATATGCATGCATGTACTGTGCCTAATAACACAGAGAGTTTGGCTCATTTGTTATTCATATTCAGTGTAATGAGAACACTAACCTAGTTCCTAGGTCCTAGAGAAATTATTTTTGCCTCATTTCCCTTGGCAAAGTTGAACACATCTTTTGAACACATAGTTGAACATCCTAGTTTGCTATCAGATTTGAAGTAACACAGCACTCACTTATAGATGCTTAAGATAGAAAAATAAATACTCAGTATGTGCATAATTTTGCCATTATGAATTAGACATTATATGTCTCTCGAAGTGCTAATAATTATTCTTTGTTTCCCCTGAAGCACGATACTGAGTTGCTATGTTTTTAAATTTGTGGAACTTGTTCTTTTGTGTTTGTTCTCTGAGCATTATGATGCTGTGTCTAAGAGCAGGTTCAATAAATAGGAATGACAATAGAATGAAGGAAGATTTGCAAGGCATAAAAGGAAGAAGAATGGGATTTGTGTTCACTGGCTATATGTATAAATAAAAATCTGAATGGAGAAGTATTACCTGAAGAAATAAGTTATAAAAAGACCCTTCATGAGAGAAAAAATATTGATAGGCATGTATTTTCTTTGTACAATTTGATAAAAGTCTTCTCATTTTGAGAGCAGTCTTCAGTGCTAAACAGCTGTTTGCTATTTACCAGTCCTCGATCCATCCTTGTTTTGGTAATTTGAGAACACAATGTGGTACCTTCATTCTTTTCTCCAATAAATTGCAGTGTTTGCTGCTCAACTTCTTTAACAAGAGTTCTTATCCTTTATACAAATGGACATCTGAGTGTAATAGGCACTTTAAGCCCCTGAAGATATCTTGGATTGAAGAAAGAGAGAGACTTACAAATGAGGCGATAAAAAATAAATTACACAACATTAAATTTACTAAGTAAGCAAGATAATGGAGTCTGAGAAACCAAAGGTGCTGAGTGAGCAAGCTTCCATCGCATTCAGAGCTGAGCTTTGATGCGACCTGCATGCTAATCTCACTGTGTATAAGATGCATTATTGACGTGACATTCATCACCACTATTACTTATTCACAATGTGATATGACATTCTTTTTTCATTACTAGCCTTTTCATTCCCAAAGCCTATCATTCAGCAGTGAAAATTTGTATCTTCTGTTATTTGTTAAGGGCAAACATGGCATACAAATTCAAATGCTTAAAATGGAATTTTATCTCAGGGAAAATTTGGTCTGCATTTGAGTGAGATTCTGTTAAGTATGACAGAGGGCTATCAGCTTAACTCTTCCATCTGAAGATGACAGGAAGAGATAGATGGTGCCTCAGAGAATAATGCATTGTGTGTGTGTGTGTGTGTGTGTGTGTGTGTGTGTGTGTGTGATGCAGTCTCAACAATATTAAAATAGTATAGAGGCAAGTTTGGAGTCCCTAGATGATTACATTCTCTTTTGCGTGTCCAGTCAAAATGGTTCTGAGAACAGATGTTAGTAATAAAGCCATACAGTATAGCTTTCATGTTTTAAGGAAAGCCAGAGGACTTGTAAATTATAAATAAGTAAAAACAGAGTTGAGATGGATAAAGGTTTGGGACTTCTGTTGATATGCTCCTGTCATTTCAGCAAAGGCAAACTTAGATCGAGTGCAGCTTCTTCCAGAGAGCTGATATCACTGCTAAGATAGTTCATTTTAAAACACTGCCCTTTCTTGGTAATCTTGCCATTCCCACAGTACTCTAATCATCATGGAGAATCTCATGCTTAAGAAGTGGGTCGTTATGACCCACTGCTTAAATATTTCAGCATATCTATAAAATTACCAGAGATTCTTCTCCATGGAGCATTTGTCTATTCTTTTAACTTATCTATTTATTGGTCTGTTCAATCATGTATTCCTCTAAGCATGTATTTATTGGTAATTATGTTTTGTATTTGAATCTGATCAAGGGTTTGCAATGTTGTTGTTTTTATGGTGGGATTGGATGTTTTGTATTTGAATCTGATCAAGGGTTTGCAATGTTGTTGTTTTTTATTGGGGGGGGTGGGCACTGGAATTTGAGCTCAGGCCCTTGAGATTGTAAGGCATTTTATCCTTAAATCACTCCATCAGGCAATGAAATATTTTTTAAGATAACTCCAGGCTAGTAACCTTTTCTAGGTCCACTGGACTAGGAAAAAATAATCTCATTCTTTGTTTCAGCAATTTCTAGAAATTTAGGACACTCTCAATGCAATAATGTCCCTTCTCTGCAGCCAACCTCTCACTTTTAAGAGTTTCAGTCTTAATCAGGGACTGGTGGTTTCCACTTCTGCCAAACTCTAGCACACATCTATTAAGTGGATTTATTTATTAACATATTTGTTTTTTCCTCCTCTTCCTCCTCCTCCTTTTTCCCTCTTCCTTTTCTTCCTCCTCCTCCTCCTACTTTCTTCTTTTCTTCTTCTTTTTCCTTGTACTCCTCCCTCCTCATCCTCCTTCTCCTTTTCCTCCTTTCTTTTCCTACACCTTCTCTTTATCTTCTCTCTTTTTAACATGCTAAATGTCAAGCCCAATTCTACACAAATGATAAGACAAGTATTATACCAGAGATCCACACCCTAGAACACAAGTGGATTTCTGGAAAGCTTCTTCACCTTGTCAATGCCCTCTGATGATTTCCCTTGATGTGGCCCTTACTAAAGGCCATTCTGAACCCTCTTTAGCCTACATTTACATAGCCTGGAAGGATAAGTGAGATAAGAGTTCCAAAGACAATTGTACATGCTCTTATCCTCTTCTGTGTTGGTAGTCTGCCATTGTTGTTCTTTGAATTTGTAGTTTTTGCTCCATAAACTGTAGGGGTAATCATATTTAGCATTTTGCTATGCTATGATAGTTCAATGCCTCTCAAAGCATGTGCCTGGAACAGTATCATGGAGAACATGAAAATACATTCTTTGCAGCCTCACTTTAGGCCCACTGAATCAGAACCTCTGATATGGGGCCAGGAATCTGTTTTTATGTTATGCACCTGACTCTGAAGTAGCTGGAAATCTGAGGACCATTATACAACTGCATTTCTATGTTGTCTCCCCATAACCCAATTCACAGCCTTTCCAAGTCATCAAACTGCCTAGATTGAGATGACTTAACACAGGACAGGACCTCCACAATGAAGGAAAATTCTGTTCTATGTTTTTCACTGCTATTGAAATTAAATGCTGTTATTTTCTAAGTTAGTATTAGCTTCTTGCTGTTGCTAGGTCCCATGTAGCACCCCATTCCTTACAAGTCCCCTTAATTCTACACATACACTGTATTAAAATCCCTGTAGTTCATTGTATTTGATGTTGGTATAATTTGTGAAGGAGAAGGGCAAAAAAAAACCATTTAAGTCGGGATACAGTCGGGATACAGTTGTGGACCCACTGCAACGAGATGTACAAGTCGTTACGTTGAAAAACAAACTTTACATTTTTGGGGGTGAGAGATGGGAAGGGATGGGAAGGGGAAACAAAGGAGGAGGCAACAATGCTTGATAAGAAATGTACTCATTACCTTGCCCATGTAATTGTGACCCCTCTGTATGGTATTTTCACAATAAAATTTTTTTTAAAATCCCTGTAGTTCAAACTTTCTATTGTCTGTCTTTGCTCAGAACTCTAATGGATTGACCATCCTGAGACTATATTTATTTCCACAAAGAACTATAAAAAATGATTCTTATTCCACAGAAGAAAATTACTAATAGTGGACTTTTAGTCTTGAGTTATTTGAGGGCAAAGAACTTCCCCGTACTGTTCTGAAGAAAGAGCTGAACTTACTGACAACATTTTGTTACCAGAACTATGTGAAAATGTCCCTTATACATTTCATACCTATTGGGTCTCACAGTAATAGTCATATGAACTTTTAATTATTTCAACTTTATTGAGAAATCAAAGCTCAGGAGATTGTGACTCACATGTGATTACAGAGGCAGAGGGTAGAAAACACTGAACTAGAACCATGCATCTGAAGACAAAATCAGCATCCTGTGAACCCCTTTTACAGGCCCTGGGGATTGCCCCTTCCCCCATATTGCACCACAACTTGGGACATAGGAATGTAGTTGTTGCTCAGACCAATCAGGAGGCAGAGGAAAAAGCACACTAAAGATAGTTGAAATGTGACTTGTACATCTGTGGATAAAGGGACAGTCCCTCGGCAGTGGCCTGAAAGACTGCCAGAGGGAAAGACAGGGGAAGAGAGAGAAAGAAAAATCAAGGTTATTTCTGTATCATAAAAAGGTGCTGTATCAAAAAAGCATGCTAGAATGTTGAGAGCAGACAAATAGGGAGCAAAACTAGGATGTATTACAAAGACATTTCAGTGAAAAGGTAGTTGGAGAGATAAATCTACAAATAGTATACTTTAACAAGTTGAAAGCAAATGCAATTAACCTAACTTGTCAAATATACTCATAAAGAGCTTCCCTGACTTCATTACCTTGGACTGATGATGTAGCCACTAGAATATCGATTGGCAGCCTGTCCAAGGAAATAATGACAGACAGCAGTGTAATTTTTGTCATGCTAACTAATCACATTTCTCTTGTGAGTACAAACTCCAACTTTCGAAATATTTACCAGGAATCTCCTGAGTCTAGTTCACTCTTTGTAGATGCTGTTAACAGTCCTTTCCTACTATATGTACCCAGATCCACCCATTTGTATCTGACAGGGAAAATGACCATGTGGTGGATGCTTCCTATAAGTACAAACTGAGTCTCATTTGCCAAATATGCTTATAAAAAGCTATTCCAAATTTGAATTTTTATGATTTGGTGTTCTTTGTATAGATTTAACCTAGTGACTATTTTTCATTAAGCATTTGGCATTTTCTGATTTCAGTGAGCAATGTTTGATCCAAATACTGGATCTAAAATCCAAACCATCCTAGAATCTGAAATTTTTTGAGTATTGATGTCGATGCTCCAAAGGTTTTAGATTTTAGAACCTTGAAGATAATTGTATTTTTTTCGATGAGGGATGCTATTCAACCTATAGAAAAGAAATAAGTATCTGTTGAATTAATGGAGATGTGATTTTTTTCAGATGTAAAGAGCAACCAGGGCAAAAGCCCTGAAGTTAGGAAGACTTTTGGTACTGGGTTCATGCCTGTTTCATGTACAGTAAGAAAGAGAAGTGGGAAGAGATAAAGTTGGGAAATAGAATCAATTCATGAACTTGAGGAGCTCTTAGACTCCTAGCTCCATGATTCTGACTTCATCTCAGCCTTGGACTCTGTGAAAGCAAAGGAAGGTGGATTGTACTTTCTCAGCTGGGAATCTTGTCCTGCTTTGGCAAGCTGTCGTAGGAGTGCTCACTTGGCAAGCACAGGCTCCCTTGATTTTTAAAATAGACAGCCTGTAGTCAGGAACTTCCAAATGGATTAAAATGGAACTGCCATTGAAATCAGGTTTGGCTGCCCCTCTCTCCGGTACTCAGAAAGAAAGAGCCCTCCTGGACCTGGCAGACAAACCCCAGTGACACTGTTTGGACTAGATATAGGAAGGGCTTGCCAGGTAGAGAGGAGATTTCAATAACTATGCAGCCAAATTAGTAATTAGAGTGCTTGGATACTGGGAACACACCATGAAAAGCCCTGTGACCTCTGGATAGTTGAAGTCATTGAGATTAATGAGCTCAGAAGCCAGCACTTCATTTTAGAAAATGCACATGCTTTATGATTAACTGTAGATGACCACAGTGCCCGGAGACTGATCAAACACTATTCATTGAAATCAGAAAACATTAAATGCTCAATAGGCTTTTTTTTTTGCCAGTTCAGCACTGGAACAGTTCAAAAGAAAGAAAGGAAGAAAGAAAATAAAAGGAAAGGTGGTGGTTGTCCTCAAATGGCCTAAGTCAGCAGACATATAGTTGAATACATAATCATATTGTCCTGGATGGGATTTTGTTTGAATCCAAGGCCATCATACCAAGTATCTACAATTTCCTCTCTCAGAGATTAGGTGTTAGTGGTTCCAGGAGGATTCACAAAGATAATGCTTTAGGTAAACGGACCATACCTGGTCATGAGAATAATGGTGATCTCAGCCAAAGCGGCAGCAATGCACTTCCTCTGTGGCTTGTTTTAATTGAAACTGATGGAGCCGTGGAGCTGACTAGGTTTTGAATAAATCATCATGGGTAATACTCTTTCAAGGGTAATCACAACATTAATATACCAAGCAGGAAGGGAAATAATTAAAATTTAGCACATTGCAGTGCTGAAGTTTCCCAAATTAGTTCAAAACAACTTTGCTCTGTATAAATGAGCAATCATGTCAATCCATAGAAATGTACATTCATACTTTATTACATCATCAACTACAAACAATTTCCACCCTCCTTCCTACATTGTAATATACTTGCGGTTAAATCCTTTATTTTCTTCTTGAGTAGTACTAGGGTTTGTTTTGTTTTGTTTTTGCCAAAAAAATAAACCTGATTTACCTATTCCTAGCTAAATATATGGCACAAAGCCATGCACATTAGAAGTGAGTGCTATAAATCTGTGGATGTTAGAGAGAAAGATTGTTCCCATATGACCTTTAGGAAGATAACTTCAGCCCAGAGAATGAACATGGATATGTACAAGGGAGAGAAATCTGTAAAACTGATCATCTCATTTCAATATATCCATACCAAAGGTAATAAAATACCTAGGCTGGTCCTAGGCAGAGCCACCAGAGGAAGATATTCAGTGGCATTAAACCGCTCACTCACCCAGAAGAAAGATTTTTAATGTTTGGTACCTTACAAAAAATAATAAGCAAAAGAGCTCCCTGAGTAATAGATAATTTCACATGCAGACAGTTTGAAGACAGCAATATTTTTCAGAGAACTGTATGCCAATGTCAGGAGACTGAAAGACCTTGAGGTAGCACAAAAATAGCAATTCTGGTGCATTTTATCCCTAAGACATTAAGAAGGGGCTCCTACAATGCTCAACATCCTCAGTAAACAGACCAGGCAGGCCATCTTTCCTCCAAATTGTAGAATAGAACCTTCCTTCCCTCTTTCCCTCTTTCCTTCTTTCTTTCTTTCTTTCTTTCTTTCTTTCTTTCTTTCTTTCCTTCCTTCCTTCCTCCCTCCCTCCTTCTCTTTTTTCCTTCCTTCATTTCTCCCTGCCTGCCTCCCTCCCAGCCTCCTGCCTTCCTTCCCTCCCTCCCTCCCTTCCTTCCTTCCTTCCTCCCTTCCTTCCTTCCTTCCTTCCTTCCTTCCTACCTTCCTCTCTCTCTCTCTCTTTCTTTCTTTCTTTCTTCCTTCCTTCCTTCCTTCCTTCCTTCCTTTCTTTCTTCATTTCTTTTCTTTCTTTCATTCAATGGTACTGGGAATTTAACTTAAGCTCTTTCATTTACTAGGCAAACATTCTACCACTTGAACCATGTTTATAGGATTCATTTTTTAACTTGTTTTCTTTTATTCTTCCTTTCTTTTTGGTAGTTTTTGTGCTTTTTGCCCAGGTCAGCCTTGCACAGTGATCCTCTTCCCTTCACCTCTCAAATTATTGGAATAATAGGCATGTACCACCATATCCAGCCCTAAGATATGTTTATAGTGTCTCCAAATCCATTTTTGTAGCATTTCTTTCTTCCTGAATATCATACATTCAATGGAATTAGGAATCTTCCAGTGTCTCAAGAGAAAGGAGATGAAAAATCCTCCTTCCCAGTAAGAATAACTAGAAAAGGTGATTCTATCTGGATTTAACCTGATTGAACCAAGGGATCCAAAAGAGTAATGTCTATGAGAGTATTTTAGATACTTGGGTATCAAATACTCGGGAGCTGGTAGTAATGAGAGGCAACACTGCACCCACTCCAGTGCTCCTCTTTTGTTACTTTGTTCATCCAGATTCCCAGATTGATTTGTGTAAAGCTGACACTGTAAGTGGATTTGTGTGTGTGTGTGTGTGTGTGTGTGTGTGTGTGTGTGTGATGTGATGTGATCTTGGGGCTTGAGCTTAAGGTCTGATGCAGTCCTTGTGGTTTTTTGTTGTTGTTTGTTTTTTTACTCAAAGCTAGTATTCTACCACTTGAGCCATACCTCCACTTCTAGTTTTTTGGGGAGAGTTTAGTAGAGATAAGAGTCCCACAGACTTTCCTGCTTGGGCTAATTTTGAACCATGAACCTCAAATCTAAGCCTCCTAAGTAGAGAAGAGTACAGTTGTGAGGCACTGGCACCCATCCTGTGAATGCATTTCTTTTGAAGCACCTGCAAACACATCCTGCATTGGGACCCTCTCTAGTAGGTTTGCTCACTCTAAAGAGATGGGATACATGAGAATAAATGTAGGGTAAAGAAGGCTTCAACTGAACTCTGGAGTATCACCTGACCAAAGAGCTTCTAGCAAATCATGACTTTGGAAACTGCTCTATTTGGAAAATAATGATTTCATCATGTATCTTTTTAAAATAAATCTTATTCTTTTGCCTTCTAAGTAAATCTCTTTCAATTAGTATCAGAGACTCAGATGTAACAAGCTCCATTAAAATTTTGAAGACAATCAAATTGTCTATGGGATAAAGAGGGCAAAATGTAAGATGGGAGACAGAGAAGAAGAGAGTAAAAGAAGTTTGAAAAGAAAAAGAAGAAAGAAGCAGAAAAGAGGTAGGATGAAGAGGAAGAAGAAAAGAAGATCCATTACAGGACATGAGGAATTGGAGATCTCACTAAGCACCATTATCATGAAGATTTTCCCCATCACCCTTAGACACTTATGTGTTCCCACCCTCTCTCCACTCTTGTGGTAGTATTTCTTGTCACCCTCACTAATACATACTGATATACATGCTAATATTAACAATACTGATATTGAAGAGCCTATAAGATTCCTAAAACCTTCACATTTATTTCCAAAGGCAACCACTTTGGCTTGTAACCAATAATCTACTTTCTCCATGTGGAACTATATGATGTGCCCTAGCTATAAATTACTGTGATGATGCAGCAAGAAACATTTTGCTCCCAGGTTTTATTTTGGTTTTGATCATGTTGAATTTTGATAACTTTGTCATCAAGGATAATTAAGAAAATAATGTAATTACGGAGTACATAGCACAGGTGAAACATAATTACTTGGACTCCCAGGAAATGAGCCCTTATGAGCAAAGCATCAACTAAAAAGAAGATTAGGAAGCCATGTGCCAACCTCCTCTGATTTAGGGGTGCTACCATCTGTGCAGGCAGACAGACATCCAGGAAGCTAAATTTAAGAATAAGGGGGGAAGCAACCCAAGAATATATTTGAGCCTTGAGTCGCCTAGGTAATTCTATAAATGATTAAAGTTGATGGGCCTTTGGAGGAAACATAAAAATGAAAACCTCAATATTATCATTTTCTCCTGCCAACTGACCTGCCCATGCTCACAAGAAGGCCGGGCTCATGATGAAGTAATAATGAGGGAGGAAAGGTTATAAGGCCATTGATACCAACCACACACAGGAGCAGGAGGGACATGGCACAATGGAAGGCTAAACTGAAGTCTTCAATGAGGTAAGTGAATTAAACTGTTCATTCCAGATCAACTTTGGTCTGAGCTGGGAGTAGTCTCTAATCTAGACCTGAAGTAATATCACAAATAATTCTGGAGTTTTTCTTCCCTTAAGAAATTGTTTCAGAACCTTACAGAAGGCAAGTGGACAAAGTAGGGAGGGATGGGATGCTTAGAGGCGATTAACATTTGTGCTCAATTTTAAGTAGAAATTTGTTGCAAATAGAAAATATACAAGGGATATGGGGAAAATAAAAACAGAGTGACAGGAATCTTTGGAGCATGCATTGAAGGATGCAAATCAGGTTTCTCTTGGGTTTTGATCTTAGTTTCATCTTGAAAGGAAAATGCCTTTCCATCTGACTTGTTTATAATTTTAAAACTTATTTTGCAAATATTTTATAATTATTTCATAATATTTAAAACAGTATATAATGAGGGAGCTGTGCCTCTTGCTAGCAAAAATAATTAATAATACTTGGCATTTAATGGCACTTTTCATCATTAAATCTCTTTGTAGACTTTAATTAAGGGAAAGATACTTCATCTTTTTAACATTGCTGTTATGCTGGTGTCATTGCATTTCATGAATATCAGTGGTGATGAGAAGGGACATAGGTAGAGTCCAAACTAAGAATCTGTCAATTGTTTGCTTGATTAACTAAAATAAAAAGCCTTTGTGTGCTTTCTATTGTACTATGCTTCTTGGGTTAGGTTTGTAAATAACTTTTATTCATGGCTCTAGCTTCAACTCTGATTTGTATTACAGCTGTGATATTGTGTTTAAAAACCAAATATCTTTTAAAGTACTTTGAATTATTCAAATGTAAAATCTTCATGAATAAAGATACCAAAAGCACTGATATTTATGAGGAGGAAGAGTATAGTTGATTAAGTCAGATTGAGGGTACCTCCGTTTTCCCTTCCAGAATGCTGAGGATTCTGTGGACATTCCCTTGCTCACTCACTTTTAATAATAAAGTTTTATTCCCATCCAGGGTCAAACATACCCTTATTTCAATGGCCTTCTTGTTCCAGAATTTTCTTTCCAATTATTTCACGTCTGGATTTATTAAGGTAATCTTTATATCTCTTCAAATCTGTATATGTACACATGTGTATTAGTGTGTATTTACCTTGCCAGTGCCTCAACACTTCTTCAAGAAGGACTGCATTTCCAGAACATAAAGGAGTTTCCACAAATCAGATCAAGATGAGTGTTTCAGACTAGAACCTAGGAAGGATAAACTATGATTTCAGTTCAAGATGACTTTGTCTTTGTTTCATAGCCCAATCAGTTGATGATCAAAAGATCAATTGGATAAAGATGTTGGGTGCAAATGAAGCTTTCCACTGTTTTCCTTTGTATCTCCCAGAGATATATTCAAATTTTGGTACACTGGCAGTCTACACAAAGTGAGGCATCTGCCCTGTGAGTGAGTCTGAGAGTAGTGAGTTTGCTACCTTTCCTATCCACAACCATGTTGACAGCTAGGAAAATTCCCTACCACTGTAGAATAAATAATTTTGCAATGTAATTGGTTGAGCCACATCCAGTTCAGTGGCCAGCCTCAAAAGATATACAATGCCAACAATGAGTAAAACTCCATTTGTCACAAGTTATATGACTAGATACTTGAATTTTCTTTTTTTTTATTGTGAAAATACTGTACAGAGGGGTTATAATTACATGGACAAGATAATGAGCACATTTCTTATCAAACGTTGTAGCCTCCTCCTTTGTTTCCCCTTCCCATCACTTCCCATCCTCCCTCCATCCCCCCTACTCAATCCTCCCCACAACCCCCCCCCCACCAAAGTTGTAAAGTTCGTTTTCGACATAATGACTTGTACATCTCATTGTTGCAATGGGTCCACCTGTATCCCTATTTAAACAATTTATTTTTCCCCTTCCCATCCACAAATTATACTGACATCAAATATAGTGAAAGCAGGGGTTATACTGTGGGGGAGAGATATACAAATCAACAAAGAAATAATCTTATAAATGTGTTAGAAAAAATCGCATGAAATAAAAAAAACATTTTAATACATATCTTAGGGCTCATTTCCCTAACATCATCTTATCTGATCTTTTCTGCTTGACTCAGACATATACTAGATATTGCAAATAAGGGAAACCATGGGACCTATGTTTCTTTGGGCCTGGCTTACTTCAATTAATATAATTTTCTCCAAGACTTTCCATTTTCTAACAAATGGGCAATGTCATTCTTCTGATGGAGGCATAGAATTCCACATTTTCTTGATCCATTCATCTACTGAGGGGCATCTAGGTTGGTTCCATATCTTAGCTACAGTAAATAGTGATGCAATAAACATAGTTGTGCTGGTAGCTTTAGTGTGGTCTTGTTTGTAAACATTTGGGTAAATGCCCAAAAGTAGGATTGCTGGGTCATTGGGGAGCTCTATGTGGAGTCTTTTGAGGAATTTTGATACTGCTTTCCAAAGTGGTTGAACAAGTTTACACTCCCACCAACAATGCAGTAAGGTTCCCATCTGTCCACATCCCCTCCAGCATCTGTTGTTATTAGATTTCTTGTTTCTAGCCCTTCTGACTTGGGTGAGGTGGTATCTCAATGATGTTTTGATTTGCATTTCTTTTATGGTTAGAGAGGTTGAGCATTTCTTCATATGTCTATTGGCCATTCTTATTTCCTCTTCAGAGAAGTTTCTCTTTAAGTCTTTAGCCCACTTGTTTATTGGGCAGTTGTTTCCTTGAGGATTTGTTGTTGGGAGATTTAATTTTTTGAGTTCCAGGTATATTTTAGATATGAGACCCTTTCCATTGTATGGCTAGTGAAGATCTTCTCCCAATCAGTGGGCTTGCTATTGATCTTGCTAGCTATGTCCTTTGCCATGCAGAAGCTCTGCAGCTTAATGCAATCCCATTTGTTCAACTTTTCTTTGATTTGTTGTGTTTCTTGGTCTCCACCTGAGGACCAATGGAATAGAATTGAAAACCCAGAAATTAACCCACAGACCTATAGCCACCTAATCTTTGATACGGGAGCTTAAAACATAGAATGGGGAAACAAAGGAGGAAGCTACAATGCTTGGTAAGAAATGTACTCATTATCTTACCCATGTAATTGTAACCTCCCTGTACAGTATTTTCACAATTAAAAAAATAAAATTAAAATAAATAGAATGGAAGAAATACAGCCTTTTCATTAATGGTGCTGGCAAAATTGGTTAAATACCTGTAGAAAACTAAAGTTAGATCCTTATATAATCATCCTGCAAGAGAGTCAACACCAAATGGATCAAAGACCTCAAAGTAGACACTCTGAAAACATTACAGGAAGTAATAGGAGAAACCCTAGGTCTCCTAGGCACAGGATGAAAAAAAATAATTTTATTGTCAAGGTGATGTACAGAGGGGTTACATACATAAAGTAGTGAGTACATTTCTTGTCAAACTTGTTACCCTCTCCCTCATTTTTCTCCCACTTTCTTGCCCCTCTACTCTCCCCCCCAAAACTGTACAATAGCAGGGTAAAAAATTAACTCTCAAAAATCAATGGCTTTTCTGTATGCCAATAATGAGCAGAACAAAGCTGAAATCAAGAAAGCAACTCCTTTTGTAATAACTCCTCCCCAAATAAAATACCTAGGAATTAACTTAACCAAAGAAATGAAGGATCTCTATGATGGAAACTTTAAAAACTTGAAAAAGGAAATTAAAACAGAACTAAAGTAATGAAAAACCCTCCCATATTCCTGGATTGGGAGGATTAACATCATGAAAATGGCAACACTGCCAACACTTATCTCCAAATTCAATGCAATACCCATCAATAAACCATCATCATTCTTTAATGAAATAGAGGAAGCAATCCAAAAGTTTATATGGAATAATAAAAGACCCTTAACAGCAAAAACAATCCTTAGCAGAAAGAACAGTGCTGGAGGAATGTCAGTACCAAATTTCAAACTCTATTACAAAGCTATAGTAATAAAAAACATTTAGAAACTCTTGTGAAGGATTTCAGATAGAGTGGATAAATGCATATACATAGACATGTACTTAAGTTTATTTGGAACTCAATGTTCATTCTATTTAAATTGAACTGTGCATCCTAACAAGTCTTACTTTTATAGCAATACTTTGCATATGAAGTAGCAGCATAGCTACTCATCTTTCAGTAACTATTTAATAACAAGTTGACCAAATGTCTGCAGAGATGCAAGGGAAATACAACCTCTTATATGGTTAACATTTGTGGCTGGCCTTCTATCTTCCAGGACTATGAAGGGTGGGTCTTTGGTCTCTAGTAGATTATAAACATATGAATAAGACAAAACATATGCCTAAGAAACTCTAGGAAAGAGTATATTGAGTCACATGTGAGATTATGTGATTCAGATTTAATATAAGAGGATATGAACTGAGTGAGAACAACACAGTTAGAACATCGCTGGGGGTGTGACAGGTGTTTAGAAATCAGTTGTGATTTAACTTCTGCCTCTGCCACTTCATTTGAACCTTAGGTAGGGTATAAATCATCTCTCGACCTCACTTTTCTTTATCTGTAAGGCTGTTACATCTATTCTATTGACTTGCCAATTTTCCACCATCCCAGATTTTCTCCATTCAGTGTTGACATCAGATAGAGTAGCTAAGGCAATATGAATACATATACAATTAATTTGTTTACAAAGTTACCACCAAATCAGTAGAAAAAGAACATCCTCTTCCCCCCTGAAGTTCTTACGCACTCAAGCTCAGCCCCACACCTACACACAAAGTTCAGTTACCACTTTTAAGAGCTGCTACTTCATCTACCATTCACACCCCTACCAAACACCTCTATTGACCTCCGCGTGGGAAAACAGATATGACTGCTTGTTACTCCCATTGATTACTATATATTTTTTAACTAGAAGTGTGAAATTATAACCATGATACAATGCCAATGATGTGAATACTTGGAATTTGATTGCTAGAAGGAAGAAGAAATCAGTGCAAAGTTTTAAATTCAAATGGAATCTTTTCCAGGGGAGACAGTAGAGGTTGGAATCTGAGAGTATGGGCAACAGTGGTAGTCTGACATGCAGGTTGCCATTGGATCATGAAAGCTGAATTAGGAAGCATAGATCTTTGTTTCTAAGGCAATGAAAAGACATGGTAGCTTTAAAGCGAATATCAACAACATGATTCATGATTCAGTGTGCAACTTTACTTTTGGAACAAGTATAAACACATGGACCAGCTTGGAAGCATTGCCATCTTTAACTGAGATGATGATTAGTCCGTGGTTATAGCGATGGGCCTCAGATATATTAAGTGCAAATAGTAAAGCCAGTGTGACTGGGAGAGTGCTAAGTGAAGGGTGATGGGAAGGCGCAGTGCAAGAGTTTAGCAGGACTCACTTGAAAGAGGCCAAGCTAGGAAATTCATAGTCTAATTTGGGGGGAGGGGAGCATCATTGTCAACTGGGATGTTTAGGACAAGAGAAAAGAGACAAACTGAACGTAGATGATTCATTTTTAACAGTCTTAGGACTGAATAGACATTGGGAAGTGAAATGCACATCTTTGGGTTTAGACCGGATTTGATCATAACAGTGGCTGTTCTGTATGATTGACCAGATGCATATGATGCATTTTTCTAACAAAATATAGCAAATGGTTGGGACTGGCAGGTGGCTCGGTGGTAGAGTGCTTGCCTTGCATTCATGAGGCCCTGGGTTCCATTCCTTAGCACCACATAAGCAGAAAAAGCTGGAAGTGGCCGTGTGGTAC
The DNA here is from genome assembly GCF_000151885.1 of Dipodomys ordii. Classification (NCBI taxonomy): domain Eukaryota; kingdom Metazoa; phylum Chordata; class Mammalia; order Rodentia; family Heteromyidae; genus Dipodomys; species Dipodomys ordii. The sequence goes on along the minus strand of NW_012267356.1, from coordinate 5,205,557 downwards.
AAGTGGTAGAGTGCTAATCTTGTGCTGAAGAGGTGAGGGACAGTGCCCAGAGTTCAGGCCCCATGGCCAACAAAAAAACAAAAACAAATGGCATTTATTGTTACTTTTACTATTAACATTATTACTCATAGAACTATCTTCCTCCACAGGAAATCTCACCAAAAGACAACTTCATCTTCTTCTCTACCATCCCATCACTATGGACATCAACAACTTATAATGCATTTTTTTCAGAGTATGTCTGGTTTACATCATTCTCTTATGCACAGGCAACCAATTATTTTGCGAATGGACAGAAAGTGAAGCATAGGGAATGAAATTTACAAAGTCACACTGTCTCTCTGTGTGTGTGTGTGTGTGTGTGTGTCTATGTGTGTGGATGGGCGGGGAGGGTTTGTGTATGTGGTGTATCTGTGTGTGCCTGTTGCTCCTGGGACTTGAACTCAGGGCCTGGGGGATGTCATTGAGCTGAAGACTAGTACTTTGCCACTTGAACCACAGCTCCACTTTCAACTTTTTGATGTTAATTTGCAATAAGAGTCTCATGTACTTTTCTGTCTGGGCTGGATTTGAACCATGATCCTCCAATCTCAGACTCCTTAGTAGCTGGGATTATAAGCCACCAGTGCCCAGCTTCTGACTTTATTTTGAAGGAAGATTAAAGATTTCTCAGAGATGAATTACATTCTTCCATCATTTGTTAAGCCAATCTTAATAAGAATTCAAATATTTGTGAAAGGCAGGCCATTTCATCTGTATAATGAGCTTTATCTCACATAAAATCACAAAGAAATGGATGCTGGTAGCACATGCTTGTAAGCAGCCAGTGTTCAACTTTACTTTTGGAACCACACAGACCAGCTTGGAAGCATTGCCATCTTTAGCTAGAGATGGTGATTTTTAGTCTATGGCAATGGGCCTCAGATATATTAAATGCAAATCTCTAACAGTCATGATACATTTAAAGAATAGTAAAGCCAGTGTGACTGGGAAAGTGTTAAGTGAAGGGTAGTGGGAAGGTGAGGTGCAAGAGCTTGAAAGAGCCCAAACTAATAAATTCATAATCAAACTTGGGATGGGTGTATCCTATCGTCGTTAACCTGGATGTTTGGGACAAGGGGATAGAAATAAACTGAAGATGATTCAAAGCAGGAAAGTCCTTGAGACTCTTACCTCCAATAACCCATGAGGGGGAAACAAGTCAGAAGTAGAGGTGTGACTCAAGTGAAAAAATTCCAGACAAGAAAAAAATTGAAGGATAGTGCCCAGGCCCTGATTTCAAACTCCAGTAATCACACACACACACACACACACACACACACACACACACACACACACACCACAAATGCGAGTGACTTTTGAAAGAAATTAGGGGTGAAAGAGGAGAACTTGGAATTTCCCACCTCTTTCTACATCTGCCCCTAAATCTGACCCGCCCCCTCTCCCATCTTTTTATATCAAACAGTAGCCCTCTTGGCACATGCATAGCTGACAGAGAAACAGCAACTGAGAAAATAATTGCCACACACAGCACATAACTTTCACTTGTCCTGAGATATAAATGCAGCAGGACACCTTCTGTGAGTAGGCTGAAGGGAAGCAATTATTTAGATCCACATTTTTTATCAACATCCCTGAAGCAGAAAGCAAAATGAATAACCAGTAAATGGATGTCACTTTCTGACAATGCGCCTCTAAAAATAAAAGCAGAATCAGACAGAAATCTATCTTGAGGTTGGCCTTGGATTGTTTGTCTGGACAGCGTGTAGACAGATGTGATTAGAGTTGGCCATCCCAACGAAGAGCCAGGAAGGAAGGATACATTGAGGACAGTTTGTCTCAAATTTCTAAAGCCCAGTGGCTCTTCAAAATATTGGGGTGCCCTCTCTGTGGGATGAGTTTTAAGAATGATCTGGATGCTTCTGGAATCTCAGGTATTTGTATGGTAAACATAAGCTAATCATTCATCTGACCCACATGGAGCTAATTTATCTTTATTTTCCAGCCCTAGGACTTGAACTAAGGGGCAGGGTCTGGGCACTATCCCTGAGCTTGTTTTGTTTAAGGCTAGTGCTCTACAACTTAAGTCACAGCTTTTTCTGAGTATTTTGTTGGAGATGAGTCTCACAGACTTTCTTGTCCAGGCTGGCTTGAAACTGTGATCCTCAGTCTCCTAAGTAGCTAGAATTACATGCCTGAGCCACTAGCACCTGGCTCAATTTATCTTTTTTTTTTTTTTTTGTAAAAATACCATACAGAGAGGTTCCAATTACATGGGCAAGGTAATGAGTACATTTCTTATCAAGCATTGTTGACTCCTCCTTGTCAGTCATGGGGCCTGAACTCTGGGCCTCTTCAGCTCAAGACTAGGGCTCTACCATTTGAGCCACAGCACCTCTTCCAGCTTTTTCTGCTTATGTGTGCTGAGGAATCGAACTCAGGGCCTCATGCACACAAGGCAAGCAGTCTACCACTAAGCCATCTTCCCAGCCCTCAATTTATCATTTTTAATTGACAAGAAAACTCTGAATGTAGTCAAAGCCAAATGTAAGAAGGACTCACAGTCATTGAAAATGATACTAGGGAAAGTCTATTTTCCCAAAAGGGCATTTTGCTCTTAAGGAAGCGCAATGAGGCAGACATATTTCAGAATAATGTGTGTTCTTTACGCAAATATGCCTTGTTTCCCACATTACCTGTGCTTCATGTGAAGTGACATTTCGTCTGGTAATTGCACATTTTCTCTCAGCAGCAGAGGAAATGATTTGTGTTAGCGGTCCATGATTGTCAACCCATAAAGTAGTACTTCTCAGGAAGCTTCATCTATGACCCTGGAACCCAAAGACATTGCCTGAGGTCATGTGTTTTCCCTCTTCAGACAATAATATCCCAGACATAGGGTTCCACAGGAAAAATAGCATCTGTGAAATTTCAAATGTTACAAAGCATAAATAACCTAACCTTTAAAACTGGAGTAGCAAGTAACCATCAGCCAAAGGAAATAGTTTTGAAAATAGCCCCAGGCTGCCAACCAGCCATTGCTGCACAAGGATGCTCTGCACACGGAAGTAACAATAGGTTGACAAAGAGGCAGGGGTAATTTGCATATGTCATACACATGATCTAATATATACATATTCCAGCAGAAACAAAACTGTAGGGTTGAATGCAGCAAGACAAGGTGGCATAAAAGCAGAGAGATGACATTAAGAAATCATTGTTCCAATCTCTGTTTTTAATTAAGGAAAAAGTTCTTCATATTAAAGTGTTATCTTGGGTCAAGCCTTTGTCCATAGAGCTAACTACGCCAATCCTCTTAATTGTAATAGCACTTATTTGGTACAATAAAACCTTCAGAATGCCTGCTTATGCATTGCTCAGTGAAGAGGATGTATTATGTATGCTTCAGTGTATTGAACTGGAGGCTTATTTAAAGCTATAAATAGTTTCATGCTCAGATTATCATTATTTTAAAGAAAGACAAAAAAAAGAGACCAACTAGATGCTTCGCTTTCAACCTCCTCTGGGGATCCTCTCCCAAAATTCTGTGAACACACAACTCTGTTTTGAGTTTCAAAAAACTTTACCCCAGGATTTTCTTTCATAGAAAGATGAGATCTATGGCAATATAAGGTACCAGTAGCCTAACAAAAGAAAGAGGCCAAAACAGTCAGGACAAGATTATCTCTGGCTAAGGATGGTCACTATTTAGCTTTCTATTCGGGACTTGTGGACATGAGATGAAATCACACAATTACAGAACCTCATAGCTTTATAAAATGCCTACAAGGCCTGGCACAGGGTAGATAAAAGCAAAGAACAAGTAGCTTCTACGAGTATTTGTTTCTTCCTGGGCTCTAACACATGAACTATGACTCAATGAAAGTCACTTAAGAACTAGGTAGGAGGGGCCTGACCTTCCGGTCCCTATAAACCTATGAAGAGAGGGGAGAGGAAGCTGCTGTATTTTTGATAACTCAAATTGTGTAATTCTCAGCTATGAGTTTGCTCTTTCCTCTCATTTAATAGCAATGATCCTTGTCAAATACACACAGAAAAAGACAGATAAGTACACTAAAGCTAACCCACTCAGATCAGGACCCAGAGGAATTCCTAATCATGTAATCCATCTGTCTGCCCTTAAGGAAGGACTGTGGGATGTCACCTGCATTGTTTTCTTAAACCGGTTCCTGGATGTGCCCTTGACTTTTCTTCTGTGGTCTTACTGTTCTGCCTGATAAGACCTCATTGTGTACCAAGTCCAGTAATGTGCTAGTGAAGGTAACCCATTTCCCTGTTGGCTCTGAATGAACGATTTCTCTGTGAAGTCCCTTGTTAATGTATTTGTATTAAACCATCAAGATCTTGAAGAACCGGTTTCCAAAAAGAATATATATTCTGAGTCATTTCCTGGATATTTTGGCGGGTGTCATAAGAGCAAACAGAGGGAACTGTGTGTTGAACAGAGTGTCTTTGACCTGCTCAACTTCTTAGATTAAATGGAGGGAGGTGCCAGACATAAATCACCTGACATCTACATGCCTTCTGCTTAGCACAAGTGGGAATGTCTTAATAACCCTGACCTTCCAGATACTAAATTTAAATGACTGGACTAAGGTCACTTTCAAAAGTGAATGCTCAGATCCACATGGATTTTTTGTTGTTGTTGTTTGACTGTGTACCTTATTACTAGAAGTTTGGTACTAGAAGTTTGGGTTAAGCCAGGGTCACAGTTGCAGATCTGCAGGGGGCAGATGGGAGCCAGCTGCCAAGTGAGAGAGAGTCAGCCTGTTGGCCAGTGGGAGTTGTGAATGGGAAGCAAACAACCCTGACAAAAATAGATTCTATTTCTAGACACATGGTCAGACTCATTCAGGGAGGTGCTAGCACACTTCACTTCATATAACTCAGGCCACCAGGATGAGACTAAAACTGTTCAGAAAAGGTCCAGGCTCTTCTAAGAAATCCAAGGAGCATCATCTCTACATGCGTCACCACTGCTATGATTAGGACAATATACTGAGTAGAAAGGCTACTCCATCAACTAGGTCTGAATAGTGTGATAGGGCTTTGTCATAGGGCATGATAGAAGATTAACATCAGTGTCTTGTCACATAAAGGTAAATCCAAGAGACATATAAAAACTATAGTACCTTTGCTTGGAGCCCTTCTGTCTGTCAGGAGGTCCCTAAAGTTCATACACTAGCGAGCTAGGCATCCCCTTGTACCTGTTCTCTGCAGTTCTGCTTTCTATGTCACAGCAAAATGTCCAAGAAAATTCATTATGCCTCTTCCCTTTGCTTCTTCAGCCGAATCATAGCCTTCAGATTCTATGTCTAGTTTTCAACGGAGTGAGATACAACTGTCTGAGACCTACCTTCCTTACATATTTGCCTATTGCTCAAGTCAAAACTATGATTGCTTGTAGACAGCAAGTTATTGTCTTAGTCTGATTGATGTGCTACAAAGAATGCCAGTAATTGGTTAACTGATAAAGAAGAAGAAAACCATTTGTCTCACACTTCTAGAGGCTGGGACATACAAGATAGAAATGTTGCTTGCATCTGATGAGGACCTTCTTATCGAATCATTCAGTGGTAGAAGATAGAAGGGCAAAAGGGAATGTGAGAGAAGCAAGAGAGCTAGTCTTTGGGGCTTTTTTCTACATTAAAAACCCCCAAACACTCCCACAAGCACAATATCAACATTAACCAACTTATGAGGGTATGTATTCTCTGTCTAAATATTTCTTACAAGAACCACCTCTTAGCCAGGTGTGGTGGTCATATATGTAATTCCAGCACTCAGGGGCCTGAGACACAAGGAATGGGAGTTTAATGCCAGTCTTGGATAAAAGTAGAGCCTACCTCAAAACCAACACAGAAATGAAGCAACCTGCCTCTTCGCAACATTGCTTCGGAGACCAAGTATGCAACACATGCGCTTTAGAGCAATATACAAAGCATAGTTTTCTATCTTTATTACAGTGATGAACCTAGACTTGGGGTATGGAAAAGTCCAAAGCAAATCTTTTTTTAAAAATCTGATAATGCAAAACTTCTTTTCCATTATGTTTTCTAAGTTTTTTCCTGTTAAGTTTTTTCCAGGGAAATAATGTTGGAGAAAATCAATTTAACCTTTTGATTAACTCTGTTCACCCACAATGCCAGATCCTGGTGAACATCCTTGGGTAAGCCAAGGCCAGGACAAGGGATGTGCACCCAGGTATACACATATGCTAGAGTACAATGAATCTTGGATAATGAGGCACTGAACAGTCTAGGCCCATAAGTACCTGAAAAGAATAGAGCCCACATTAATCACACTAGTGAAAGGCAAGTGCTTTCCTTCCTTCCTTTCTTCTTTCCTTCCTTCCTTCCTTCCTTTCTTTCTTTCTTTCCTTCTTTTTGTTTTTTGTGTGTATGTGTTGTGTGTGTGTCTTTTGTTGGTGCTACTGGACTATGAAATTAGGGCTTTGAACTTGCTAAACTAGTAAAATATGATTAAGTTACACCTCTAGCCTTAAGTTTCACTGCTTATTTTAGAATAGGGTCTCCATTTTTGGCTGGATGCATATCTGAGCCATCATCTGCCACTTTCATATTTCTAATCATCAATAAAATGACAGGTACACCCCACTGCATCCAGCTTGCCTTGGTGGACAAAAAGTTTATCTGATGTTTTCTGCCTGGGTTGACCTGCCAATCTCAGCCTTGAATATAGCTTAAGGCCCATACCACTTTGCTCATCTATAGCTTGAAATAGGGGTCTCACAAACGTATGTGCCTGTGCTGGCTTGGAACAGTGAACCGCCTATTTTCAACCTTCTAATTAAAGGTGAGAGCCACGGTTGCCTGGTTCAAATACAGTTTTATTGTGATTTCCAGTGTGGGTCATTTATCTCAACCACTGGAAATCGGTGTGTACAAAATGGGAGAGCACCCAGCCAAAGGTGGGTGTGTTCTGATGAAGCTAGAATTTGTGCAGCAAATTTTTCATGTTCAGCTGAATTACTTATAGAGAGCAAGAGGCTAATTAATGAAAAATATACCAGAGAGTGCAGAAAACTTTTTTCTAGGATTGTTAGTGACTAGGCTGTTTACCTTTGACTATCATTGTAACTGAGAGATAAAGAGATAACATTGTATAAGTTGTACTTGGATACTAGGATATGATTCTGTTTCTTGGCCCTTCTAGACCTTCTTTATGCTGCCACATTTTGCTCTAACAACTTCCTTGTGTTCATGGAGGAAAATTACACATACACACATACACACACACACACACACACACACACACACACACACACACCATTAAAAGATTTTCATTAAGTAACCATAACTGCAGTTGGTCTATTTATTGGAAGGATTCTGGTAAGAAACAGGTGTAATTTAGTAAATGCAATTATTATAATGCCATCCCTATGTCACTGGGAAAAGTTTAATATGCTGAGATGGATAAACAGTTCTTCTGACCATGCCTAGGCCTAAGAAGGTAAGAAGAGGTAGCAGATACAAAAGTAGCCCTTGGGAATCTGAACTGAAAAAGTATGAACTTCATTCCAATGATACAATCAACTCTAAACAACCTCATCTAGAAAAATCTAATGGAATAGGAACTCTAACTTATCTTTCCTATACCCTCTCTGATAGGCAGCAGGCGACCTCATCCCTCTACTACCACCAAATCACCACCATCATTCACTCAATCCATCAGAAAAGCAGCATGTAAGCCTATTAATGGATGCAAACGGTTGATGTGCTCTGAAGAATACAGACTCTATAAAAGGTAGCATGCAGAGTCAGCCTCATAAAAAAGCTAAGATTTGTGGTTTCTTGTTCATCTGCCATTCACCATTGTTTCCTAGGTAACTACAAACAATCCTATAGGTTTTTTTTAATCATTCTACTTTTGATGGTGACTAAATGATCATATCCCCTGGAATAATCCTGGCTAAGGTAGGCTTCTGTTTTTAGCTCAGTGCAACGAGTTCTGTATTAGTTCAGCCCATTTAGTTTTGTATTGTGAGCTACACAATGTAAGTTATTATGACATGTGCCATTTAGCACACAATGGTGTCCTTCTTAATTTTCTTCAAAATATTTACTGTTTAGCCTCATCCCCAAAACGCATACACATATACATATGCATATGCATATACCTGTATACACACACAAACACACACTCACCCAATATCAGATAACATACAAAGACAGGGAGTATTGCTTGTGCTTCTGACTCAGATACCATGAAATTAATTTTAATTGAAAAGCTTCTTGACAGACTTCCAGGAAAATACCACCCAGAATTGCAGAGATCCTGTTTACATCTGTCTACCATTTTCTCAGTGGTACCCCAGTCTTTAAATTTCATACCAGTCTTTAAGTTTCAGCTCTTCAAAGAATCCTCTAAATTAGGAATCTCAATAAGGCTCATGATGATGTAGAAGTAGCTATTATTAAAATACATTGCTATAGTTTTGTAATCATAGTGGTCAGGAAGCAAATAAACATGTATGTATGTGTATATTCATGGATGGATGGACGGTTTAATGGTAGGATGGATAATAGACATGTAAGAACTAATAAGGGAGCAGTGTCTACTTAATTCTTCTGTAATTATTCTTAGTGCAAACAAACGTGAAATCTCTTAAATCCTTTGGAAAAGAAATTTGACCACTGATTCCAGAGCAGGAATATAAAACCCCTAAATTAAGCTTTTGGGTTCTAAGTCAGAGGCTTGGATTTAAGTTCTGGACCTGCCACTCTAGTGGCTATGGGAGTTAACCTGTGGTCCTAAAAAGCCAGTTACTTCCTTGCAACAAGTTTGGCCTGCCTTTCTGTTAGAGGTACAGCAACATTGCATAAGTGGCTTTATGGTCATACATGGATGAAGATGACCACATAACCAAAGTCATAGTTTTCTGCGAAAAACAGTCTTTTCACAAAAAAGGTCATGCCTGGACACAAATTTTTCAGGGAAAAAATGCCAGGGTAGGGATATCTGTCAGATATTTGTGATCAGAATGGCCAGATAATCAAACAGAGGCTATGGTTGTAGCTCAGAAAGAGTGTGCTTACCTGGCATGCATATAGCTCTGGTTTGGGTCCTCAAGCACTGAATTAGAGAGGTAGAGAAGGGAGATGTAGGAAGGAATGAGGAAAAGATAATGTATTTCTCATGGTGATCACTTATTTCAGTAATGTTTTAACCTAGCTGTACTTCCCTGCTATAAACATGGCAGAATCATCTTTCCCAAGTGATTTAAGAATGTTAGGAATATATACCCAGACCTGGTTCCAAAAAGCCTTTCTTCCTTGGTGTTGCAATGGAATTCGAAGTTCATCTTCATCCATCTTTATGGAGATGGTGGCAATTGAAAGGCTTATCAGCCATGTCTACTTAAAAGGCAGCAAAGAGGCAACCAAGATTCACAGGTGTTATAAAAGAGGATGTTTCTGAAAGATTAACCCAAATCTCACAGTTGTAATCTCAGTGAAGCCTTTTCCCATTCTCAGAGTCCCACAGCCTCCTCTCAACTCACTGGCGATTGCTTCCCCCACCCTCTTATTTCAAAGAAAAGCTTTTATTTACAGGAGAGCACTGTGCTCATCAACGCTTGCATGCACAATATTTTTGCTCTTTGGCAATAACAAAATGGATCACTGTAGCACTTCAGACTTCTAAAATATAAAACAGGAGAGGAGGGAAGAGGAGAGGGGAGGGGAGGAAAAGAGGAGTGAGAAGAGGCGATGGAGACTTTGAACCCAAGGCTGCCTTTCAGGAACAAAGACATCAGAATCACATGCCCACCACTCTTTCTGAACTCTTGATCTGTCTAAAGCATTCCTTTGCCAGTTGTGTATTTACTAATGCAGGTGGCACTTCTGGGAATGGAGTGGAGTTGGGGGCAGGGGAAAGCCCATCTTCCTGCCTCATTGTTCCCTCAGATGCTAGCAATGTCCTACAGAACATATCACCTGGGAATAATCTGTGTAAGAACACATTGAGCTACTGTTTTCACTGAGACATTACTGCAAAACACTTTCCAGATTAGCTCCAGGACTTTTCTGGAGTGGTGCAGTGGACACGAAGTAGGAGAAGGAAGTCAACCCACCCACACACACCCAATTTCAGGCCTGGGATAGGAGAGACATGTGGCCATGGATGGAAGCTGGGAACCGTGGTCCTAGAGAGAGGAACACAGTAAGGAAGAGTGGGGAGAAGAGCTAGCAGGCAGTCCAGGGCCCTGGAGACAGCTTTGCCATAGAAGCCAAAAAGTAAAAATAAAATAAAAAGGCACCATCCACTTTTGGCAGATTGCTCCACAAATGTTTGCCAAATTCAGATTAAATTGATCTGCATCAAAATTCCAGGTACCACCCCAGAGATTGCTTTCAATTTTTTTTGTTTGGTTTTTGTTCTGTTTTAGAAAACATACCATCAGAGGCACAAGGACACACTAGCTTTGCTGCTTTCTACTCTGCAATCTCAAAGATATCTCCAGGGTCTGAAAGTCACACATCACAGAGAGACTGGCTTTCTGCTGCTGGGGCAGATTTCTCTCCAGCAGGGTTGGTTTATGCTGGCTCAGTGCCCAGGCATAGACATGAGGTCTTGGGAATGTGATTAATAATCAGCAGACAGTCTGCTCTTCAGGTGAGGTTCTGTTCATCTGGGAAGATGCTGAGAAAGAAGGTAGAAGAGCTGTTTGGGAGGGCAGGGAAGGATGGGTAGGGAGTGGGCTTCTCTGTGTGACAGTGGCACTGTGGTGTATCTGCCATCTGCTCTCAGAGACCCGAGCTGTGCCAGCACAGGGAGTTAGATTGCTCTGTGAACTTACCAATAGGGGTTCATTTTCTCTGCCCTCTTCCCTCCACCACTGCTTTTCAGGACTTGGTGGGGAAGGTATGCAGGGCATTGGATTACTGGTGATTCTTAGGCTCTTAGTAGGGAATCTTCTGGAACAAGTGGAGCTGAGATTTGTTCTCTGTCTGAAAGCCAAGCAACCTTGGGGGTCCATTTTTCCCTTCTCCATCCCAGTTCTCTTAATCTTTGGTCCTTGAACTCTGGCTCATAGGCCAACAACTTGAACTCACTGACAACTGAGTAAAAAATACGAGAGCTCAGGGCCCAGCCCAATTTACTAAAGAGGAACATTCATTTTCCCCCATGTGAGTCATTGCATGTGGCATTTGAGGAACACAGCTCTTAATAATCTCCTGATCCAAACAAGGCATCTACCTTTGTCACGGGATATGAAGAATACCAGAAACACAAACCCACTCCCCACCTCACCCAAATTATCTTTCCCATTAGTGTCAAAATGTCATATTGGAAGATTTATTCTTTTAGATCCTCTCCTTCTGTCTAAGCAGTGTCAGTTTTTATTAAAATTCACATGGTGCCTGAGAAGGAGAACACAAGCAATCTCATCCTTATTAAAGAAAAATTAAGAAATTGTTATTGAGCCCATGGTATTTAACATTCTGATGGGGATGCTAAGTGTATTTGAGTTCCTTTTTTCTTAGAGAGAAGAGAGCTATGTAGTGGTAGAATAGAGAGAGGAAGAGTGGGTGAACGCAGTCAGTAGAACTTGAGAGTAGGGTGGGCTTGGGAAAGATCGGGGAGAATGATGAAAGGAGTGGCAATAATCAGGATGCAAATTGACACAATGAATCAAATCTTCTTTGTACTAATATTCCAACGACATTATAACCAGGCACTGGTGGCTCAGGCCTCTAATCCTCAATACTCAGGAGGCTGATATTTGAGGATTGTGGTTCAAAACCAGTGCGGCCAGAAAAGTCCATGAGACTCTTATTTCTAATAAACTACCAAAAAGTCAGAAGTGGAGCTATGGTCCAAGTGATAGAACACTAGCTTTGGGAAAAACAAAACAAAACAAAATTCAAGGACAGTGCTCAGGCCCTGTGGTCAAGCCTCAAAACCAGCACACACACACACACACACACACACACACTCAATTTTATTTTTAAGGAAACAAAGTTCTGTGAGCACAGCAGAGTTTTCTCTGGAGAGAAGAATTATTCAAGGGACAGAAGAAAGGGAGCTCCCAAGACAAGTATGGCCCTCAGTGTACTGGGATTTAACTGAATTCGCCTTTCAGAACTGGCAAGGTGTTGCGTTTCTACTTACATTACCATTCAAAAATCATCCTTTGTCACTTCAACTTAATGAAAAATCTCGATGGCATTTTTAAGACAAGATGTCCAGGTACAGATTTATTCTTAGAAGGAAAGGAACCACAACACAGCCATTCAGCAAGCAAGAAAGAAGCAAGCCAGGACTCTCCATATTGACACAGTGAGCAATACTTTCAAGGTGAAAGATCAAAGTCTCCTAATAATCGTAGTGGCTCCAGCGTACTTTCTCCCACAAAACACCACAGCACTGGATAGATTAGAAACGTAAAATTGACGCCAACATTAAACATGTTGGAAGAGATAGACAAAAGCTCTCCTCAAGCTGTCTTACATGGGTAACCACAAATAAATAGTATTATTTCAATTTTTAAAACAGATGAGAAACAGGGTTATTTGTTCAGTCTGCCTATTATCCTATCAACAACTAACTGAATCAGGTGTGTGTGTGTGTGTGTGTGTGTGTGTGTGTGTGTGTGTGTG